>NC_133778.1:30057781-30269890 GCF_003597395.2 Chelonoidis abingdonii | reverse complement strand
ATTGTTCCTCGCTTTATGAGGAAGAGCTTTTTTTTTCTATCTCCAAGCTTCTTTCTACCCTTCTGTTCCCAAGTTTGTGAGTACAAAGGAAAAGCAATAGGTTTATATTGTATTTTTGTATTTACATGTGTGGAGTTGCTGGAATAGTTTAAATTGGATATCTTTTTGAATAAGGCTGATTATTCATATTTTTCTTTTAAGCAATAGCCCTGTGTTATGTCATCTTGATGCAGTGATCATGTCATGTGTTTTTTCTTTCTTTTTTATATAAAGCTTTTTTTTAAACTTGTTGGATTTCTTTCCTAGTTAAGGCAAGGGATAGGAATCTCTGTGCCAGAGTACTGTCTCTCTCAGGGAAAGACTGGGAGGGGGGAAGAAGAAGGAGGGGGGAAGGTAAATCGTCCTCTCTGTTTTGTGTTTCAAGGATTGAAGCAGGGAAATCTCCTAGTATCCCAGGGTGGGAAAATCTGGGAGAAAGTAAAGAGCAGGAAGGGAAGTGGGGTATTTCCCTTTGTTGAGGCTCAGGGCATCTGAGTCTTGGGGTCCCCAGGGAAAGGTTTGGGGGAGACCAGAGAGTTTATCAGGTGCTCAGAATCCATTGTGGCAGCGAGATAAGATCCAAGCTGATAATTAAGTGGAGTTCATGCTAAGCACCCAGATTTGGAGCGCTAAGGTCCAGATTTAGGACAGAGGCTATGAGACAGGTTTAGCACCTTTAATGTTTCAGTGTGGAAGATATCTTGCCTTCTGGGATTCAGCCATTCTCCAGTGCAATTGGGCCATGTTTTGCTAATAAACTGCACACAACTTTGAAAAATGTATACAAATTCGTCCTTTCTGAATTTGAAGGAGTAACATTTTATCATTCAGATTTCATGCTCCTCTGCCTCTGATTTTAGTAATCAACTTCTTTCTTTCCTACTTAGGCTAAAGTCTTAATACATTCATAATGAACTTGACAAAAAAAAACAAGAGAAAACAAACAGGCAGAACAAAGACAAAACACACCCAGAAGTTCCCTCCCTCACTTTGAAAAATCCGGTTTCCTGATTGGTCTTCTGGTCAGGTGTTTGGTTCCCTTTGTTAACCCTTTACAGGTAAAAGAAACATTAACCCTTAGCTATCTGTTTATGACAATCTGAGAGACAGAAACTATTTTCTTGTGTACAAAAATAACTATTTCTTGAAATTTCACATTTGTTCAGAACTCCAAAGTCAACAGACTGAGCTATTCTTACTTATTTTTATTTTGCTAATTACACTAGAACTAATTTAGTTTGTTAGTAAGTTTTTCTACCCATCCCCTTATTACATTAACACATATTTAAAGCTACCAGTGATGATACAAGTAAATATATCAAACAGATTTTTTCTCCAGAATCTTTTAATCAATGTATTTTACCATTCAGTTAGAACTTCCCATAGAAGAACATTTATAGTAATAGTCTTACAGCACTTATAACAGGCCACAGATTACTGAAGGAAACATAGCTGGTTTCTAGTAAGATTGCACAAGAAAACAACACTGTGTTGGCTATCCTATAGTAGCTCCTAGTCCTACAGAACAACCAATCAGCAGATTTTTATTGCAGCTACAGGGCAGCAGAGGATCCCATGTAGTTTTGGGCTTCACATGCAGACATGTAACAAGGCAGAGGTAACACCAGTTGCTCTTTGCTTAAGACTGGTTCAACCACCCAAGGAAAACTGTGTTCAATTTTGAGACCTTTATTACCAAAAAAAAATTGACAAATTAAAGGGACCATCTAAACTAGTGTGGGGCTAGGTATGCTGGGGAAGGAGAAATATGTCTTAGTTACAAGATGATTAAAGATAGATATTATTACATTTTTTAAATATTTGTTAATACCAAAAGGAGGGAGAGGTATTATTTTGCATTTAAAGACAGTATATGACTAGAAAGAATAGGGCTGAAAGGAAAACTCTAGACTAAATCTCAAGAAAAATGTCATGACAACTAAATGTATTGTACACCCAAGAGATATCATGGAAGCCTCATCACTTGCCATATTTAAGACTAGCCTGATTGTACTAATAAATGAAAGATAGGGAAGAATCCTTCACTGGCATCGATATGAAATGGATTAGCTAATAGATCTCTTCCACCTCTACATTATGTGGCTCTATTATCTCCAGGAAGACAAAGATACCAAATAAACACTGAATTCTTTTTGCTTCAGCCTTAACATATTAGAATCTATATGCAATTCAATAAAAAATTCACTGTAATAGACAGCTAAAATCTTGTAATGGCCTAGATAGAAGTTCACATACCTTCTCTCTGTTCAGACATACCTTGAGTCAAGAGGAACAGAGGAGCCCATGGTGTTCTAATTAACCATCTGCTAAACTCCAGAACTCATTCCAATTGTTTTGTTGCTGGATTAAAATATTGTGTACACTAAAATACATCCTATACGAGAAATATAACAACACTACTGTGAGCTCATGTCATATACAACTGCATCATTTTATTTGTGTGTGCATGTAAAGAAGTGGCAGCAGTTTATGAAGGGTTGTGGAGTACTTGGTTCAGCTTGGACAGATGGCCCTAAATACATGAGCAGAGCAGAGGGATCCTTCAAGGATTTAAACCTATGGTGGCCATAGACCTTCCATTCAATTATTTTGTCCTGAACGAACTTTCTACTCTTCTATGAAGACTGTATTTTAAGCCTACAATCCATATGTGCCCCCATCACTCCATTAGTCGTTATTTCTCTCATTTGCTTTAATCTCCCCCATTTTCAGTACTTTTATCAGATTCAGTGCTGCCGATCTCATGATTTTATTGTCTCATGATGTTTTTACATATTCAGTTTTTTTATTAAAGCCCCAACTTCTATAGACATCTATTTGTGAGACTCTTGAGCTTTCATACACACACAGAATGTTTCTAGCCTACATAGTTGGGGAATAAAGTTGAACACATGAACCCTAAAGGCTCAAAACTAGGTTAAATTTAGAAAAAATATTTTAAAATTTCATGATATTTAGGATAATCTCATGATTTTTGGGGCCTGACTGAGGATTTTTGAAAAACACATGGGTTAGGGAGGGGTGGTGATGGTGGTTATCAGTATAGCATCCTGTCCTGAGTAGGTAAGGTTATGAAAGAGGCAGCTGCTAGAATGCGAATCCTATCACACTGGATCATCTTTCAGGGATTATCATTTTTCTTCCAGTAGGCTGAGAACATTAATTGGAAATGGGGCCTAAAATCTTTCCTGAATCTAGAATCTCTGGGTCCTGACTCCACACCACCAGTGTAAATTCAGTTGTATTGCTGGTACAATTTCAAAATATTCCAGTACCCACACACACACACACTGGAGTACCTGCCAACCACGGTGAGTACAGTCATTTTGCTATCCATCGGACTGATCCTGAAGTACTGCCATGTCCTTCACTGTGTTGTAATGTGACTCCTAGAAAAAGCTTAGCATGTCAGCAGATTGGTATTATCTCCATATCACTAAATAAAATGTGCCCAGTTGAACTCTATAGGCCAAATTCTGCCCTTGACTGTCCACAAATAGCTCTCATTGAGCTCTTCTTTGTTGTATATTTTTTATAGTGCCTGGGAAATAATTTAAGAAAAATAGAGGGTCAGGCAGCTGGCCCAGGGGCTAGGGCTACAAAGTGAGAGATTCAGGATTGCTCCCTGATCTAGCAGTACTGCAGAGGCGCTACATTCAGCATCGGCGGGAGGGAAAGAACTCTCATAACATGCTGCAGTGGCCTCTCTAGTCAATACAGGAATGACACTGGTGAGGTTTGAAGACAGCCCTATACACTTTTTTTTGCCAGAAATTAAGTTGCTGCAATGGGAGAAAATAACTGACAAGAGTGCTGAGGGAATCCTTGGACAATCCAAAGGGCAATAAGACAGCATGAATAAATAAAAGGAGAAACTGCTCCCAGCGCCTACTTGTTTGGCTTTCCAACCAACAGTTTCTTGTTATTTCTACAGTTTTATTTCTTTAAAAAACAAATTAGAATAGGGATGATCTAAGACAGTTTTGCAGCATTTCTATTTTTTGCACTGACATCTAATTTTAACGTCAATATTAATCAGGCTGTTATGACTTAGGAGACATGGTAGCATGGTCATTATGATAAAAGAAACAGAAGCTTTCAGATCTTCATTAGTAGTAACTGATGGATGAGCATGAGTTCTGCAACAACTGGGGAGAATCAGAGCGCTCAAACTACATTAAGCACATGTTTTTTCTGATTGACATCAGTGGGCCTTAACCATGTGCTTAAATGCAGTGCTGAATGGGCCAGTAAAGAGTAATATGGTGCAGTAAAGACCACATTTAACAAGAGAAATAGGAAATAGTAACCAACTGAACATACCAAAATAACATTGAAAGAGGAACCTGAGCTTTGACATCTCCTGATCTTATTTGTTTTAAGCATTCAACCACTATTAACAGCTTCCCCGTGAAATATTAAATCAGTTAAAAAATCTTAGTTGCCAAATGCATTCAGTTATGGGTTGCCAAGCACTCAGTTTTTGACTGGAATGCCCGGTCATAAAGGGACCCAGTCAGTTCTGGTCAGCACTGTTGACTAGGCCATTAAAAGTGCAGTTGGTGGCGTGGTGGGGCTAAGGCAGACTCCCCACCTGCCATGGCTCCACACTGCCCCCAGAAGCAACCAGCATGTCCCTGCAGCCGCTAGTTGGGACGCTGATGCTGAGGCGGTGCTTGGGGAGGAGGGCAGCACACGGAGCTTCCCTGAGCGCACCTGCACCTGGCGGCCACTTCCTGGGAGCCATACTAAGCACCACTGAGACCCCGCATCCCCTCTTGCACTCAATCTCCCTCCCAAAGCCCAACCTCCTGCCCCAGCCCTTAGCCCCCTCCTGCATCGCAAACCCCTCATCCCTGGCCCCACTCAAGAGCCAGTACCCGCAGCCAGAGCCCTCACCCCCATCCCTACACCCCAATGCCCCAGCCCTTGGCCTCCTTCTGCACCCCAAACCCCCCATCCCTGGCCCCACTCCAGAGCCCACACCCCCAGCTGCAGCCCTCCCGCACCTCAACCCCCTGCCCCAGCCCGTTGAAAGTGAGTGAGTGTGGGGGACAGTAAGTGATAGAGGGAGAGGGGATGGAGTGAGCAGGGGGTGGGGCCTCGGAGAAGGGGCAAGGAAGCGATATTTGCTTTTGTGCAATTAGAAAGTTGTCAACCCTAGTCCAGTTACAATAGATAAGTCTCTCTTCTTAAGAATGGTTTTCAAGAAGGATGCAATGGCTGTGAATTTCTCCTTTTCATTGTACAGTCATTTGCAGAAAGAGTTTCCTCTCCCCACGAGCTAGATGTGTGTTAAGAGCAGACACTTATCTTTTATTTAAAGGAAGGATACAGCAGAGGTTAGTTTCATATACATGAGCCAGTATAGGATAAGCTTTTGGAAGTGTTGTCAAGCTGTCCTGTTAAATGCCTGGCAAAATGACTCACTGGACATCATCACAGGAAAGGAAATGGAACAGAATAAAAACGGAACAGGATGGGGGCTTAAAGAGGAAAAAGAGTAGGGAAAGAAAGGAAACAGGAGTGTTTAACGAGGTTACAAATTCTGTAACTGTGTAAGATGAATGATATTTAACAGCTTTTGATGGTTCTGTGGGTACTTAAGACTGAGAGTCTCCTTGTAAGCTCCCATTTCTAGTGAGACAACCCGTGCCATGGTGGCTAAGACTACCAGCCCATTAGCCACTCAAGCTCTCTCTTTCAGGCTACGCCAGCCCAGTCTTTACCCTGCAGGGGAACAATAGA
The DNA here is from genome assembly GCF_003597395.2 of Chelonoidis abingdonii. Classification (NCBI taxonomy): domain Eukaryota; kingdom Metazoa; phylum Chordata; order Testudines; family Testudinidae; genus Chelonoidis; species Chelonoidis abingdonii. The sequence continues at coordinate 30,264,082 of NC_133778.1, read as the reverse complement.
TGCACCCCAGTTCTTGAATGTCTTTGAAGCATTCCTCTGTGATATCCATCCTTCCTGCTAGGATGGAACATCACCAAGACATATTATCCCCTGGTCATTAACTTTTACTCCAAATCCATATAGCATATTTTCAGGATAGTTATATTATTCCTAAAATATTACCCGTACATAAATCTCACAATGTGTATGAATCTTGACAAGTTATGAACTCCCTATAGATACCTTACATGTTATTCTTTATGCATGAATACCCTGCAAGGCATGTGGTTGGTGTAGTGAGTTTGTCAGGTCTGAGTTGAGAGTTCTTCACAAAGAACACTGGACTCTTTGCCGGAGGCATGTGTATGACACAGCATCTTTGCAGTGAAGCTATAGGCTTGTATTGCCAATTGCTCTTAGAACTTTTCAACTAACAGCATAATCTTGAGATTCATCAGTCTTTCCATTTATTAATATGATGTGCATTCTGGTCTCACTCATAGGTAGACTAAGGCATCACAGAATTTGCTGGGCAGGTTTCCAAAGAAGGCTAGTGAGGCATTCCATTCAGTGTACACCCCTTATACAGTCATATGGGTACAACTTCGCCATCTAAGTTCATGGACTATAAACAACAATATCTGTAGCCTCCTCTGTAAAGGAATCAAACAGCCACAAAGTAAAACTTCATCATTTAAATCAGGGGGGAAATTGAAATGGTCAGGAAAATATATCTATACAGTATAGGAGAAGTAGACAAAGGAATACTTTCTGGCAATGCACTGATTGAGAACAACTGTGCTTCTGTCCATTGCAATATGAATTTATACATCCAACTTAAAACCCACCAGAACATAATGAACACATCATACATAGCCCTCAAATTATCTCAGCAGCACACAGACGTGACTCTTTTACTTGCAAAAGTACGGAATTGTCTTTTTTGTTCTAATGAATTGGTAGAATGTGTAAAAGTTCCTCTACTCAAAATATTTTTACAATGAAAGAGACATAATGTCACTCTGAGCAAAAATCAAATAGAAAACAATGTACGGATTGTCTCAGTAAATGCATGTTCATGATAACCTACTGCAAAGCAACTTACTGGGCTCAGAGTAACTGCAAATGTGTCACTTGTGCGACCGACCTTCCCACTGACTAAAATGAGAATTTGGGTTTGCAAGGAAGACTTCTGGAACTTACTGTAAAATACGTACAAATAGTATATCCTCACAGACGCTATTAGTAATATTAGAAACAAAGCTGGTTCCAATACCTTCCCTGGCTCAAAACTGAGCTTTGGGGTTGAAATTTCTCATCCTGCACCAGATGCAGATCTACAGTTGTATTTTATCATGATTTCAAAATTCAGAAGGGATACTGAACACTGGCAAGATGGGATATAGCAAAACAAAATAACCTAAGATGCAAAATGGCATGCTTGAGAAATCATCTTGGAAAATGCCTGATAAAGGGATCATTTTTCAATAGTACATTCTGCCCCCAAATCTCAGATTTATACTAGTTTCTAAAATATTTCTCACTTTTAGACCCCAGAATGACACCTGCTGGATTCAATGAACAGAAGGGTGGATGTCCCCATTATACAGAAGGCTGCATGATCATCCCTGAAAATGTATGTTTATATAGTAAAATAAGGTTGTACAACAATTTCCTTTTCTGTGCGTAGCAGGTATCCACTGAAATACCCAATCCCATTCATGGCAAAGCAGGGTAAGGGGCTCACTGTTAAGATAGTCATTGAAATACATCAAATGAGAATTATTGGACATAAGATGTTGGAAACAAATTACAGTTTTGCTGCTAGAGACAGATGGAAATAAATATTTTTAAAAATCACAAAACAAATGAATATCGATACAAATCTAACTACAAAGGAGATCCCTGCACAATATTTTAAGTGGTGTTAGGTTCTCCCCTCCACCCACCAAAGTAAACTGATTAACCAATAGCTTAATGCACTCAAATCAATTAGTACCTACAATGATTTTCTATAACAGCCATCATAATTATACACACAAAAGAGACAAATAAGAATATAAAGAGTTCCATTTTATATAATTTCATACTACTACAGTTCCTGCAGTTTTCAAATTTGGAATTAGCATTAAAGAGCCCTAGATAATGTTGAAAGAAGGGTTTTAATTATTATGGTATGAATAAGACTATTAAGAGCAAATACAATTTACTAAACACTAAAGAGATCATTGTTTTAAAAATAAAAAACCTCTATAGAATATTCTTTAGGAAAAAAGTGTCATCATCACTGTGTTTAATTCATAGAACTTGGTATTCCAACTTGAGCCTGACTAATACAAGCTGTATTCTGCAGTCCTTACGCAGACAAAATTCTCCCTGAACTCAGGGGGAATTTGCTTGAGTAAGACATGCAGGATCTAGCCATATATCAATTGACGTCTTCTAACATTCCATTAGTTGTTTATTTGTCAGGTATGGTTTAATGATGTCCCATGGAAACTGAACTTCTTGTAACAGATCTTCAGCTGGTATAAAATGGGACATTTTCTTTGAGTTCAACAAAGATATGCTGATTTATACCTTCTGAGGTACAGTAAACATTACTTAGTTTAAGTTAAGCCATTTTTTTAAAGCTTAGTTCACTTTAGAAATAATGAATTTCAACTGTATCATATCCTGGGAAAGCGGCTCTAAATAAATCACTTTAGTCCTACTGGACAATATATACTGTAGCAATGATTAAAAGTGTTTGCACAGAGGTAGGGCAGAAAAAAGAATAGCTTTTCTGGGGAAATGTAAACACCATAAACAAGCCAGAGGAACCAAAGGCAGACATGCAGGAGAAACAAGAAAACAAAAGATTTGATTGAAAATGCAAAAGTTAACTCTTCCAAGTCTGCCTGTGTTTCAAGAATAGAACAAAGAAAATGCTTCAAAAGCAAAGATACTCGATGAAAGCTAATTTAATTCATGTTTATAATTCTGGAGAGTTTAGAGTTCTCTAAACAGAAATGAGATAAGGAATGGTCTAATTTCTGCTTTGCTCTGTGTAATGTATTTATATCATACTGAAAATATCTGACTAAAAATAAGATATTGTAGCAAATTTTAAATTTAAAGAGAAAGAGGTTTGAATATTAATGGGACAAATTTTCCATGTTTATCTGGTTCATAAAAAACAAGAATGGCACTGAACTGTATTCAATTTCAAATATTGATCGTTGTGCCTTGTATTTTTTTTTTCTGAAGAACACAGGAATTGAATGGACAAACCGGATTAGATCCAATTTGCATGACACCTTTTAAAAACAGAATATCTCTGATTATTTAAGAAATCATTAATCATATCATGAATGAAAAACAGCATGGTATGGACAACAACAAAAACCTATCAGGTTTTTCTTATTTAACAGCTATTTTCTTAACAAAAACCAAGTGAAATCTGGTTGTAGAACTATTCACTTGTTCCTAAACTCAGTGCTGTGCTAGAATAAATTCCAAAATTCTGACATGTTATACGTTAAAGTCTTAAACATTTCCCCTCCTAACTGAGAAACTAAGCCTAGGGAAGGTGTTTTCAATAAGTATACCTCTTAATCAAGTACATTTTTTGATCTAAAGTTGATACACCATCAATGACAAGTTATTGTACATGCTTTTACAATTTGGGCTGTGAATTTATTCCAGTATTCTGTATACATTCATAAATAACAGCTAAACAGTATGCATAGAAGGAATTTTACTACTAAAACCAAGAAAACTAAACAAATGCACAGAAGAGAATAACTTCTTTAAAAAAGTGCAAGTTAAGAAGCCTACAGAAATGTAGACACTAACTTTTCATTGAAATCCCTCATGAAGTAGCACAAGGCACTTTTAATATTTACTATAAAACTTACTAGAAATACACCTCTACCCTGATATAACGCACCCGATATAACACGAATTCGGATATAATGCGGTAAAGCAGTGCTCCAGGGTGGCGGGGCTGCGCACTCCAGCAGATCAAAGCAAGTTCTATATAACACAGTTTCACTTACAACACAGTAAGATTTTTTGGCTCCCGAGGACAGCCTTATATGGAGATTGAGGTGTATATTTTTAATATCACTGCATATACTTTAATATTGGAAACAGACTGGGTTCAGTATTTTCTTGTAGGAAGTTACTGAAGTATTCAAATAGGTTTGCCTTCGTGATTTATGAAAGCTTTGTGGGCCCAGTGCTACAGAAGCCTCACACTCGAGTAGTTCTACAGCAGGCAATGGAACTACTTGCATTTGCAAGAACTAAATTGAGCAAGTATTGGCAGGGGGTAGTTTTATTCTTTATTTCCTGCTATCTGGATTCAGACACTTTTACTCATGTCAAGTAGTAACTTACTCCTTGAGCAGTCCCACTGAAATCACTGGAACTCCTCAGAGAATCAGGCACTGCTCCCCAGGCATATGCAGGGCAGAATCTAACCCTCACTGAATTTTGATTAAACAAGTTTACTCAATACTTCCAGACTTAAAATGAATAATCAATATAAAAAAAAATTTGAAATTACTAAAAAATGTCTATCAGCAGCCTGTGAGGAAAAAAAACAAAAAGGTGTAAGGGGAGACATCCTTACATCCTGATATCTGTGATGCAGTTAATTCCTCAGCACAAAACTAAAACTAACTATAACATGCACACCTTTGGTGAAATGCTGGTCAGTGGAAGAACTCCCATGGACTTCAGTGGGGCCAGGACTTTATCGGTTGTGCCAAATCAAAAAAAAAAAATAGTTTGTTGGGACAAATCTTGCATTTCTGAAAATTGAGCAGACCTGCCACTGAAGTCAATGGGAGTTTTGCCTGCCGAGGGTCAGCGTGTGTTTGGTTAAATTACTGAGCAAGGTATCACAGCTTGAGTAAGCCTGGGAGAATCAGGATGTTGAGTACCACAGAACTTGATCCTATATTTGGTCATACCCATGGTTTGTAGTCAGGTATACTTAATACTTTTCTTTTGTACATCAAATCATTTGACCCAAACCACTCAGCATCACTGGTTGGTTATCACATATTAAATATGCTAATCATTTTAGATTCGGAACTTGCTCCTGTAAACACTTACACACATGCTTAATATTTCAGGTGTGAGAAGCCCAATTGAAGTCTCTGGTACTACTCACTTGAGCAAAGTTAAGCTTGTGAAAGATTGGAGCCTAAACCATTTAGTGGAAACAGTTGTTGCAGCCAATTATTTCTAGTATTCAGTTAATTAAAACAACATTAGCACTTATTTCTGTATTTTTTTATTGTTTGATTTTATCAACACTAAATGCCTTTTGCCCCACACCTATTGCTAAAGTAAGATAAAGAGTTTGAGACTGATCCTCAGATCACTGAGAGTTTGACCTCAGTGGAAGCAGAATCATATGAGATTCTTCAGAGAATACTGTATAAATACAGTAACTGGCTAAAACACGGTGCCTAAAATAGATAGCATTACCATCTCTGAACTGCTACATTAATCACACATGAAGTGATACACAACATACAGCAGAGCACATCCTCCCTCATGCTACTGATTTTTGTGTGATCTTTAAAGTAGTGGTTTTTAACACTACGTCTAAGGAGTCTGTGAAAGACAAAACCGGACTGAACAGAATTGAACTATATATGCAGGTAATAGATTTCCGAAGAGCTCTATATCTCCAGTTGAAGATTTTTAGGAATACCTAAATGAAAAGAGGTTGAAAATCACAGCTTTAAAGAAAAGATACAGCCAATAAAACCGACTATCAGTCATGCTGATCTAGATTAGTGAAACTCCTTTGATTTCAATGGAATTACTCTAGATTTAGAGGCAGTGTATCTGAGCGCATAACTGAGTCATTTATAAAGCACCATTCTTAATTGTTAAATCCCCCATAGTTGCAAATGAGTGACTAGGTTCCATGATATGTGAAGATAATCTGATGTAAATGAGAGTAGAGCTTGGCCCCAGGTAATAAATGTGAATTTATTAAGATAGTAACAACACAGACGCGTTTTCCAGTATTAGTACCCTCAAAATGTGAGCAGGGGCTAACTGAATGATCACAGGACAAGTCTCATTTGTATCTCATATGTACACTGTCATCGATATAATTCTCAACATAGATTTCCCATACTAGCATACATTTTCATGGGTGTTTTCTATCTAATGATCCATGACATCAGCTCCCCCTGCCAAGCATACATACACACACATGCAGCAATTCACTATCAAAGGTAACTATTATAGGAATGTGGCTTCATGGATACAGACAGGAAATACTGCTTCTAAATTAGAAAGTTTAATCCTTTCTAGGGCAAACAAGATAGATACCAAACTTTAGCATCAGCTTAACCCTTTATACTAAAATGTACCCACTCCAATCATACAATTCCAGTTTTCCACACTGCAATGGTTTAATAAGTTGGGGAAAGGAGGAAACATTTTTTAAAACTGATCAACACAGAAGGAAAAACTAACCCCCCCCCCCCAAAAAACCACCACCCCCCAAACCAAAACCAAAAAAACCCCCATAGACAACACATCACCCCTTCCCTGGCCACACACACATTTGGTAGGGAAAGAAAACCTCGTGAAAAAGAAGAAGAAAAAAACCTCACTAAAAACTGACAAACCAAAGTTAGTTTTTCCTTAAAAATGACAGAATCCTTTTAAATTCTGTTATAAAGCAGCAAGGAGTCATTCTGATCTAATTTAAATGTAATCTCTTTCTCCTGTATGATAACAATGACAGTGAGACTAGAAGAAAATCCAGTAAAAAAAACTGCTCTGCTTTTATCACTTAATTCTTCCTCTCTTGAAAGAACCCCACTTGTCCTGAATTAGTTTTAAGGACTATTTCCCAACCAGTAAAGCCCTAATCCTCTCCAGATGCAAATACTGAAACCTGATCAGCTAATATTAGGATTTGTGAAAGAATCCTTTAAGGGCTGACTTCAGTGTCTTGTTTGTATCATCCTTTTTACCAATCCAACTTTTGATTAATTTGTTATATATTCTAACAATATCAGTTATAAAATCAGCTCAGCATTTGTTCACTAAAAAACATAAAGACTTTTTTTCTTATAGCTCTACCTCTGCAGATTACCAACATGCTCAGGTTAAAAAAACAAGCAGTTCCTCCTTATAATATTAATATCCATTTTGATAAAATCATTCAGATGCCATAGGGATGTCATTCTTCTTTAATAATACAATAAATCTGTTTTAATCTGTACTCACCAAACACAGTTCCTTTGGAAAAAAATTCAAATAAATTCTTGGATCTCAATTTGATTTTTGCCTTTCAATTTATGAAAGAGTGTGATTCTTCCTCCTCCCCCCAGCAAGGTGGAGAATGATAAGAGACTTACAATCTGATCCTGCAAGATGGGTATAATCCAGTTTATCAGAGCCTGATGATCCTAATGTAAGAGGTTACTCTGGTCTTCTGTGGAGAGGGGGGTTGCTCTGAGGAGAATTGCAAGGGTTGTCAGATTGTAAGTGATCAGCAGCAGAAGGGAAACATCAGAGCTTCCTGTTACATCACTCTGACCCCGCCTGCATTTAGTAGTATTAAATTTCTTTCTTTCTCAAATAGCACACCCCCAGAAAGCAAGCGCCTCTTATATTCCCACACAAGAGCTGGAGGCAGCCTGAACACTGACATGTTTCATATGGTATCCAAATGTATTGTTCCTAGTGAAAGCTAGTTTCCTTTCACCTTCACTGAGATCTGTTGAAACTTGCCATCCAGATAAACTAGTGCCTTGAAGTGAATCTGAAAATATTCATTCTTTCCCCAGGTTAAAACAAGTTCCAGAAAAATAAACCAACCTAAATCTTTACTTATAAACAAAGAATTTAGGACAATAGCTGCATTCTTACTTACTAGCTCAGTGACCTAACCATCTCTGACAGAATCCTTTCTACAGATGACAGCACTGTATGTTGCTCTAGGCATTTGATTGTTAAGTGCTAAGAAGATATACCTAGAAATAGTTTAATATTGGAAGAATAAAATTATGTTAAAGATCAGAATCAAATCTCCACATGCAGACAAATATTAAATTAAAACTACCAGGTTGTTCCTGTCTCACTCCCCACCCCCTTTTTTCAGTTGCAAAAAATAAAATAAAATAAAATTGAGATTGCATGAGTGCAAGAGAAAATATCAAGGTAAAATAAAATAAAAATGGCCATGTGGATCAGTGCTGGACAGAATTCAGACCTACATTTTCCAAAGTGGCTAGTGATCTCAGAAATGTTAATTTTTGGTTGCCCAGCTTGGGCATTCTTGAGAACATGCAAGTTTAGAGTTTGAGTCAAAGCTCACTGAGGTTAATGTAAGTCTTTCCACTAACGTCAATAGATTTTGGAACTGGGACGTGACTTTTTGAGGTGCTGATGACTTATCCTCAAAATATCAAGCCTCTTTCAGGTGCACTAACCTGGCCATCGAAAACTGTAGGCTTCCCAAATCAATAGATATTTTGAAAATGTAAATGACAATGCCGTAATCCAAAACAAATGGGAGCTCAAGACGTTTTGGACTCCAATCCTGCTAACTCTCACACACAAGTAGTGCCACTGAATTGAATGAAACTTCACATCTAAGTAAAGATATTCATGAGATAAGTATTTGCAGGATTGGGACTTTAATGGTCATCTGCCTCACATGCATCTAAGCGCTGCAGAGGTCTTAAATCAATGTGATAACTGTTTGAGAATAAAGTATGATCAATGTATGTCTTTTTAAACAAACACACTCAAACCAATAATTGATATGCTAAATTTCTGGCCAATGCAGGAAGAAATAAACAAGACACTGGGTCTGATTCTGAACTCACACTTATATAAATCAAGAGTAACTCCACACAGGACAATGGCCTTACCTTAGTGTAAAACTGGCTTATAGTTTTAAAAGGAAGCGGTATCATGGAAATATGGAATTGCCTAGACCCTGTTCTCTAGCAGCATAGTTGGGCTATAAAGAGCTAGAAAATAAGGAGAAGCAATTTGAACCTGAACACTGATGTGAAATTAGTTCTTGGTCATGATAAATATCTAAGCAAAACATACAGGAATGTAATAATTAGTACTGTAGTTAAGTAGATTGATCTTTTCACTCTTTCTTTTTGGGAAGCAACTGACCCAAGCAAGCAGAATTGTCCATGGACAAAGTAGTGAGTATTTTTTTACCTGAACATCTCTAAAATTCACAATTTCTTTTTGGCAAATAAAATTCTTTCCTATAATTGTTTTAAAACTAAATGCTCCAGCAATATTTAGCTTATTGTAGATGTGGTAGGATCGCCAAAATCTGTCAAGGGTCTCAGCCTTATGACTACACTCAAGACTTGATGATCCAGATTAACTTTATAGAAAGGAAAAATCTTGGATCATTAGGTCCTAGGTTTAAAGAAAAATCTGAGCAGCCAAAAGATTTTTGACACCCTACCATGTATATAGTAAGTTAAACAGAATCAATATATACAGTAAGTTAAACAGAACAGGTTTGTGCACCAAAGATTTGCTAATCCAGAGCTCTCCTACTAAAACATATTGAGTAACACTATGTGAATCAACCAAGCCCAAGAAACAAGACACAAAAAAGTTCTTATATCATATTAACAGCTATGAACTATACTGGAGAAAACCTTTTTAAACCGAGGCAGGGGAAACATTACTCTCTAGCTACCTAAAAGACTATGTGCAGTGTAAAGCTGCCATCTAGTGTTCAGCATTTGCCCATACATCATTTAAACATCAGTTTTCATTTCATAGTTTGCATAATGAAAACATAGTTGCTGGAAGGGGCTGCACAGACCACTTCTGATAATATAAGAAATTACCGTATATAACTTGTTAGGCCAAACACAATGTGAACATGAATGAGGTTTGAAAAAAGTTCAGATAAGTTTCTTCCCCATCCATTTTTCAGCATTTTTCTGGTTCTAGTTATGAGCAGAAATATGAAGATCAAACACATGCTGTTCACATGTTATTTTCCTCCTAATTAAAACTATGAGCTACCTATAGGCCAATGAGAGACTATTTTTGATAGATTTTCAGATTTGTTTTGTAGACTAAATGCTCTGCTGTACGTTCAGAAAAGGTGATGGATACAACATGGGTACTTTATCAAAGAAACCCTCCAAACTCTTTGAAGTTCTGATCTCTAATGTACCCCGTTTTATAGACACAAAGCATGAGAATTTTCATGAATTATTTCCTGCAATTTATCTATATTTCATTTTATTTTTAAACTAATCCAATTTTAAAATGAAGATAACACCTTAAGGAAATAGCTGTGAGGAACAAAATTTACTTGCAGGTTAATATGCAGGAACACATTGAATCTGGAAGGGCAGACATCTTACTTAAATGTAAAGAAATGTACTGGCTTTTAAAGCAGGTGTGATGGTGGTGAGAAGAGAGAGAAGAGAACTAAAAGAAAAATAAGTAGAATGGAGGAAAGGGGATACAGATTAGAAGAATAGTAAAAGTGATGGAGTAAGTATATTAAGAGAATTTAGAAGTGAAAAGAAAATGAAAGTTCTGAACAGAGTCTAAATTTACTTAAAAATAATCTGAATGGATTCTGGCTAAAGAAAGAAACCAATGAAATATTTTAAATGCCAGCAATATGGTTATTCGTGTCACTAACATAGCATTCAGTTTTCTGATTTTTGTAAGCTAGGCCTAGATCCCTTCATTCTTTCCATCAAACCAACTCTGTTATCCAATAAAGATGCATCATTCGTTTTTAACTGTCTTTGTGGAGCAAATGTACCTGTTGGTGTCACAGAATCGCAGTGTTGGTACTCTGAAACAGCTCGGAATGAAGTCAGGCAGGATTCTAGTGCAGCGTGTTTTCCTTCAGTGCACATTCTCAGCAGGGCAAGAAGCCTGTTCCTGGATCTGATCTTGGAGCATTCAGCAGCCCTGTTAACACTGTGAGCATCCTGCAGCTAGTCTGCCTGGATGGGACACCTGGGAAAGCCTTACACCCCACCAAAGGGCCATGCATCCCAACTTTGCAGTCAGCAGTGACTCTCAGCCAGCGTTGTAAAACAGAAGAGTTTATTAGTTGATGTGAACACAATGTAGAACAGATCTTGTTAGTATAGACAGCAGGAACATTCAGCAAATTCCATCTTGGGGGATCCAGAGCCCAAAGCCCTGGGATCTCCCCCAAGAGACTGACCAGCTTCCAGCAGCCAGACTTAGTCATGAGCTGCTGCCCCATCTCCTTACTTTGTCTCTTTCCTGGGCAAGCAGGTCACCTGGCCTGCATGTCTCACTTTGTTTTCCATCTCCTCCAACTGACTTTGTATCTCTGGCCATCAGTTACCAGGATACAGATATAGGATACCCCAGGCAGTCACACTTGCCTCTAAGGTCTCTGCAAGGATCACACACCCTTGTCCCACTACCTAGACACTTGAATAATACATAAGGGAAACTGATGCACACAGTATTCAGACAAAACAGTAAGAACATACCCACTTTGTCACCGTTGATTACGCTGAGTTTAGTTGCTCTGAGGGTGTCACACTGAGCAGAGGAAGAGGTGGTATCTGAATGAGAGAAAGGAAAATGAAAGGAAGCTCTTTGTGGATAATATCAGGGGACAGTCAGATCAGGCTATAGTGGCTTTCCCTCAGAAGGATAAATAGCCAATAAATGTTTAATTTGTGGGAACATGAGTCTTTTCTGATGTTAAATGGAATGCAAAGAAAGAATTTTAAAAAATGAAATACTAGCCCTTACTGCTTAAGGAAACAGGATAGGTGGAGGGGAACTGTAATAACACTTCCCAGATGACTGATGCGTGCCCAAATCCTGCACATTCAAAGAGGGATGATTCATGTTCTTCTGGGCTGAAATCCTGGTCCTATTGCAGTCAAGTGGAGTTTTGCCATTGACTTTTATGAGGCCAGGATTTCACCTCAGCTGTGCAATACATGTCTGTCTGATAATGCCGAACTCCTTTTTCTGGATGGAAACACTGGATATTGCTGAGTCACTTAACATTATTGATCCTACTCTTCAATTCATTGCTCTTCTTTCTAATGGACAACACTTAGAATCAAATTCTCCAGGCTGCTATAATTTATGCCAACCATGGGAATCACCCTGGACTGTGGAAGAACACATTGAGCTTCATACCTTCTCTGCACCTTCTCTTCCTCTGGTGCACAGTGTGGCCTTCATGCATAGCCCTTAATTTGCTTACCTGCTGCAATGTTCTCATAGATATGATTTGTAAAGCAGCAAAGTATCCTCTTCAGGATGAAAGAAGCACGATAAATGTAATCTTATCGTTAATACCATTCTAATAACAATGGGCCAAGATTATGCCCTGAAAACTCATAGGTAGTCTCCTCTGTAAACCGTGTGGCATGCACTGTTGATCTGCACATGGGGGGTTGATATGGGAGCAAAAATCAGCCTGAGGAGAAGCAGGTGGACATCATCCCCCACCAACACTGCAGAGCTCAGGGCATAAATGAAAGATAGCCCCAGGTTATATTAGATTTTGACATGTCAAATGACCACCTTTCCGTCCCCTGCATCCTGTAGAGAGACTGTCCCTTTAAGCAAGGTTCTGTGGACAGTCAGCAGTTGAGGAAACCTGATGTCAGGATTCCTTGGGGCAGTGGAGGGAGGAGAATGAAGGGATCCCATTTCAAGCAGGGAGGCAGAGGTTCAGCTCTTCAGAAAACAGGACCAGTTTTGTATATTTAAAATATTTCATCTTTTAAAAAAAGCTTTTTGCTATTTTTATTATAGACAGACCAATCCTGCAAGTACTTACTGCTGCACATAGTTTTCTATGTTACGGTGCATCATGTAGGAAGTGGTATTGGGTTTAACTCCCCATAGTGAGCATAGCACTCCAATTCCCTGGGGGAATCAGTGGCAAGCCAAGGCACAAGGGAAGAGGGGGTGTCAACAATACTTCAAGCCCACTTACTCCTTCCTTCTGCTGCCCTCTGTCAACTGTCCATCCTCTTACCTACAAGCTGATCCATGGTGATCCCTTCAGCGGGGCTACTCACAGTAATAAGCACTGTACAATCCAGGAACGGATCCTTTTATCTGGATCACTTTCCCAGTTGAATAGCTGCTCTCCTTATTTGGGCAGAAGGGGAAAACAGATTTAAAATGTAAACAATTCCTGCACTGCCTTATTAGTGGTGGGAATTAATCAAACTGAGGTTCTGCCAAATTGAGCCATTTAATTATGAAGTGTTTAAGAGAATATTTCACATTATAGCAAAACACCATCATAAACTTTTCTATTTATTACTATGCTACAAAATCCAGATTACCATACAGAAACAAATGCACGGATAAAAGAAGAGAACAATGTTTCATGAAACTCATGGTTATTATAGTTTTAAAAGACAATAGGGTTAATAACATTGCAAACAATATTTAGCAGATTTTACTTTTATAAAAACCACACAATAAAGACAGAGTTTTGCACAAAGTGAAAGTCTGATTTCAGCTTTCACTTTAGTAGCAATGCTTTGGATTGAAGAAGACGCATACATAATTAATCCACTTGCAATATGTTTTCTTAGTACATGAAGTAATAGGTGAAACCAATATTTGTCTGATTTACATACTATGGAAGGTCCCATTATTTTAAGTTTCTTTACAGTCTCAACATTGCAAATGGTGACACCCTGGGATTGCTAAGGCAGCAATGGAGCAGACTTGATGGAAAAGAAAGGATTTTCCCTAAGAAAAGACAATGCAAATCCATCTTAGAACTGCTGCTAGTTTGAGAACTCTGCTCTTACTACTGAAGAATAGGAGACTGATGCTCGTTTACACTAGGGCCCTTTATACTGCTCTAGCAGTTTAATGGTGCCTTAAAGGGAGTATAAATGATATTGCCAGAGTGGTATAATGGCCCATAGTGTAAGTGAGAACCACGCCCAGAATATATCTTAAAATGGCATTTTTGAGCTCCATGTAGCACTTCAGGATGATATCTCCGCAGATCTCATATACTCTGCAGGATTTTGATGGCTGACAAATAGTGCTTGGATGGGTGCTCTCCAAGACAGACACAGGTGCTCCAGAAAGTATGGTTGCAGATTCAGTAGGGAGCAGTTTTTCCTTTGAGCTAGTACTAAGCCAACACCTCAGAATGCTGCAAGGGGGGAGGGGGAGTCACAACCCTGCTGGAGGGGCTCATTTTCAGATAAAATGAAAAACCAAGATTCTGTTTCCCACACATGTGCATGTCACTATATTACAGTGATTGGACAAGACAATTCTGATACATACAGTTAAACTCAGTGGGAGTTTAGCCTGCATAACCATGCAAGATCAGGCCTTCTAGCTGCACTTATCATTACTAACTTGCCCAGATGTCTAATAAAGTTATCTGCTCCATTACAATGCAGTTCACAATCTGCACAGTTTATGTTTAAGCTTCCTTATATAATACTGAATATGTTTCTCATTCTAGGTTTGATTTAACATATTTTCATCTGATTTTCCCAGTATACTGAATCTTTCAGTCAAAGATTCTAACATGCTTCACTGGGACTGAGGAGTGCAATCATAATGTGATTGCTGGAGCAAGTTATGCTGTTGGTTACCCCAGTGTAGACTTTGAACTGCAGTGAGATCAGAATCAGATCCATTAGGATCATAAAACAAATTACATGCAGAGAGAAACAACACTATTGATCTTCACGAGTTATTGGAGTTATTCTGGATTTGCACTGGTGAAGAAGAGCTCAGTTTAGTCCAGTTAAATAGTTATCACATTATAATTCTTTGCTCCTCACAGAGTTTTATTAAAATACAAAAATGAGGCATCAAATTTTCCAGTGAATATTTCAGTCCTAGAAGCATTTTTCAAAGCAGTAGTAGCACAGAATGTAGCAGAGGACAAACAATATAAAAAGCACAGGCTTCTGAAATCACTCAGACAACTCATACTGGACAGAAGGATGGTTCAGTGGCTGAGGCACCAGCCTTGAAGAAGGAACTGAAGCAGACATAGCTTCAGTTCCTTCTTCTGCAACAATTTTCTGTGTGACTTGAAACAGTCAGTCACACAGGGCCAGGTATTTAAGTGCCTAAAAAGGCAGATAGGCACCTACTGGGATTTTCCAAAGTATCCATCTACATTTTTAGGCACCAAAATACCTTTAAAAATCTGGCCTTTAGTTTCTCTCTCTGTTTCAGTTCCATAACAAGGTGAGGCTTGATGACTTCAGCGTAGAGATCAGTGTCCCTGATATACTTTGGGCTTTGTGAATACCCACAGTGACATTTCCCCACATGTTTATGACTTGCATATTCTCTTTGTGGTCTTAGTGGGCCTAACTCCAATCCTAAACCCTATTTACAGCAGTCTGGCTCCATGGACTCCAGCAGACTTAAGACCTGGTTTACACAACGTATAATAAATGAGATCAGAATCAGGCCCAATCTCTCTTTTTAGCAATAGCCCTTATCTGTATTCAGGAATGAATTATTCATGCTCCTATATAAAAAGCACTGTATGCCCTTTTGAGAAGAAAGTTTCCAGAGGGAGACAAACAAGAAAATAAAACAGACTAGGTGAAGCCTGCCTGATTTTTGAATCATTGTGGCTCAGAAATACCCCCACAGTCTGTTTTGTCCTACATCAGCTCTGTTGGTGAGTGTACATTGCCAAACTGCATTCTTAACTGAGTTTATCAGAGAAAAATTAAATGCTGATTGCTTAGCATGCATGAAAGAGGAATACAAAACAAAATAGATAAGCCATCCAATAATGTATAATCAAATGATCAGTACAGTAAGGAGTTTCAAAATGCTGTCGTTAATGCTTTCATTCACAGATGAAAGATAATGGAGTAGTTCACATTTCTCTTTTAAAATAGCAGAAGTTATATCCTTTCAATGATGATTTCATCTTCCGTCTCCTTCACTGGCTGTTTCTTTCTTTTTCGCTTGATTTTCAATAAACCTCTTCGTCCTTGTTTTTTACTGAAATCTAATGGCAAACAAAATTTAATTTTACACACTGTACCAAATAAGACATCCATATCATATGAAAATAAAGAAGGGCCAGATTCTGCTTTCTATTACACCTGTATACTTCCATACTAGAGTTACTACAGATTTACACTGGTCTAGCTTAAAGCAGAATGTGTGCAATCAGCTGGGATCATGGGCCTGAATCAGCTCTTACATACACTAGCGTAACTCCACTGTCTCTAAAAAGGAGTTAACTCTGATTTACAGTACTGTGAGTGGACCTGATCCAAAGCCCCCTATAGTCAATGGCAAGAGTCCCATTGCCTGTAATGAGAGTTAGATCCGACCAGTGACACTAGAATTAGGCCTTATGTTTCTTAATGACTCTAATCTTTTGAAAAAAAAAATCTGCACTATTCTGCAGTAAGGTAGATGTTCTATGAATCCACACATGAAACTTCTAATGAAGTCGATGGGTGAAATTCATCCCTGTACAGAGATCAGCACAAGGCCTTGTGACACATAAATCTCATTGATGCCCTATTTGGAGGGCTTCAGCGGTGCACAGGGTTTGCGCTCCCCTTCTGTCTAGAGCCGACTTTCACATGTGTTTCTGAATGCACAATTTGGCCCTTTGTGCACAGGCAGTAAAGTGGATGTCTCATCCCAAAATCACATTGATTTGAGCATCCCCATTTCATTTGTTCCAGCGAAGGTTGATTTACCACCACCATTATTATTACGCTGATTGTGAACATCAAGAGCCATGTTATGATGTGGGGGAAGTATGCTCTCCTATTGACTCCAATGTTCAGGCAGGGAAGATAGAGACAGAAAGAACTTGGGTAAGGGTCTTGAGATTTCACATTAGCACTTCTTTCCCACAGTGACAAATGAGCAAACCCAAAAGCGAGTTCATTTTACAAAATTGATCACTTGCTACCTGGGGCAGTTGAGGCATGTTGGCACAACATGGTATTACATATGTCTGCATTTTATAACTGCTAAGCATTTAGGACCAGATTTTCAAAGGTATTTAGGTTATTAAAGATGAGGATAGGCACCTAGAGGGATGTTCAAAAGTGGTTAAGCAAGTCAGAATTCAAGGGAAGTTAGTTACCCATCGGGATTTTCAGAAGCACCTATGTGGATTTTTAGGTGCTTAAACACCTTTGGAAATTTGACCTTAAGACCGTGATTCAGCAAAGTGCTTTCATCATGTGAGTTGTCCTATTAATTTCAATAGAACAGAACTACATACAGGCTGAAAGTTAAGCACGTGCTTAAATGCTTTATTAAAAGAAGGCCACGTAATTCCAATTAACATTACAACATACTGTGCTGTGGAGATAATCATTTGCTGAATTTAATAGATCGAGCAGCTGATTAAATGTTTGTTGTACTATAGGCATGTTTTATTTGATCAATTATAAAACATCTGATATGCAATTCTTTGCTAGAATCATAGCACTTTTTTGTTATCTTTTCATTGTTACATTTCAGCAGACCCACTAGTGTGAAATGTTCAGGCTCTGAACAGCAGGAGCTTAACTTATTTGCACTGTTGATTCCCCTACCTTTCTTACAGGTCCTCAGACATGAGTTTTTGGAGGTGAAATTATTTTCATTCCCACCGCACCCACTGTAGCTAAATGGATGGCATCTTCCAGTTGAGTGATCATAGAAGAATCTTTTCTCATTGGCTTTGCAAAGGCCTCGATCCGCAGGAGTCATGCAGAGAGAAGGGAGAGGAGGTGGTTCTAAGAACATTGACAAAACTTGGTTAGAGGCACCACTGAGTGTCTGGTGCTGTTTCCTTATCTGTTATGTTAAGTGTCACAAATTGGAGAGTTTAAACACATACATAGGAACAATGTGAGCAAGCCCTCCCCCCGCCCTGCCCCAATAAGTACATTAAGGCAATATTAGGCATGAGTTTTTAATCACACAAAGCTCAGGAAATTCATAGGTAAATTTCACATCAACTTTACTTCTGCCCCGGACATGTACAGTATGCATTACACTAGCATCTTTCATTACATGATCACACAACATACTAGGGCAAATTCTGTCCTCACATTTGAAGCCAAAAAAGCAGAACTTGCCCCACTGCATATGGAGTAATACAAAATGCTTCATATTTTCAGCTAACATTATAGAAAGAGGTGCTATTTAACATCACTGGTGAGAAGGTTTAACTGACACACCTTGCAAAAAAAGAGGAGTAATTTAAACATTGACTATATGAAACTAGTACCTCCAAAACATTACTAAACCTAATGAAGTGACTGCTCCTCAGAGAGTCTGCACACCTTCAAATCACTGAGGGCTGATGGTGCTCAGCACCTTGCAGCATTGGGCCCTGGCTGTGTAGATTTGGAGGGCTAAACCTAAGGTCAGAGTAAAAACAACATTGCTCAATAAGAAAATTCCAGACAGAGCAGACAGTGTGATTGGCAGCCTAACCAAGAAGTGAAGGGGAAGAGTAGGCGCAACAATCAATACAGAAGCTTCTGAAATCTGGTGTTAGTAGTATGGCATTTACGTTTTTAAGGTTCCAAGCAGAATGTTGCTGTCCTCTTATTGCTCTTATTGTTTCTGTGTTACTTCAAGTGAAAGGGTAAGAGCTGAAACTCTGGAAGATGAACAAGTGGTGTCCAGAATGACTGGAAGCTGAACCAAGTCCAGGAAGCACACCAAAGCTGGAAGGAGCATCAAAGCATGGAGAAGCAGGATGGGCATCACCCCAGATGGGCTCAGGCCTATTTCAGAAGCCAAAGTGCAAATTATGCATATAGTTTCTGAAGGCAAGAAGGCTGACATTTCAAGGGAATCGGAGCCATTTTATCAGTCTAAGCACTGTGATTCCTAAGTAGACAGTGAGAAACCAGACAGAGATTCTTGAAGAAGCCACAAGGCTGGAGAGTTGGAAAAGCCAGTTCAGAGAAAAGAACAGCTGGACGTTTTCAGGAGAGACTGTAGTATAACAGAGCTGAAGGCATCCTGAAGATACAGAACAATGAACCAGACAAGCTGCATCAGGCTACGAGGTGGCTAGAAATGCCCAGAAATGCAGGCTGAAAAAGAAAGGAAAAAAATGAGTTATATTTTACGTGTCTTACCAATGTTCTCATTACCAAAAATATTTGCATATAAAGTATGATTAGCTAACAGGTTCCCTGGATAGCATTATAAAAAAGAGTGTGAAATACTGCTGGGAAGGAATAAAAATAGTAATTGTGAAGGGGAGGAAAGTAACAGTAAAATGGAACTAGAAATTTTTAAGCGACGTTAAGAACTTTACAATGTTGAATAAGAATTCTCTGAATGCAAAAATTGAGTAAAGAATTTTTAATTGTATTTTAATTGTAGTCTTTTCAGGTTTCAATATGAGAATAAATGTGTTATGTATGGGATGTAATCATGTAACTGAAAGGGGTTCATTGAAACTGCTGAGAAAGAGAGAGAGAGAGAAAAAAGAATTAGTGACTGCATGAACTGTGTTTGGAATGTAAGGATTGTTATTCCAGAAAGGACAAGTGTTTTGTGTGTGACAGATCAATGACAATGCTTCATATGAAGATTAGAAAAATGCCAGCAATATGTTTCTTAGAGTATGCCTTCATAAATTGCATTGGTTTAACTAAAGCTGTGCTTTTTAAACTGGCTAAGTTAAACCAATGCAAACTCCTGTGTGGAGACCTTATTTTGGATTAAACTAGGTTTATTTCAGTTTATTTTAAAATTAAACAGGAATAGGTTTCAATTAATTTTAAATAAGTCACTCAAAGCAAAACTAGAGACTGTCCAGTGTACGCACTGTTTTAAAATAACTTTTAGTTTAATAAACTAGTGAAACTTTCTTGTGTACACCAGAGCTAACTGAGCAAGTTTATGTCAAGAGTGAATTTCATTCTGACCTCAACTGGAGATGAAATTAAGGTCTGAAACACAAAGATTGCTTCAGGGAACTTTTGAACCTGGAAAAAACACAAAAGAAGGGCATATCAGTGACAACGGGTAGATGAGACTGGGATGTTATAATATTTCACAGAGTAAGTTGGGAATATAAATTACTTGCCTGGTTTGTTTGTCTTCTAGAAAAACTCCTTGCCTCAGGGAATTGTCATGCTGCGAGGGTTCTGTGGCCTGCTTTGTGCAGGAGGTCAGACTAGATGATCATATTGGTCCCTTCTGACCTATGAGTCTATGAGTCTATGCATGAAGGCCATAATTAAGAAAAAAATGTAATTATAAAAAGAAACAAGCTGTATTGTGGATTTCATGTCCCACAATTATACCAGTGATTAAGGGATTTTGATTTTAATATACTGACTATTGTGATAGTCTCCATCAACGTGAAACTTATACAATTAAAAAAAACACGTTAGAAGTATGTAACCACATTTGCACAGTGTGTCTCTCTTCCCCCACCCCCAGTGGGTGGACCACACAGAGGTCTGGACAGCCTTTGAGCTACCAAGGCTAGGTCTTGTTGCACAGGCAGTAGACACTAATTGATTTTAAAAAATATCAGTGAAGCACAGGCATCAGCATGATCTGTACAAGCCTGCCCAGAATCCTGGGTACTTACTTGGGCAGCTAGCCTGCACTGAAGTGCGTGCTGCCACAACTTCACCCCTGTTGATAGGCTAGCTAGCTTGCTTATGTCTACACATTCTGCAATCACACCTCTGACTGCTCTAATTAGGTGTCAGACATCTAATTATTTTATGCTTGAAACTACCGTGTTACTGTACTGGCACTTAAAATAACTTTATGGGTTTGATGCAAAGCCCACTGAAGTCAAGACAGTTTTCCATTTGGGGTTTGTGTGCAGATGGCTGGGTGGTGGTGTTCTGTGATATACAGGGCAGCAGACCAGACAATCTGGTGGTCCCTTCTGGCCTTGAGCTCTATGACCCTTAAAGACTTTTGGCTTTATCCTCTGAATTCTTGTTCTCCTGTTTATCCAAATCCCTTCATTTCTGCAGGATTTAGATTTCCAGTGACAATTTCATAAACCTGGACTTCTTATGTTTGTTATTTGCCAGATAAAATATCCCATAGCTCAGTACCATGTGGTCATGAACAGGCAACGAAAGAATCCATTGTACTGTACACATGCACAGAACAGAGCGAAGGCTTCTGAGTAGCGATGGCGGAAAGTGTTCCAAAAAACAGCTTTCCATCAGAAACTGCTGATACAATGGAATAGAAACATTCCATGAGAATAGGTCAGTTCTGCTGAAGCTTTTGACAGAAGCCAGGTCTTGGCATCTGGGTTACCCAGCTCTCTGGCAACCTGGCAGTCTGCCTGGTGGGTTCCTGTGGAGCCCAGGCTTCCAGGCTCCCCAAAGCTACATGTGGTTGCCTGATGAGAAGCCAGAAGCTGGGAAGTTGGAGATCCTTGGAAAGTTTTGAAATTTGTTGAAAAACAGGGAAAGAAAGAGAACCACCACTGAACAGGGACTCTGTCCTGTACTTGAGGGCTGGACACAAGCTGTTTGGACTGCTTTGCAGGAAGCAGCCAGCTCACTCATTCTTCCTCCATCCAGGATAAGGTCCAAGAGCCAAGTGTGACACAATGCATGTTTGCTGTGTTATCTTTCATATATCTAATAGTTTCAGCGATATCACCAAAGCGTTCCCCGAGCTCTACTTTATTGCAATACCTAAACTTCGGTCTCAGCTTTCTGGTTGCCAGAGAAGAGAAAACTGAACAATCTTCATATAAATTGCAGAACTGTTACAAAGATAACAGATAATCAGATCTTGCATCCAACGGACAAGATCTGTGAGTATAAATGGCTACAGGTATGTTAACACGTAGAACAATGCCAATTTACCCCAGCAGAGGATCAGGGCCATGTTTGCAGAGAATCTTTTAGGAAGAAGAATAGGAATTGACAACCTGCATAATTCCATATGGAATGTGCTGATAATTGGATTTCACTCCTGTACCATGTTTAAATGGCACAGTGTAGTGTGAAGAATATCACAAGTCAGCTTCCCCCTTCTGTTCCATCAGAAAATGAAAGGTTTGATTCTCAGCTCACTTTCTCTGGTTTTCTAACAGTGTAAAATGAAGTTACCCTGTGATTTACACCCAGGAGAATCAGCCTAAATGATCTTTTCTGTCAAGAGGATCATCATAGTGAGCAACACTGCAAGAAGTTTCAGATCTGAACTTAAGGAAGAAATATAGCTCCATCTAGAAATAGAAGAATTCAATTCTCTGTATGGCAATAGGTTTGTTGGTAGCTTATTTATTTGATGTTTCTGCAGCTTCAGATCTATGACCAACAACACATTTCTTTCTTTGAAACAGAGATTAAATAAATTTTCAATGGTATGTTAATATATTTCCTATAATGAGTGATTCTGTGGAGAGCATTCTTTATTGGGTCCATAACATGCCTATTTATTTAAAAATAGAAAATACTTTAGAAAAAAAATGTGATTGATTATGCCCTCTCATTTTCACACATTTGTTGTGTGTGAGATTTTCAGACTCACATAATTAGTATATATATCTCAAGGAATTCACATGCTATTATGAATCTATATTTTTGCTTTCTTGTTTGAAAAAGCTTCCACTTATGTAAGACTTTTCAGCAAAATAGTCGTCCAAAATGCTGCCTTCTCTGCTTAAAGCTTAGCTATTTCAGCAACTGTGAGTTGCTGTCTCAGCATCAAATGCTGCAAACTAGTACCAAAATAGACAGAGTCACAAAAGCTTATCCTCAGCCCAACAGTAAATATCATCATGCAAGAAATATAACACAACACAAGCAAATAAATATCCAAAGTTTATTATCAAAATCTTACTAGGCAAAGAGCACTGATACATTCCCCATCCATTATCTTAAAGCCGATGTTAAATACTGAAGGATCAGTGAATGCATTAGCCATCACCCAATCTCAGGAAGTATATGTGAGTACAAGTGCAGAAGACCATCAGAAAGACTTGGTGAGAGAGATCAGTCTCTTCCCAGCTGTTGCGTATTCCCTCTTGTACAACTGTGGATCACAAATTGACATGCCTCAACCACATTTACCTTTCAAAGCCTGGACAAATGTTCAATTTCTAATGCACAGTCCTCAGTTGTGGAAACTTGTCCAGAGCTAACATCAGAGTTGAAGGGCCCAAGGCTTATTTGCATTCAGTTGACTCTACACCTCTCTGACAGCCTTGAAATGGATACAAATTTAATTTACACCCTTATTACTTATATCCCCTTACCAGAGTAGGGTAAAATGGTCTTAGTGTACATGAGAATCAGGTCTGATAATTTTATTGGGCCAAATTCCGAAATCTGGTTCTGGCCCCTCTGGACCATTCAGGTGGCTGAAAGGGTCTGTAATCCAGCTGCAAATCACCAGCAGAGAATTCATTTGGCATAGAGGGAAAAAGCCAAGAAACTCTTGCTATGTATGGAAGGCAGACACTCTGGTCTCTATGTGGGAAAAGCTCAGGTAGGATCAGACATGGCTCATATTTATTCACTTCCTCCTCTGTCGCCATACAGTAACTGATTTTAATCTTTCCTATGGTAATTATGTGTTTCACATAGTCATTACACTTAAAGAATAGTAAATTTCAGTGTCTCTTACATGTCAATGTTAACTCCAGACCATAGAAGAAAACTCTTCAGTCTCTACCATACAAATCATGTACAGATAATTTATGTTTTGCAGCAAAGCATTTCTTAATGTCTGTAGATCTCTAGATAATATTTTCTTTACCCCTTCACTTTCAGAGGAATTGTCATCTCCATTTGTTTTACCCAGGCAAATTCAAATGGAAATTCTTACCCAAAAGCCTTGGAAACTCACTGGCCTTTGCAACAGGAGAGCTATTGTTCATCATGATGGGGTGTTCTGTATGTTGGTCTAATTGCAGTGAATTTGCTGAAAGAAAAGTAGAGGAATAGTGACTAAAGGGATATCTGGACAGCCTAGACCTTGAAACTAACATCTGACTAATATCGGTTTGACTGACTCCAAGTGTGGAATTAATAACACTAAAAACCAACCTTCCTCCAACCCACTGGTATTTTTACCCCATGGGATTGGTACAAATGCTATCCTAGGACCACTCTGTCCCCCAAATAATTTAAGATCTTATCTGAAATTCATTATTTTAGTTGTTGCATTGCCAACATTCTAGTCACTGCACATATAAAACTCCTTTCAAATACGTATTATTACTAACAATTCATATGGCCCTTATCCAGATTCAGGCCATGATATAGATATAGATATAACGAGGCATGATATAGATCTGTTGAAATCAGTGGAGCTAAACCAATATATCCCACATGGCCCTGTATTTTTTCCATTAGTTGTCTTTTGTATTATATACAAATTTACTCTTATTTCAGGCATGGGGAAATGGACTTTTGGTCAATGAAATTTGCATATGCACTGGGGATGTGATATTGAACACATTAATTTTGATTTAAAAGAATTTTTTAAAAATTATAATATTCTAAATACTTTTTAGGTACACTAGACAACGTTAATGAATATTTTACTGGAATTGTAAAGATGAAAATATGTACAGATATTTAACTGAAAGAATCAGGAATTCTGCAATATTCATTGGAACTAAGCAGTGCCAAGTAACCAGTACTAGCTTTATGCTATTTAAAAAAACAAACAAAAAAACCCTTAATATTTTGTGGCTAAATGCATTGGCTCAATGCAGTGCTTATTACAGAATCCAGGTCCTTAATTTGTATTATACTCCTTCCCCACAAATCCCTTAAAACAATACCTTCTTCATACAAAAATAAAAATAAAAATGAGAACAACAACAACAAGACACTTACAATTGTCCTGGCAGGCAATCTGGCATTCTTCCAAGGCCTTAAAGTTGTTCTGATTTCCCAGGCATCCACCATACTTGAACTTTTCACACTGCTGTGACTCCTTGTTATAGAAATATCTGGAAAAGTAGCCTCGGCAGATTCCAGGGTCTTGCTCCATAAAACAGAAGTTGGGCTTTTCTGTTGAAAATAAAGATTGAGGAGAAAAAAATAACCCATGTTCTCTGTGATCAAAACTACAACAGAACTAGAAAAACTTTTTGAGAGAGGCCTGGACATTCAGACTAAGGAGTGAAAAAAGCTAACAAAAATTCCATGCAATACTGCATTGGAGTATGAGAGCACAATAATTTTGATTGCCTGCTCCTCACTTATCATACAGCAAAGCTCCAGTGAATTATCTCTGTGACCTGAAACACAAGATTCGATGACCATCAAATGACAGATGTTCTTATTAAGAAACTGACTCTTTGAATCAAAGAAAGAAAGAATTGTGTCTTGCTTATCTTATTTGAATCTTACCACAAATTATTCACCACTTGATAAATGCATCGTCAGTATTAGTGGGAATTATAGAAGCAGAGAGAAGGAGGTATAAAGGACTAATGCTAAAATGGAAGGGAAAAGGGGACATAACTTAAAGGAACAGAAAAATTCAGAGTATATTTTGTCTCAGACATTGAACTGCTGTACAATGGGATAGAAACCTGGGGTGAGGTTTAGCATCACTTTTGAATCTCAGTTAGTACTACATGATTACAGCACAAACCAAGAAAATATGAGAAAATCATACAATATTCAGACAAGTTTAATCCAGAGATCTGAAGACCCATCATCTTGGGCTATGGCAGTAAAGGGAAAAGCAAAATGATCCTTGATTTTGTTAGCTTGTGACACAGCCCTAAGGTTAGCCTTAAAGTGTAGATATTCATTTTATTTGATTTTTCTCTAAATGAAGTTAAGAAATAAAATCATGGCAGGAAATAAAACCTAACTGTGATTTTGAGTCATTCTGAAATGTCAGGTACACATATTTTGAAATATGCATTCTGTATCTGATTGACGGACTAATTAGGTAAATGTATATTTAGGCAACCACACAAAACATTCATTATGCGTGAGATATAGAATAGTGAGAATGGATCTGTCTGAGCCACTGTGGCCTGCCAGTTGAATGTAAATGGTCAATTACACCAAGTAAATCTACAGTAATCCCACTGAAGTCAATGAAGTTGCTTAGAATTACCTCTGGTATAAATGAAAGCAGACTCTGATCCATAATTTAAAAAGTGTCACTTATCAGATATACATTTGACCAAAACAGATAATTCAGAACCATTATGGAATATTGTATATTGAAATATTTATTATAATTTGTTACATTCAAATAATATTTATGAATTGTATTAATTTATTATTAACAATAATACTTATTTTATAAAGGCACCCATACCCTATATTAGGAATGCATAATTTCAGTCTGTCTTAGATCTGGTTGGTGAAACCTTGATGGAACCATTTTTCATCAGAATATGCAGTTCCATCAAAATCAAAACACATCATGAAATTAGGTAAATTACATCAGAATAGAACAACACGAAAAAAAGTTCTGGCAATGTCAAAATGTCCCAGGTCAATATTTTCAGAATAAAACATTTTGATTTTTCATTTTGAAATTATTTTCATTTCATTTTTTTAAATATTTTCTATTATATTGTTATACTATTTTCATTTTGTCAAAATGACCTAAATTTTAAATGAAGCCACATTTCAAAATCTCAGAATGCTTTATGAAATGAAACTTCCATCCTTCCCAGAGCTCTACTTAGAAATGTTGTTGATGTCTTGTACTTAGCAAAACTTTTTGTGACACTTCACTGAGATAATGTGCAGATATCATCATTAAAATTTCAATCAGACTTTCTTAATATTTTATTTTAAGTAACCAAAGTCAATAATCAAAAATTGTTTACTACCTAAATTTCATTTTATATCTGGGCTGTTTTTAGTTAGATTGAAAAATTGCATCTTCTGCCAGTAAATACATTAACAATAAAACTCAAGCATAACATCATTTGGATTAGCATCATTCATACAAAATGCATCCCAAGGCACTTCAGAGTTACAAAATGCACTTCACAGAGGACAATGAAGTTGAGTGGTGTGGGTAGGGAGACACTATGCGTTCAGCTGAGAATTTAAATGAGATAGATAGTTGCTTATATAGAATGGCACTAAAAGGCTATCTCAGACAATAAGCCCAGCAGAGGGGAAGGGTCTTTCACCAAATGCTGCACAACTACTCTTGGGGGAATTCGGTCAAATATTAAAAATTTGGTGCACAATATTTTAAAATTCTGCAAAATTCTGCATATTTTGTCAAAATAACAAAATATAATCATGCTCCTGCTGAGTACTGGGGGGGAAATCACTAATTACATGGGGAAAAAATAAAATTCTGCAGGAAACATTCATTCTGTACAAATTCTGCATTGCACAGCAGCACAGAATTCCAGCAGGAGTAAGAACATAATGAAAGAACAAAGAAGGACCTGTGTTAACTGAATTAAGGGAGCTGGCGAAAGATTGGATAATAATTCAGATTGCTTAAACAGTGGATCAGCTTGCTAGAAAACTTAAAGCTGATATTAAAATGTGCTCTTGTGATGAAATCTAGTACACTGAGTTTTAGCTCAGAGCTAATTTGTACAGCTGTCATAAGCCTTTCAAGATTAGCAGTTATGAAGGATAAGGTGATGATGCAACCTTGAATATAGCGCCATACGCAAATGCTATCATTGTGCATCTGAGGAGTCCTGTCCTTCCCCGGAGACTTAATATCCAAGAGTGTATTACTACAGAAATAATCAACATTTAATACTGTTGATGATTAGCTACAACAGCTGAGTTTTGCAGGGCATTTGCTATCCTGTCATGGAAAGCATGGAAATGAGTGTTAGACCTTCAGGGAAATATTGCCAAACTTCTGTAGCATCTGTGGAAAGTCAACTTTAAGGACTACATGGTATAAAACCGGGCCCTTTTTCCAAACTATACTTTTTATATTAATTGATTAGATATATTTGAAGAATAATTGGTCTGAAAAAATACCAGAATATTAATTTACAAACATAAAAAATGAGAGTAGTTCACTACATTTATACTTGTAAATGTACCATATCTATGTGGAGTAACATCCACTTCAAAACAGCCCCGCCTTCATCACCAAGAACAGTATGTGTATGCCCATGCACACAAAGGAGAAGAGGGAGAAGAGCTAGTAAGCACAGGAAGAGATTTTACTAGCAACATAAAATACTGACTTCTATGAAGTTAGTGGGACTATCTGGCCATTTCAGACCACAAAAGGCCTCAGACTACAGTGGAATCTTTGACATCAAGTGGATAGGCAGCAATGAAAGGATAGCATAGTGCTGTGCTTCTTCTGATTACATTTGGGGTCTCCCTTTATCACAGATTAACGAATATATTCATGTTCGCTATGAAAAAAATAGTTACACTATCCTGAAAATAGTTTCACAATGGCAGAAAAGGGGGATGTTTTAGAAGCTCTGAGCTTTAATTGTGTTAGTCAACTCAATCAAACTGTATTGTTAAGTCACTACTGTCTAATGTTTATTTCTTACCTGAAAGCACGGTGGTCTGAACATGCAAATATAAAATCCTTTTTATTCACGACTATGCAAACAATAATCACAAGCATACAGGCTAAACAAACGATAATTGTCAGCTCACTAACTCCCTAGCAGAGGAAGCACTTGAATAGTAGAATCATTTTAGTGCCCTGGAAAAGGCAATTCCTTCATCTCAGACTCCCCTCTGAATTTAAGGTCCTCGTAACCAGGACCGGTGCTAGAGTTTTTCGCACCCTAGGTGCACAGCCATTTTGCTGCCCCGTGCGGCTCCTGCAGCTCCGGTGGAGCTGGCGCAGCCGTGCCTGCGGCAGCTCCACCGGAGCCGCAGATCAACGGACCCTCCGCAGGCACGACTGCGGCAGCTCCACCAGAGCTGCCTTCCCCCCCCCCCAGCAAAATGCTGCCCCCTGAAAATCCTGGCACCCTAGGCAATTGCCTAGTTCGCCTCAATGGAAGCACCGACCCTGCTCGTAACTCTTGAAGAATCAGTTAGAGTCCCCCTTTCCTCGTTACTGAAGGAATGGAAAGAAAAATGCTTAACATTTTTGTTTTGGAGAGGAGGGATTGCTTGCTATCGGTTTGGTAATCACTGTCAGCCCAGATACTCTCAGTAAATACAGGGGAAGAAGAATAGTGAACTCTGACATCATTTAAGCCTGAAGTTGCTCAATATCAGAAGGTATTCTGGAGCACTGCAACAGGGGGACCTACCATAAAAAGCTCATTCTCTATTGCCTCCAGATATGACACCGCTAAGTAATTACAATATGAAAATTACCTTTTCCAAATCTTCCACGGGTTTTCTTCACTGGGAATTCTGCAATAGAAAGAAATATATATATATATTTTAAAATAAATAGCAAGAGGTTCATCTCTAGAATGAGACTGTGGCATTTAGCCAAAGCCCTGCATTGGGGAGAACATGGAAAAAATCGCTATTGCGCCATCCCTAGGTCTTGTCTACACTAGAAAAATATTGCAAATATTTTACACTTTTGCTAACACTGGTTTCAGCTCTATTTACATGAAAAGGCCTGCTATAGCTGTGCTACTGTAACACGTTAAGTACATTGGCAGGGGGGGGATTCCTGGCCCCACTGAAGACAATGGCAAAACACCCACTGACTTCAATGGAGTGAGGATTTCACCCAGAGGTGAAAGTAAGCCAGTACGCCCCAGTATGGCGTACCAGCCGATGCACCGTACCAGGGCAGATCGGCTTCCCCCTGGCAGCAATTTAAAGGACCTGGGGCTCCCAGCAGCAGCTGAAGCCCTCGGCCCTTTAGAGGAAGTCAATGGAAAGATTCTCAGTGCATAGATTTAAGGTAGAATTGAATCTCCCTCTTTGAAATAATCACTGGACTACAATGTGCTAAACACAGAACAATACACAGAGATCTGCTAAAACGAGAATACCTCAGTTGACTTATGTTATGTCACAGTGTTGAGAAAAGCTGGGTAGACCTTGCAAATCCTTCTGCTTATTTTCTATAAAACAAATTCTTGGATGCTAATTCCAAGGTCTGTAATTTAAAGTAACTGAATTTGTCAATGTTACTCATTGGAAAAAATGCTAACTATACTTCATATTTCAAAAGAAAAAACATTATGCTAATATATGCCCAAGAAGCCTACATCCCTGGAAAGATTCTCCAGTTACAGTATGTGTTATTAGGTACATTCCATTCTTATGACTGTCAGCTTTCAAAAAAATATTTGCATCAAAGTAGTACATTTGAATTATATTCTTTATCTGTTTTCCAAACAGCAGCAGGATTGGATAACAGGTCAAGGTCAGCAAGAAGACTGATCCAAACACTCAGGTCTTTAGGATTCTTTGCAGGTTCCTTCGCAGGCATCTCGTTGGTGTTCACACCCAAATTGTGACTTGATCTGATCATGTCTGTTCAACCATGAACACTCATGAAAATCTCTTGTTTACATGAACAGTGCAGGGACGAAACTTTCATTTGTAACCATGCACCAACATTCACCTTAGAATTACTCACTTTAGGTCATCTAATAAGGGATCAAAAACTGGGACTTTATGAAAAGTTTGTGAATACATAGGCCCAAATCTATATGTGCAAACTATTGGTCAGACAATTTTGAACAAAAAATGAATCTGGGAAAACCATGATTAACCAATTCATAGACAGAGTCTGAATGCAACAATTTCCACCACGGTTATCAGCAAGAATTGAAGCTGAGATTGTCAAAAGCAAAGACTCTACCACTTGATCTACAGTAGTAACAATAACCAGAGGCTCCTATCCTCTGTGAGGACCAGCCACTTAAAAAGAGACAGCACGTTACAAACTGGAAAAATGGGGAAAATCACTTATCTTAATGTCCCCTTTATGTTCTTCTTCCAGGTCCATTTCCAAACTTTCTTCTACCTCCAGTTAACCTCCTCCTTTCCTTTAAGTTCCTTCTTATAACCTATTCCTTCAAGGTTGCTTATAAGCTATGCTGAAATCAATTTAACCAAATTTAATGAAATAAAAGTTAATTTATCTATAAATACACACTAGCTTCTTATGTGACCAATAACCATACTGTGCTCAAACTCAGTTTGTCCCCATCCCCTGACATAGCAATTTTCTCCTAGTCTTCTTATCTACAGCTCCACCTGCAATTCACTACCTGCAGATGAGCTGCTTCAGCTCATCTGCAGGTGAGCCTGGATGCAGCAGTTCATCTCAGGCAACAAACTGAATTGGAGCCTCAGTAAGGAAACTGTTCAGGAAGGGACTCAATCTTTATTTGCTCTGTGAATCACCATACACACATTTAGTATATAAGTATATAGTATATTAAGAGAATATCTTATAAGAAAACACCATTGAAGTGTTGACTTCAGACATAATTTTAATAGTCTTTTTTTAGTTCAGTATTAAACAATTTGTTCTTCTTGAATGTGATTAATAATAAACATATCTATAGCACCATAACTTTCCATGGCTCTTCAGTTACAGAGGTGCTCATGATAAGTGCTAAATTTCTGGCACTGGTTTTTATTGCACTTTATCCCAACAGTAACGTCTCTTTCTGGGCAGTCTTTGACATATTTATTCTTTTGAAAGCATCGTGCCATAATTTCATTTTGAACTTTCAAAGCAAAGCTATCAGAACAGCAGAATCAGTATCAGGTTCTACTGTGATGCATTTTCCTTCTTCCTCTGGGGTAATCCAGATGGTGTCATTTAAAAAAAATATTCTTCAAAGACAACAAATACACAGTGAAGTGACTATCTTTCACTTGAACATATTTCTGGCCCTTCCTGTTAGCAAAAGCTTGTACCTTATTGTAGTGAGGTGGTGTGGTTCACGGCCACCCTGGAGGGATGAGCCCCTCCCACATCAGAGTGGGTGGAGCCAGCGAGTCCTGTGCCCGCCCCCCAGAGGTCAAGGTGCAGGACAGGAAGTATAAAAGCCCGACCCCAGAACTCACTGGAGGAGCAGCTGCTGGAGAGGTCAAATGCCTCCAGCCTAGCTCCCGGTTGGGAGACCCTGGTGACGTACAGCGGATCCGAGGACTGGCTTGACCTGCCAACACCCGAGGCTGCCCAGAGCCCAGAGGAGTTGCCCAGCCTGCCCTGGCCAGTCACCCAGAGGAGCCCACGGTGCTGGACTCCCTCTGGAGAACACCATCCGGACCCCGGTACCTCCAGAAGGGCAGTTTGGAAGTAGCCCGGGGGCAGCCGACCCTAGTCTGGCTGCAGCACTGTGAGCATCTATGTCAGTGTGTTGCAGCCAGTATCCCCACTGACTCAGCAGCAGGCCTTCAGCCGCTGCTAGGGCCCTGGGCTGGGACGCAGTGGAGTCGATAGGCCTGCATCCCCCCTGCCACCCAGTCTGTGGGTGGCAGTCTCCCCCTCTTCCAGGCCCTTCTGAGCCAAGAGCCTGGGCTTGTTGTTTACTTGCCTTTGCTCAGCCCCTGCCTGAGGGCCTGAGACATTGACTCCTTGCTGCCCCACCCTGACCCTGGGCCTGGACCTGCTAGATAAATTCTGATAAAGTCTCCCGTGGCCAGGCAACTGGAAGGAAGTAATGAGGTGGTGTGGTTCCCCGCCACCCCGGAGAGGGATGAGCCCTGGCCAAACCTTTCTACACTTATGTATAACCCCACAACCTTTCTATTTTCTGGACAGGGGTGGCTACAGGCCCCAGCACTCCAAACGTGTGCTTGGGGTGGCAAGCCGCGGGGGGTCACTCTGCCGGCACTGCAGGGCGGCAGGCAGGGTGCCTTTAGTGGCTTGCCTGCGGGAGGTCCACTGGTCCCACGGCTTCTGGACCTCCCACAGGCAAGCCACCGAAGGCAGCCTGCCTGCCGAGCTTGGGGCGGCAAAATGCCTAGACCCGCCCCTGTTTCTGGATGGTAACATCAGACTGTTTCACTACAGTCTACTTCCCCACATTGATTGCAAGTTTCAAGCCAGAACATAAGAATGGCTCTACTGGGTCAGAACAAAGGTTCATCTAGCCCAGAATCCTGTCTTCTGACAGTGGCCAATGCCAGGTGCCCCAGACGGAATGAAGAGAACAGGTAATCATCAAGTGATCCATCCCATATCGCCCATTCCCAGCTTCTGGCAAACAGAGGCTAGGGACATCATCCATGCCCATCCTGGTTAATTGCCTTTAATGGACCTATCCTCCATGAAGTTATCTAGTTCTTTTTTTGAACCCTGTTATGGTCTTGGCCTTCACAACATCCTCTGGCAAAGAGTTCCACAGATTGACTGTGCTTTGTGGGAAGAAATACGTCCTTTTATTTGTTTTCAACCTGCTGCCTATTAATTTCATTTGGTGACCCCTAGTTCTTGTGTTATGAGAAGGAATAAATAACACTTCCTTATCTACTTTCTCTACACCAGTCATGGTTTTATAGACCTCAATCATATCTCCCTTTAGCCATCTCTTTTCCAAGCTGAAAAGTCCCAGGCTTATTAATCTCTCCTCATAGGGAAGCCATTTGTTGCCCTTTTCTGAACCTTTTCCAAATCCAATATATCTTTTCTGAGATGGGGCGACCACATCTGCAGAGTATTCAAGATGTGGGCATTTAGTTTCTCTGCAATGGCCTTATCGTCCTTGAGTGCTCCTTTAGCACCTCCACCGTCCAGTGGCCCCACTGGTTGTTAAGCAGACTTCGTGCTTCTGATGTACTTAAAAAAAAATTGCTATTACTTTTTGAGTCTTTGGCTAACTGTTCCTCAAATTCCTTTTTGGCCTTCCTAATTGTATTTTTACATTTCATTTGCCAGTGTTTATGTTCCTTTCTATTTTCCTCACTAGGATTTAACTACCACTTTTTAAAGGGTGCCTTTTTGCCTCTCACTGCTTCTTTTACTTTGTTTAACCATGGTGGCTCTTTTTTTGTTTCTCTTACTATGTTTTTTCATTTGGGGGTATACATTTAAGTTGAGCCTCTATTATGGCAGAATTAGCAGTTTTCAGCATGTGATCTGTACTCTTCAGGAAAGATTTATTGTGACTGTACAGGTCCGGACTTATTTCATTAACAGCCAGTTCAACAGTTTCTCTTGCTATTGGTTCTACTGTATTACTCAAATGCACTACTGAATTAATTTTTCCTGTGTAAGCTAACAATATTTACGAGTAGCTTTGCTCTGCAATCAGGCATAGAATCATCCACTGTAGGTATTTTCCAATACAAGAAAGATGAGACGTCTTTTCTAAGATGGATATATAGTACACTGAATTGAGAATTAGGATCTATGTGTAATTCTACTCATATAGTACAATCTGAACAAACACGAAAATTGCCTTTAAAAGTAATTTGCTTCTCTGCCAAGTTTGTGTGTTTCCCTTTCTTCAGCTCACTTTTGTGCAAAATGATGCTGATTTCTTGGAGTCTGTTGATTGCACCAGGCAGTTGTCATAATGAGAAGCCGAGTGATGCAAACTGTGACAGAGAAAACACTCAGTGATCTCTTGGAGACTAATTTGTTGTTCATTGTTTTGATGCTCAGTTAATCTAGCATTAAAGTTCTGACCAAAAATATACCTTCTTATGGAAAAACTGAACATGGTGATATTTTAATAAAACTAACCTTATTGAAAAGTTGAAGTTTAATAGAAAACTGTAGCCTTTCCATAAGACTTTACACCTTCCTATTTAATTGAATAGTAAATACATTTTACTATAAAATGATATTGGATGATTTAAAAGCTTATGGCAGTAATTCTCTATTAAATTCTATAAGTTTTCAGAGGTTTCTACAGAACCTAATGAAATCTAAGTAACTGCATAGCTGCCCACCCACTGGTATTCCTAGTGTATTCATTTTGGAAATGACTTCAGGAATCGGAATCTTGCAATACTTGTCATTTCATATTTGGCTCACAGTTTCTGGAGAGGATTTGGGACCATTATTTGACACTCAGGTTGGCTCATTTATTTCTGCTTTAGTACTTACCAACAAAAAGAAAAATATATGAGGTATATATATTTCTTTGTGTGTCTCTTCTAGCTTTATTTCTTCCAACTTTCTTTCACTGTGGCTTGTGTCTTTTTGTTTCTGTCTTGTTGGGATTCCTTCCGAGACCTTTTCCCCACTTGGCTTCCCAAGAACTGAGTTTGACTCCAGATTTTGTCACTCAGATATCTTTATTTGGCAGACAGTAATGCTACACTGAGCTGATGGGACTCGAGTATGTGTGTGTGTGTGTGTCTGTGTGTCTGTGTGATGCAGAGTATATCACAATTCGAAAATTACACAGAAACCCTTTCCTTTTATATACATCCTACATTTTTTTGGATTTACTATACAGTGCATTACACATTTTTGGATTGGATTAGTTACTAATTCCTAAATGGCATGCTTTGCCTAAGCATTGTTTGTTTGACCTATCTTTTTACCCCATCTCCATAATTTTTAACTTATTTTGTCCATTCTTGTTTTGTTTGTACTAAAGGATTCCCTGGTTGTTCTCTCTCTTATCTTAGTTGGCTCAGACATTTTGTATTCTTAGCCTACTGACCTATTTACTTGTATTTAGCACAAACCTTCTATTCTCAGTTTAATAATTCATTTACCTCCCTAATCCTATCTTTTAAGAAATAAGGCTTCCCTCATGTCCTTAATTACTTATGATGTCAGGCCTACCTATATTCTCATATCTTAATTAGTTCACATGAACTTTTAGCCTTTCCTCCGTGCTTGCTCCAAAGCACCTTTCATTTCTGGGGTTTATGTGAGTGGTCCATGGAAGATGCATGCACATCCCATTATTGCTGAAGTGCTGTGGCAGTGGAAGTTTCATGGGTATCTCTTGGGTGTTTATTTCTGATACATTTCCCTTTTAACCAAGCATTTCTCATTTTGTGAGTTTTCCTTAATTCCTAAATTTAAAATATTAACAAGAAACATTTTGTTTGCGGCATAGATATAGTTGTGTTGAAACACTAGCAACATTAAGATGTATTTAACCAGTTAAAATAATGCTGAGATATTACAGATGGAGCACCAGATTCAACAATAAGATCCAGTTCTACTGAATCATGCTGGTGAAACTAGATTAATTAGCCAGTTAACCTGGTTTTATGGTTAACTGGCACTGAAGGTGAATGTTGGCCATAAAGCCATTTTATCTGGTCCCTATACTAACTGTCACCTTCCCAGCTACTGGTGTAGAGAAGGCACAACAGATGCTCCTATGTTGTGCCCATCTCTGGCTGCAGATTCACAGCCCCTTTGGTCCATTAACATCTGCCACAGAGCTGCTGTTAGGTTACCTACTAGGTATCTTAAATATGCTTGAGGCCAGACTTGTACAGTGAGTCAGATTCTTAGCTGGCATAAAGCAGCTTGGTTCCATTTCAGTCTATGAAACTATGCCAGTTTACCCCAGTTGAGATTCTGGCACGGGGGGACAGGATCAGAAGACAGCAAAGATTAGCTTTATACCACCTTTAAAAGCTTTACAAGGATTTGCCCCAACACCTTTTGCCTTTGGAGTTTAGGGAAGGTGCCCTCTTTTTCCTGCCTCAGACTCTGTCTCTAACAATCTGACTACATTAGATTGAGGAGAAAAGAGCCATCTGGTGAGATCAAATTCCTCTCATGGCACCTTACTGATTACATATGCTCATGACTCCTGTAAAATCTTCACCCTTGATTCATTACGTACCAACCTTTCTTTCCTTACTCTTTTCCCCTCTATCCTGATGGACCATTCCAAGTGACCAGAGGGTTACATGTTGGCATGAGGTATGTGCAAGAGACTTCCCTACTCTGTATCTGTGCCAGAAGAGGAGAGAGAAAATGCTTTGGTGCTCCAGCTGAATCCCAAGTCCAGATGATAATGGAAGTGTGCCAAATGTCAGTCTGGTGGATAGAAAACAAGAGGCTAATCCTCACACTCCAAAATCCTGACCTTTTTAGCATCAAAAACAAATCAAGAAAGGAGCTTTCTTTGCTATTCTGATATATATGCTTTGTGTTCTTGAGTAGCACAAATCCCCACGACTACAAAGAGGTTGATCATATTTTTCTAATCAAAAAATTATACCCTGTTGTACAACTGATAAAGACCCCTTTAAACAAAGGCTTTTCCCTTTGGATAATTTTGCTGGAGAATAAAGATTTTTAGGATAAATACTGACATAGCCTTTGTTTGTATGGATTTCCTTTATGAAAGTTTAATAAATATTGAAAATAATTTCGGGATTGGTTGCTTACAGGATACATTAAATTAAATCCCTGACACAAATTTATGAATATGACCTCAATAAAGGAATTTTGGTCTAGAAATCCCAAGGGTAGTGAAACATACAATTCTATACCAAATAGGAATGATACAATTTGACTACTTTATATTTTTCTTTTTAAAATTTACATTAATACTGTATGAGTTGTAATAAAAAATAGTATTAGTTATTTGTGATTCAAAGACATGTTTGTTACAGGAATGTATATGATAAACAATATGCATTTACGGGGGCCAGGGAATCATCTGCTTTGTGGAGAACAAAATCTTTCACATTATAATATTCATTTAGGTTTTGATGCATCTACGCACTTAAGCATGTGTTTGACTTTAAGCTGCAAAGTCGTCCCATTGACTTTAAGCCTACGCTTTAGTGCTTTCCTGAATCAGACTTTTAGCAAATTAAAAAAGGACTCCATATGTATTCCACAGTGAACCCACATGATTCAATTCTGTGTAGGACAAATAGCGAAAGAGATTGACAGGGCAGTCTGGAGCAGCCAAGAAAGGAAACATAAGAAGTGGGAATGGACTGGGATGTGATTACTCATGCTGGCTTTGTGTATTGAATCAAGAGATTCCAGAGTTCATGTTCACCTGAGTTGAACTCTTGTCTCAGCTGGATTTCCTGCCAAGAACAATCTCCCTCCTACATCTAACAGTTTCTTAAAATAATTATTTTAAAAAACAAGGCTAACCATTTGAATTGTACGGTATTTTTGTATGCTAATGGACACCCAAATAGGTAGGGGAAAAAAACCATAGAAACGTGCTTTTAAAAGAAAGAGAGAAAAAAATGGTAAAGGCCTTTGATAAACTGTATTAACTTCTACAAAAAATAATTCTGGGCACATGACTGCAGAAATACTATCTGCACTGCAGGAAAAGGAAATTCAAAAGATGATGTAAAGGCTGTACCCGTTCTGAACCCATGCAGAAGTGATTCCCCAGTGAGGTTACTGAGCCTAGTTAGAACTGGGTTAAATTTATTCAGCCTGTTCTTTCACACTCTGAAATGCCGATTAACACTACCTTAATTGCTACAGAATCTTCAGTTGCTCCAGCATCCTGGGTATCTCGTCTGTCAGTCACATACTAGCGTATCATTATTTTTGGTACATCATTCTTACATGCACTTGCTGCCGACTGAACTTTAATTTTTAATCTCAGTGACACTAGGGTAAATACAGGGCAAACTACTCATCTGAAACCCCTAAAAATAGATTTAGGCTGCTTTCCCCTGTTGCAACTTCACTTTTAGAGGAACTTCCGCCTTGAAGGTTATGTTCTGAGTCTTAGCAGAAGCCAATAAAACTGAGTCTTAAACTAGTTCATTGTTCAGAAAGCTACATTGAAAGATCTGCTGCTGGAAGGGTTAGTAGTGACACAGTCATTGTCATTGTCACAGGTCATTGCTGAAATTTTCCAGTGAAATTTCTATGTCACCAGAGGTAGCTCAGTGTGTGACATGACTGCTTCAAAGAAGGATCCTTATAAAATATAATATTTTTAAAAAATTATAATTAAACCCACTTTGCTTCTAAAATCTGCAATCCAAACATTTTACAGGATATGAAATCAGACAGTTTGCGGTGGGATGGGGGATGTTCTAGTGGGCTAGGTACAGAACTAAGTTTGACAACACAATAGACTGGTGCAGACTGAGCAGAAAAAAGGTGTACCTGGTTAAATGATAGAAGTTGCACTGATCTGGCATTCAGTGAGTGTGCAAAATGAGTACAACTTTTTGTCTGGGAGAATCAAAGGAAGCAGTAGGTGGCAAAGGAATTAGCAGGAGGGTGTAAGATAACTTAACTTTCTTGTTCATTGCTTTTCTGTTCATTTCTGCCCCCTCAACATGTACATTGCCCACTCACTGAATGCAAAATTGGTGCAAGATATACTTTTGATATTTACAGCTGTTAATATACTTCAGCACATACGTCATTCTTAAACTTAGGCTTCCATGAGAGTTCCTTCTTTTTAGTTTACCTTGCTTACTGAATTTATCCAACTACTTCAGCCCAGTTAGGCCTCACGATGCCCCATGAAGTAGGAATCCTCACCTCCAGGTGACAAATGGGGAAACTAAATCAAAGAGCAGTTAAATGACTTTCCCATAGTCACACAGCAAATCATTGGAATAAAATCCAGGTTCTTAATTCCATGCCTACCCTCACTATTCATTAAGAAAGCAATATACCTGTTACTTTTGAAACTACAGTCCCTCAGCCATAATCCTAGCTTTGACCCAAATTCATTCTATGGATGTGACTAAGTGTTAAACTTTCTACCTTTATTTCCCTACCTATAATAAAGAGATAATAGAATATTTATTTATGGTACCTAGCTCTTGGGAGGATTAGTTAACGTTCACAAACTATGAGGAGAAGCACTATGTACAGTAAGTGCTAAGTATCAGCAAGAAACATTTTAGTACTTGATGTGACCTGCACACCTGCTCCCTTAACTCTTCTCCCCTCTTCATCATTCTGACACTTTAAGGGAAAATAGGCACCTTAAGAAGCTGTTTAGGATTGAGCTAGTGACATGGCTCTTGGTCAGGGGTGGGCAAACTTTTTGGCTTGAGGGCAGGCTATGAATGCTCACAAATCTGGGGGTTGGGATGCAGGAGGGGGTGAAGGCTCCTGCTTGGGTGAGGGCTCTGTAGTGGATTCAGAAATGAGGAGTGCAGTGTGCAGGAAGGGGCTCCGGGCTGGGGCACAGGGCTCGGGTGTGGGGGCTCCAGCTGGGGGTGTGAGCTCTAGGGATGAGGGTTTGGGGTATAGGAGGGGACTCTGGGCTGGGATTAAGGCATTCGGAGGGCAGGAGGGGGATCAGGGCTGGGGCAGGGTGCTGGGGTGTGGGAGGGGGTCGGGGCATGGAAGAGGTTCAGGGTTGTAGGCTCCAAGCAGCACTTACCTCAAACAGCTTCCAAAAGAGCGGCATGTTCCCTCTCCAGCTCCTATGCAGAGGCACGGTCAGAGGCACGGCATGCTGCCCTGTCCGCAGATGCTGCCCCCATGGTGCCCCGATCCCACTCCCCTACTGAAGCACCAGACCCTGCTCCCTGGCAGGTGCTTAAGGGCAGGATTAAAATGTCTAAAGGAATGGATGTGGCCCCCAGGCCGTAGTTTGCCCACCCCTGCTCTTGGCAGTTTTTATATGCACACAGATTTTTTCTGGGACTCCCCTGAGACACATTTAGGATGTAATCTAGAGCCCATAGAAATCAAGGGAAAGACTCCTGTTGACTTCACTGGGCTTTGGGTCAAGCCTTAGTGACAGACTCCGAATTGATAGACATGATGGAAAAGAAAACAGATTGCCCTTTGCATCTAAAGTGTAACACAGACACAGCACAATGCTGTGAACTGCGTTGTCTTAAAGCTGCAGCATGTCTGGGTCAGAACAGCAGGAAAGGGTTTTTTGAATTCTTTTGTAAACTCCTAGTTTCTAAATGATTTTCCAGAATTAAATATTTTATTTTATGAGATAAAAAAATTTGCCAAGCATGAAGATGATACATACTGTTCCCAGGAGGTCAATTTTTATCCTGCAGTTCTGGCCTGATGCCTAGAGTACATCAGCATATTTCCAGAGCTATGAGGAGGCCTGTTACAGGGGCATGCTTTGAACACGGTGAGGACAAACAGAATGACACTTACTGATGTTTGCACAGAAACCTATCAGAAGGGTCCTCAGATCGCTTCACAAAAAGTCAAGACAGCTTAGTTATGAATCTATCTCCAATGATATCTCATTGCTCAGCCCAGGAATAACTTAATCCCTTATGTCAGTGGGTCTCCTGGGCCCATTACTGTTTAATACCATATTTTGCCATTGGGCAACAGAGGGTTTGTGACTGAAAAGTGATTTCTGTTGAAGACACAGGATCAGACAAATCCTTGAATCTTAATGGATTCATACATCATTTGTGTGAATCTGAGTTCAAAAAACAAAAACGTTTTACAGTATTGAAAATTACTGGAATTCTTCAGGCTGTTTTCACTCACTCCCCAGAGATCTCTGGCCTTCAGCTTCCACCCACTGCTCCTCCTGCACTTCACAACCATTTCCCCAACCCCTCTCCGGCTCCCTCCTGAATCTACATGACATCTTCCATCTGTCTCCCATCTACTCAAAATCCATATCAGGTATCCAAAGGAACTTGGAAGAGTATGCCTAGTGATGTGATGAGTCCATAAATTTGCCACATTCGTGAGGGGGCATTTATTTACCCATTTAGGAGCATCCCTCACTCGGCACCAGTGAGGCCACATCTGGAGTATTGTGTCCAGTTTGGGGCCTCTCACCACAGAAAGGATGTGGACAGATTGGAGAGAGTCCAGCGGAGGGCAACAAAAATGATTAGGGGCCTGGGTCACATGACTTATGAGGAGAAGGTGATGGAACTGGGCTTATTTAGTCTGCAGAAGAGAACAGTGAGGGGGGATTTGATAGCAGCCTTCAACTACCTGAAGGGGGGTTCCAAAGAGGATGGAGCTAGGCTGTTCTCAGTGGTGGCAGATGACAGAACAAGGAGCAATGGTCTCAAGTTGCAGTGGGGGAGGTCTAGGATGGATATTAGGAAAAACTATTTCACTAAGAGGGTGGTGAAGCACTGGAATGGGTTACCTAGGGAGGTAGTGAAATCTTCTGCTTTAGAGGTTTTTAAGACCCGGCTTGACAGAGCCATGCCTGGAATGATTTAGTTGGAGTTGGTCCTGCCCTGAGCTGGGAGTTGGACTAGATGACCTTCCAACCCTACTCTTCTATGATTCTATGACTATAGCACTTCTGAAGGCTGATTTCACAAGGATAGAGCCCTAAGCACTTTATGATTATTATTTAACAGAAAGCTTGGTGTTCCCTGAATACTCAAACTCATATTCTACATAAAATGTCATTATCAACTCTTCTACAGAATAGTAATCTGCCATTTTTTTCTCAAAGGTCTTTTTCATATAAGTTTTGCTTTTGAAATACTCAAGTTAAGTTGCTATAACTATAATAAAGGCGATCTAGTCTTACTACAAAATGCATCTAACTGTAGCCAAACATTTCTGTAATAGATCCTCCTTACACAATACCCAGTTTCAGTATCAAGTTCAGACAAAGCAATACTTCCCAACCACAAATTGCTGACATTTATGAGAGATAAACAAGGAAACAGGAGATATACCACCTTCGCATCAAAATGACTTCTGTGATTGATATGAGATTTTAATATGCTGTATGAGGAATTTTCCTAATTATGCTGAATTTACGGTATAATTTGTAAAGGTGTGGATACCTACAGGCCCTTTGGAAGTGAGCAGGAGGTTTAGGTGCTCAGTTCTTACAAAAAAAAAAAAATCAAGCCATTCAATTTCCCTCCCTCTTCAATACCAGAGTAAACACTATGCACATTTCATCCAGATTGACAGCATAACTGTACATTTGGCATCTTAAATGTGTATCTTGGTATGATCCTATTATTTTGTTTCTACCGGTTAGCTGATGAAGCCTCATTCAGACTGTAAAACTTAGCAATTTACGGGCACTACAGAGAAACAATGATTAAGGATATTATTTGTGAGCATTATTAACGATTGTTTCTGCCCCTTTGCCAAGTAGCTTTGGCAAATGTCTGAAGTCTTGCAGATTGTCTTCTCAGTGTAGGAGAAGCTGGGGATGTGAGTCTGGGTATATTCTAAGAATAACTTTATTTACACCAGTCCCAGAACAGAGGGGTTTATCAGCATCCAGAAGATCCCTTCTTTCAGCAGTGTCAGCCCGACATCCAGAGAGCCTCAAGAACTGATTTTACACAACAACCTTTACCCAGAACCTTGCAGAAAAAAACCTTCACACCACATCTTCTCAAGACAGAAGATTTGCTCACAGTAAGAGTGTGTCTACACTGTAATCACAGGGTGTAATTACAGCTTGAATAGGCATACCCAAATTAGCTTTGTTCTAGCTATCTCAGGTCCCAGAGCAGTGAAGTCATGGCAGTGCGCACTGTATAAACCTACCTGGAACCCTGGATAATTGCTAGCCTGCACCAAAGCATGTGCACTGCTGCAGCTTCATTGCTCCAGGACCAGCATTTAGCTAGATTAAAGCTAGTTTGAGTACATCTGCTTGAGCTGTAATCACACCCTGGGACACCACACCTATAGACATACTCCCCCAAAAAGAATTTGGATGACTATGTAACAGCAT
This sequence comes from Chelonoidis abingdonii, assembly GCF_003597395.2. NCBI lineage: Eukaryota > Metazoa > Chordata > Testudines > Testudinidae > Chelonoidis > Chelonoidis abingdonii. Next base: position 30,220,650 of record NC_133778.1, on the reverse strand, counting down.
TACCTGGTGACCCCTGTTATAATAGTATTATTGTGATTATTATTATTATTGATATAGCCCCTACAGGCAGAAGGCCCCATTGTTCTGGGAAACATAAACAACAGATGGCCCCTAGCCCTAAGAACTCACAATCTAGATATAAGACACCATATGAATATAAAGGACATGCAGGAAGACAGGAGAAAGGATACTGACCTGGTACCACACACCTCTCCTGACATTCTTCTAGTGTTAAGAAGTTGTTCTCATTGCCATAGCATCCACCGTATTCAAACATCTCACACTGGCGGGTTTGAATGTTGAAGTAATACCTTGTATATATTGCTTTACATTCACCGCCATCTGCCTTCAAAGCACAGATTGAATTTCCTAGCTTCAGTGGTGGTAAAGCAGCACCTATTATAGTGGGGAGAAAAGTAGTATGATACTAAGTGTTGTGAAGTTAATTTGGGAATTTAGCAATATATCTTCAATGGGATTAGAGATTTAAACACTGGCCCAGATTACAGCTCTGACCCCAAGACCATTTTACCTTTGCTCTGTCCCTTGCCCTTGCTCCTGCACTCTTTGAAAGGCATGGCACAATATTTGGCCCTTGATGTTTTGTACAGCTTTAATATATGCTTATAAAAGATAAGATCATCTGTATCAGAACCCCAGTTCTAGAAGTGGAACTCTGATTCGTGAGGGATTTCTATATCCTATTAAAACAGATCAAATTTTAGAACATAAGAAGGACCACACTGGATCAGAACAATGGTCCGTCTAGCTCAGTATCCTGTCTTCTGACAGTGGCTGGTGCCAGATATTTCAGAGGGAATGAACAGAACAGGGCAATTAGAGAGTCATCCATCCACTGTCATCCACTCCTAGCTTCTGGCAAACAGAGACTACCGACACTCAGAGCATGGGGTTGCATCTCTGATCATCCCGGCTAATAGCTACTGGTGGACCTATCCATGAACTTATATAGTTCTTTTTTTGAACCCCATTATAATTTTGGCCTTCATGGCATCTCTGGCAATGAGTTCCACATATTGAGTGTGTGTTGCGTGAATAAGTACTTCCTTTTGTTTATTTTAAATTTTCTGCCTATTAATTTAATTGGATGACGCATAGTTCTTGTGTTATAGTCTGCACACAGGTTTAAGACTAGACATACAGGTTTAAGACTAAACATCTACAACTAGACAATTGAAAAACTGTCATCAAAACAGTTTTCAATCAAAATATTTTTTGACTGAATCATTTTTTTTTCAAATTACATAGATTTTGATGAAATTTTATTTTGAACACAACTGGAAAAGTTATTCTGAAAATGTCACAAAAAGTTGTTTCACTATTTTCCTAGTGGTAAGGTTCAATGGTGTTCCTTTGACTTTTTGTTTTGAAATTTATTTTATATACTAAAGTAAAAAGAAAGAAAAATGGTCAAAATAAAAAAATTATTTCAGTTGACCCCAAATTAAAATCATTTTGAAATTTTGTTTTGCATTTTTAAATTTTGTTGTGTGTATGTGTGTGTGGGGGGGGGGAGTGTCTTTTCATCTCAATTTGAAATAAATTGAAATCTGACTTTTTTTTCCAGAATAGAACATCCATTTCCTGACCCACTCTAGGTAAACCCTCTAGTTCCCCTTAGATGACCCTTTTTCCTCTAGGTAAAATAGAACTTGCCATTTGAGTAAAAAAATACCTGCCTCTCAGAGGAAGTAGACATTTGGCACTAGAGTGAAGCTTATAAACTAGAGTTGTATGTTGTTGTGTTTTTTTGTTTGTTTGTTTGTTTTTTTTAAACACACTCTGCACTGGAACTTAGGCAAAATTTCTCCTCAGCTACTGATGCAAAAGTTAATGAGCAGCTGCTACAATGTGCACTTCTTGGGACCTGCAGGAAGAATTCTGGTTTCTGTGAAAGAGTCACAGCGTAACCCAAAGAGTGAAGTGTGCACTTTGTTCAATGCCTGGGGAACTCAAATCTGCTATCCAACCATCCTACCAGGTAACTAGCACTCTCAGGGCACTAGCAGGGAGCAGTCCCTATGTCACCCAATGGACAGCAACCAGCCCCTGTGAAGAGGGTGCGAAGTAAGGAGAGGGCTCCTCCCCCTCTCCCCCTCTTCTCTTCCACCCAAAAAATATTGGGCACAGTCGAGCCTTTATAGTTTTTTCTATTTAGATCTCTTAGGTGTTAATGCTATTAAATAATTAAGGTAACACGACACACCAGACAAATGCTGCTGGAAATGAGCTAGAATGAGTAGGAAACTCTAGCACTGAAATAGAGGGCAGCCTTTGAACAAACAAAACCAGAACGGTCCCCCAGAGGGCAGCACTACTCTATTAAATCACACACACTACTAAGTCATAAACCTATTCACTGCAACTCATAGGACTGCACAAACACTCTATTTTTTAAACTTTATTAAGAAGTAAATCTGTAAAATCATTAAGGTGTGCACAACTTTAGAATATTTAGATTAAAGTAAATTGACGAGTTGAAAAGCTGAAATCTATGCCTTTCAATATGCAATATAGCTTGATAATACTGACATATTAACTATAGCAGAAATCTTGTTAGCTAGACTGTACTGCTGAGACTGTATGGGGATGTTAAGATAGCACTGTAGTTTAAGATCCAGTTAAGGACCCCTGTGGATGAAGCTCTTTCACTGTTTACATGATAATGTGCACCCTTTTTTCCCTCCTAGGGTTATAAAAGTCATAGAGATGTATGCATGTGTTTTTATTGAAAGCCAGACTGACAGTACTTCAAACTGAAGCCTTCCACGTACCCATAGAACACACACAAAACAGAATACGGTAGTGCAAGATTTTCCTCATCAAAATTAGTCAGAGTGAGGGCATAGGTTATTCTCCTTGTGCCATTTAAAGCATCGAGCTATCTTAAGACTGCCCACAAGGATACCCATGCAATGACTCAGGAGACAAGGCGAGAGAGAAAGGGGACAGGAACTCACATCACATCACAACTGACACTAAGTAGAATTTGAGTGCCCAGTCTCAATTGAGAAGCTAATGTGGCCTGGTCCCTCCAGTCCCTCTAAGACACTGAACTGCCCCAATCACTTCTGGTGCCTCCAAGTCAGGCTAAAGACACAATGTTAAAAACTCTGCATTGCTGTTGGCCAACCTGTGCCTATTCTCTGATATTTATTTTTTAATTTGCAAAAATGGCCTAATCAAAAAAAAACAACCCTTAAAGGCCAGATTTATGCTGATTTACTCTAGCTGAGACTCTATTCACTTAAATGGAACTATATAAATTGCAGGGAGAGAACTAATTTCCACTACTGTTAATATCACCACTTCATGGCCTTTAAATGAACCATTTAAAAATTAATGTCTTCTATGATGAGAACACGAGAGACTGTAAAGGACATAATCAGATTTTATATTCCTAAAACAGGTAGCTAAGCAACAAAATCTGGATCTAAGTGTCTAATTTTAGTCACTTCCATTTGAAAATTGTCTGTAAAGGTTTGTATCTCAGTTTCCTCATCTATAGAATATTTATAGGTTTTTCTATCATAAAATGCTGATTCACTGAAATCTGCACCTTCCACAGGAATGATTCTGTCAAAATTCTGATTGAAACTAGGTAGGTTTTCAATGGAATCCTGCTTGTCAGGCAGGTTTCTGATGAAAACATGTTTGGTTTGCTGCCAACTTGCCTGAACCTTACAGGTCTGTGGCTCCTAAGCAGCTTGGTCTCCTCAGCTTCCCAGGTCCAAGCAGCAGGCCGGGGGGCTGCTGAAGAGTCAGGGTTCCAGAGATTTCCAGGTCTCTGGCAGGTGGGCCACCTCACAGTCAGGGCTTCCAAACATCCTGGCTACGGGGCAGCCTAGAAGCCCAGGGAGCCTCAGTTCCTTGTTCAGCTCTGTCGTTTAGTCCTTTTGAAAAGGCAATTTTGGAATTCCCATGCCACAGGAAATGTCTCAATTTCATTTTTAATTCTATTTTGCAACCAATGTTATTGTTGTTGAAATTTTGGAACTTCCCACAAAGTGGGGTTCCCAGTTTCTAGCCAGGTCCAGATATTTACCTACTTCCAACTGGTGTTGTGAGGGTCAACTCATACTGGTTGAAGGTGTGCTGAGATCCTTAGATAAAGGGTAACATATCAAAATGTTAGTGATCGTTTCTTCTCAGAATACCCATGAAAACTCAAGCATCTAAAATCAATCTAAGTCAGTGGGGCATGAAAACAGGGCATAAAAACCTTTTGTGCTTCCCAGACTCAAGAGGTCCAGACACATTGCTACATCAACACATTTAGCATCCTACACGTTGTCACATCTATGCCATATGATAACTGTCTCCATCTTATTAAGCCAAATTATAAGGCAGAACGAGCATGTAAATTTAATCATAGACCATACAATGAGGACGAACAAATTACTATCTAAGAGGAGGTTTGCTGCTCAATGAATGAGAAGAATAATCTGTTTCAGCAACTAGCTATTTTCCAATTAAAACCAGAGAAACAAATGACTGTGTTACTTCCCAAAGCCTTTCCTCTGTTTACAATGGGAATGACACTGGAACTACTGTTGTAACATTGTTGTAGGACTGCAAATGTGCGTATTGTACATGCCCTGTTCTACACTGTCTCAAGCAGCAGCGGACACATCTATTTTCTTAAGAATTATAGTATCAATATAGACACTCAAGAAAATGTGCACTGTTGAAGTCACAAAAGGCCAAATTTTCCCTTTTTGTACAAAGGCCAAGTAAATAAACTGTATGAGAAAGGGTTTTCTGTGGGATTCAGAAGATTGGAACCATCCCACCAGTCTCTGGAGCATTAGTAGAGCTGTTTCTCATTGTTTTAAATTCAGCAGTCTCATCTCCTTTAGTTGATTTGGAATTAGCTTTATTTTCCCAGCAATAATGAAGAGTTCTAAAAGGATGAGAGTTTGACCAGTGGATCTGTATAGGCAGATATACCTATATCATATACCGAAATCATGGAGACAATAAATATAAGATCCATAATGGCATTGTTACAAACTCACTTTTCAGAGCAGAACTACACTTTAACTCAGCTTTGAAAATAAAACCTAGGGATCCAGTCATCTGCATTAGAAAGATTTTACACAGGAATATTTTAGAGCTTGCATGTGCAGTGCTTTCTCTTCTGTTTGCTGAGGTTACTTATTTCACTCCACCCCAGGCATCTTTCAGTAGTTATTCTTATTTGTAAAGATATGCTGTCGTCATTATAAGCTTTCTCATAAATGCTTTTTTTCTTTGATAAGTATTATCAATACTAAGCAGCTTGTCATTGATGAAAAAGGGGTTTCTTTTTCTCTCTCTCTGTCAGTTTCATTTGACGACTTACTACCCACACACTGCTAAGAGCCTTTCTTACCAGGATATCTGAATCCTCAGACTGTCACATTAATTCTTGATAAACTTTCACATCATAATAACAACACATTTGAATGTCAGTGACTCATTTGTTTTAAACTTCAGATTAAATAAAGGGAACCCAGCCACATGGGACACTTTACGCAACATGGAAAGAGTTATGGAACAGGTTGGCATTTTCTGTAACTTTTTGATACCCTTATTCTTGTAATTATTTATTATTTGAGCACTGACACTGATCTCAGCGCCATGCAGACTATATTGGAACACTCTCTATCCTGCTGAGCTTCCAGTTTTCAAACTGCCGTAATTTAAACAACATGGGGGGTTTTGATACAGTCTCTTTTACTCAAAAGGATCCCAGAGCATGATTTTATATGTTCTTTGGGTTTAAGAACCACTTTATCCACCACAGAAATAGAACCTAGGGTGGATTTCTGGAGTGACACATGGGAGCTGTTTAGCAGCAATCAACACCACTCTACAACTGCTTAGGACAGGAAGTAAACACGGTAAGTGAAATTCTGCCCTGAATGAAGTCAATCAGAGTTTTGCTGTTGACTACAAAGGGACCAGGATTTCATTCCACATCTAAAAAAATTGCAGGAGGAATTTTAGGTAGGAAAAACCTAATTATAGAATAGGAATTTGGTGAGAACATCAGACAGCAGCCCTCCTTTTACAAAAAGTGCTATGGAGTCCTTCATGGATGCAAGAGGACTTGGTTTCATATCTCAAAGACTAACATTTTTTTTTATTTGGAATCTGGATCCAAGATGTGGGAATGCTCAACATAATGAGTTCATGACTGGTTTTCAAGTTATTGGTTGTGAAAGAATCACAGACTTGAGAAGGGGGTTGAGTTTTCAGTTGTGCTTAAAAGCAAAAACAAGTAGTAAGCTGTAAGCACTGTGCTTTGTTGTTCATGACTCTTCCCTCCCACCCCCAAAAAGATTGTGAAGCTTAGTCTACTAGGCTTTTTAGTTTAGTAATTGAACTAGAAATTGAAATGGTCTGTGCAACAATTTATCAAGGCTGTTGAAATTGTAACAAGAAACAAGAGTTTCACAAGCTATTAGGAAGCAATGAGTTTGTCAAAAGAAAATGTTTGTGCTGTACAGTATAGAAAGGATGCATATTATGCAAGGTCATGTCAGCTTTTGCAAAAAAGGGAGTTTATTTTTGGACTTCAAGGCTGAGAGGTAAATGTAAGGGCAAATTTCTCCAGAATGATCCAACCTGATTATGAAAGAAGGGAATTTATTTGATGCAGAGCTAGGATGTTATTTTCAAATTTGATAACACTGATTGGAATAAAATCTGACTACACTGACTATATTTCTATTGTAGCTGATGACTATGCAGAATTGATAATTTTATCTCATGAACATTGGTGTGGGTGATGACTGTTCATCCTGGGCTAGATATTCCCTCCCTGATGCTAGAGCTATAAAACCCATCCTGAGTCTATAGAGTGCTAATCCTATTCTGATATGCTCCCAATCACTTAGTGGCTGCCACCTCCTGTTCTAAGACTCTATTCCCAATAGCCTTGAGGGATATTATCTATGAGAGATTGTATATACTCAGTGTTTTCCCTGATCTGTGGTTATGGACAGTGGGAGCAAGGGAGAAGAGGCATGGGTGTCTCTGGTTGATACAAACAAGCTTCCCTTAAACTGGACACCCAGCTGATCTCTCTAAATTTGAGCTGCCAGATGGGGGAGGTATCAAGCCACCAGGGTAACTCAGACAGGCAGATAAAGCATTTATTACAACACTCATACTCTATGTTCTTTGAAGGACTCAACAATTTGAGGGTCAAGATCCTGCCTCTTTCTCTTCCCATGGCAGAGAGGCAGGATGCAAAAAGCCCACCCGGAAGGGAGTTCGTTTAAGAGAGCTCCTAGTCCCCTAAACGGCCTTGAACCAACTGTCCACTGAGTAGCTATGGAGCTACTCTTTACACCATTTTGCGTTGGGCCCAATCTGTTGAGAATTAGGTAATGTGGTGTGAATGCCTACTTACAGATGTGTTTATATGCCCATTACTGCCATGTCACCATAGGCCAGGATTTGCCTTGTATTGATGTTGTCATACTGTGTTCTGAATGGCTTAGAGAAAAAGACCTATTACATTCTGAAAACTGCATCAAAATTTTTAAAACATGGCCTCTTAGTTTTTCCCATGAACCTAATGTCACATGCAGTTAATACATTTGCCTGTGCACATGTAGTAACTGTGTATCTAAAATGGGCATGCCTAGAAAAAACTGATGTGCCTGGGTAAGGGGTAGTCTTTAATTGCACTGTAAGAGGAACAACTCTTGAAAAGAAGAGCGATTCTGTGAGCTTCTGTTTTGTGGAGGGAAGGAGAGTGGTGTATCCCCACCCACTACTAGACCCATCACATTCCTTCCCCTGGTACATGTGGAGAGTACAGCCATGATTCCGCCTACTCTCCAAACATGCAAGGAACAATCCTTACTCCCTGCCCAATTGCATAGGACACATTCTCACTATAGCTCTTATGAAGTGATGTTAGCAGCTGGCATGAGGTTTGTTTGGAATTGTAGCGTTTCAAAAGGGTTGGGAGACAGTCCAGAAGCTGTAGCTTGGAAAGAGCTTCACAATTGGTTTACACACACACACACACACACACACACACACACACAACTTCACAAGATCTGTCATTTTTATGCCACATTCTTAGTATCTCACTGCAAGGGCTACAGTCCAATACATTATTTAAGACTGCTTTTTGCTCAGTTAAGGTCCAGTTCTGCTTCCACTGAGTTCAATAGGAAAGCCCTCTGGACTTTAGTGGTGAAGGTTAAGGTCCATGATTCTTGTTTCATGTAATTTCAGATGGCGAAAGAGTTAAACTTGTAAACTCTTACCTGGGATGTCCTTGTCGTCTTCTCCATCTTTTGAGTCTGCAGTCACATGCCATGGGACACAGCCCAACAACAGGAGTAAGGTAGTAACTAAGAAACAGCCTCTCTTCATTTCTTTCATCTTTCTGAATAACACACAAATAGTTTCCTGAGAAACAATGCTGTTCAAAAGAATATGAAAAAAAAATCCTGATCCACAAGATTTTGAACAGTATAATACACTTTTACATATATGACTAAGTACACTGTAGCTCATGTGAAATATACGTGTGTGTGTGTATGTGAGAATGAGAGAGAGAGAGATGTATGTGTAAAGAAAACATAGGTCTAGATTCTCAGCTGTGCTCTGCAAGAGATCAGGTTTCAGCTCTCTGATTCTGAGATCCCATCCTCAGCACAGATTAGAAACACAATTAAGAGTCACCAAGCAGTTACGTTTATTTTAAGATACAATTTAAAGCATATCCCAAAGCATGGATTTCTTTAGATGCGGCATTTCAGTTTCCAAAGCCAACTTCAGTTCAACTCCTTAAAGAAGATTTACATTGTACAAGTGATCAACTAAACTGATTGCACAACAACTAGGATTCTATCTGAAAATATATCTATTTATACATATATGTTTAAAACAAAATATGATGAATTTAAGTTCATTGGCCATATTTTCTGCTGGTAAAATTCCACTGAAGAAAATAGTGTTATGCCTACAGAGAATTTGGCCCTATATATTTTGAGAAAAGCCATTCACATAATTTATCACCACAAGCTACTAAAGCTCCTTTTCTAGTATTTAGTTTCTTAGTAACGAATAATAAGTTTAGGGCAAATTTTTTCAAAGGATCTCAATGCAGTTTCTAATTTTGTGTACACAGCTCTGAGCTCACAATCATTTGAATACAGAATATAGAATTCTGCAAGCAAAAATGGTATTTGTATGTATGAGTGATAAAGAATGCAGGGGTGTGCATGTAAATCTAGAGGCCACTTTTTGAAAATCTGACTTTTAGTGCCTACATTTGTTTTGTTTTACAGAAACAAAACACCTTCACAGTAATCAAAAATACCTTAATTGTTCCAGAATATTAAGTGGACAATGAGATCACTGAGAAAAATTGTGCACCCATCAATTACCCAATGTAGAGAGGGATTATCTGTATTGCAACACCCTTTAGAAGAATAGAGCATGCACTTTTCTTCATTGCAGGCAAGCTCTCAAATAAGTGCTAGGACTACATTTGTTCCTCACCCCTCCATTACGCACCCAGAGATGATCTCAATGTCTAGATACAGTGCTTTACAAAAGTAGCCAACATCATTGTTGTGCTTTAGGGCTAGATACATCGTGGGACTTAGGGGCCTACCTTCTGCTTTAGGTGCCTAGGTCCAACATATAGTCACCACTGAGATCTAGGATTGCCAATTTTGGTTGGCTGTATTCCTGGAGATTTCATCATATGACAATATTTAATTAAAAATTAATCTTTAATTCCTGGAGACTCCAGGCCAATCCTGGAGGGTTGGTAACCCTATCAATATCCTCAAAAGCCTACTCAGGTGCTGCTAATCCTGTAGGTGCTTAAATTCCCCAGTTGCCTACATTCCAGGAAAGTCTCTTAGGCATCCAAGTATCAGAGGGGTAGCCGTGTTAGTCTGGATCTGTAAAAGCAGCAAAGAATCCTGTGGCACCTTATAGACTAACGGACGTTTTGGAGCAGGAGCTTTCGTGGGTGAATACCCACTTCATCAGATGCATGCATCTGCAAAACGTCTGTTAGTCTATAAGGTGCCACAGGATTCTTTGCTGCTTTTAGGCATCCAAGTTTTCTCTGATTGGTGTGTGAAAAACCACCTACGTCCCAATGCTGCCAAGTTGCTCAGCTATTTAACTTGCACCTGAGCCCCAGCAGAATTCTTACACAACCTGACAACCTCTCTCCTCACACTTCTTGTAAACTCAGATACAGAAGAAGAAGGGGCCTATTATCTCAATCGTGCCTGGCTGAGCTTGTTACATCAGATACATGGGAGGTGTCATTTTCTTTGGTTATTTGAACATGGATTTATGAGAGGAATTTTGTCTCAGTCAGACTTTGGGTCAAACTTTTAGTTCACTAGAAAAATGAAAGCGTTACTAGCTGTAACCTACATCTATCATTTCTATCTGCCGAGGAAACATTAACATTTTTTTTCCCCTCACAACAGCCTTTGGAAGCAGGGAATTATCACCACTACTTTACAGATGGAGAACAGAGGTATATGAGCCCAGATCCTCAAAAGTTAGGAATCTAAATATCTTTGAGGATCTCGGCCATAGAGATTAGTTTATTTGCAGTGGCCACACAGAAATCATGGCAGGGCCAGAAACTGAACCCTGACCTTCAGTCCCCAGTTAGTGCCTTAATGACAAGAATATCATTCCTCTCCTGATAATTTACAAGTGATATTTTTCCCTTCTGTTTATTCAGTTTAATTCCAATCTCTAGCCTTTATATGTAAACGAAAGCAGAGATGAAATTCTGAAAACAAAAATCTAGTGAAAAAAAACAGAGCACACAATGAGTATTAGAAGTAATTTGTAATGCATGAGCCATCCAAAATTCAATCTGGATCCAGTAGGGCTTGAAAGGTTTTTCCCACTGAAATTTTAATATTTCATGTGACTAGTGATGCTGAGGTATATCATCATTCAATGTTTTCTATAAGAAATGAGATTTTGAGGATTGAGGAAATTGTTTTAACAGAAGAAAAACTACATTGTTAAAGTCTTTCATGGCTCCATTATATTTTTCTGCCAAACTAAAGAAAGAAACACAGTTGCCTTTCAGTTGTTTCATATGCTTCATTTCAGCTCTTGCCCCTGCCATTTAAAATAATCCATCCATATTATATTTTGGCAAGGTGTCAAGAAGTCAAAACTCACGTTGTGTTCAACAACATGATATGATTAGATTGTATTTCTAGAACCAGATTTGCAAAGGGTTAATTTCTGCTCAAGATATAATAATTGGTCTTTGGATGAAGCAAACTGATTTTTCATTAATAAAATAATTCTGAAAAATCATACAAACAGCAATGAAACTGAAGTTCTCACCACACGTTGTCAAGAGAGATTCCATGGTACTTTTCACAAAGGTAGTGTTTTATGTTCCCCTGCCAGGGGAGGCTCCAGGCACCAGCATGCCAAGTGCGTGCTTGGGGCGGCAAGCCACGGAAGGCACTCTGCCAGTCGCCACGAGGGCGGCAGGCAAGTTGCCTTTGGTGGCATGCCTGTGGAGGGTCAGCTGGTCCCGCGTCTTCGGCGGACCTCCCACAGGCGTGCCGCCAAATCCACGGGACTGGGGACCTCCCGCAGACAAGCCTCCGAAGGCAGCCTGCCTGCTGTGCTTGGGACTGCAAAATACCTAGAGCCGCCCCTGTCCCCAGCCCAGTTGTCACTTATGCAAGTAGTCACTTTAGCTTCAGTTGGCTTACTCATGGGAAAAACGGATTTCAGGGTTGGACACAAAGTAAGAATATAATATCTTCCCAAACTCCAACTGCTATTTTCATTAGATAAATATTATTATTTTCTTCCTGTCCCTAAATGGTAGCATTGCTAGCACTATTATAATGGCCCACATCATTATAATAGTCAGTGTGTTCCATCCAGAGTTGAATGATCCATAGAAAGTTCTCCCACTGTCTCCATACTAGAGGAATTTCTTGTTATCTTGCTACAAGAATCTCCTGCACTTTCTCCAGAAAGAAGTTCTGTGGATTTCACCAACAATACTGACTGACTTTCTGATGCCAAATATTTTCAATGAATTCATTTCAATGTCACGAGTTGAATTTACTTGCATGTCTTAACTCACCCTGTCATTTGCATTAATCTTTCTGACTTGCCTTTATAGACTCAGACTTTAAGGCCAGATAGGATTGTTACGATCATATTTGTGTGACCTTGTTCACACTGCAGGACACAGAACCTCACCCATCCACTCCTGTAGTAGGCCCATAACCTCTGGCTGAGTTACTGACATCCTCTAATCTCGATTTAAAGACTTCAAGTTACAGAGAATCCACCTCTACTCTAATTCAAGTAATTTGTGCCTCATGGTGCAGAGGAAGGTGAAAAACCTCCCAGGGTCTCTGCCAGTCTGGCCTGGGGAAAAATTCCTTCCTGACCCAAACATGGCAATCAGTTAGACCCTAAGTATGTGGGCAAGACTCACCATCTAGACACCTGGGAAAGAATTCTCTGTAGTAACTCAGTGTCCTATTGTGGATGGCCCACATAGCCCTTGTAGGCAATCTCATCATACCATCCCCTCCATAAACTCATCAAGTCCAGTCTTAAAACAAGCTAGGTGTTTTGCCCCTTTATCCTTTGTCTGTTATAAAGTTCTTCCTCTTGCCTGTGTCCGTCTCCATCCATCCTGTTTTACAAATTTCTCTAATCTCACACTCTCCCTATAGAGATTATATAGAGACACAACACACTGTGCTTCAGATTAATTCAAGACTGTCTTTAGCTCCTGTTTATACAGACCCTTACCTCCTGGTTATATGTTTCCTACTGAACAAACTGAATAGCAGCACTAATTGTTCATAACTAGCACCACACTCCCATCCTCAATTCAATCCTTCCAGATAAAAACTTGGTTTATATAAAGCAGGTGGTTTTCAGAGTGTATATCAAATCTGTATGTAGATATACGTACACCCATATTTTATAATATTATGTATATTTTGTGGGACTGTTAAGGCATTTAGTTAACAGATCTAAATAACCATGTGATCTTATGATTGTAACCTTTGTTCTCCATTCCATTATTCTCACTGTTTGCTGCTTTAACTCACTGTATCATGTCTAAAATTAGACAGTAAGCACTTCTAGGCAATTTAAGTGTTTAATTAGTCTGTCAGGCATCCAACACATTTTTGGCACTATATTAATAAAAGTAAACATTGAACACAAGAGGTGCCAGGATAAAGGCCTGTGGAACTCTGCAGCTATGGGCTGTTGGAGAGACTGATTGGTTGCCTAGCAATTCCCCTTTGTGCTCTCTCTCTGAAATAAAAAAGCGGAGACATTTCAAGATATTCCTTCCACTCCTTCCAGGTATTGTAATCAAGAAAGCAACAACTCATGATTCATGTTGCTGATATCAGCAGTTGATATCTGGCCTGCTCAGCAGCCTCAGGAAATCACTGACCAAAGGCCGCTGACACTGTGATTAATGCTGTTTCCATGTCACAGACTGGCTTGATGATTTAAAAAAAAACAAAACTGTTTATTAAGTGTTGCCTGACCACTCTTTCTCAAAATATTAATTGAGACCATTAGCTGAAATGCTTGCTGCCAAGCATCCTTGCCTTTTGAGATCTAGAAGATATTTAAGGGTTGCCAGCAGCATGTGCTTCCTTTGGGAAGTATTCGTGCTCTCCTGTCACCAAAGGGCTTAGACAGTCTCCAGTTTCTAATCAGCCAAGAAGGGCAAAGGATCCATTTCCATCTTGAGTGACATTCACACAGTGCATGAAAAACAAACAAATAAAAACCAAATCGACTCTGAGGAGGAGTTCAGAAGGACTGCCCAAATTTGCTTAGGCTTCTCTGTATGGATCTAATTCCCCATGTAATTCTATGAGATGCATAAGAATGATACATGTCCAAATAAAATAAAATAAGATGAGTTTGTATGCAAATAATGTATCATCAAGATAGTGACATAAACCCACAAAACCAGTTAAATAATACAACCAACTGATTCCTTTTAGTACCTAGCTCTAAAAGGTCTGGTTTGGGGTCAAATTCTCACACCCTTATCCACAGTGACTGTGATGACTCAGAATGAGTAAGGGTGGCAAAATGTGCCCTTTGAGGTTTCCCTACTGCATCCATTGTCTTTAGGATGTGGATGCATCTTATGATGCACTTTTCTTACCAATGTCTTTCTTTGCTTGTGTAGGTTTGTAGAGAAGGGTTTTTTTTATCTGAGGCTAGAGAAGCAGTTTTAGTGAATCACATTTATAATCCACTATTTGGTCAAAAGTCTAGACCACATTGTTTCAATAAAGAGCTCTGTACAAGGCATCCTGAACTGCTAGAAATATATTATTACATTCAGTATCTGAGTTAAGTCTGAACTGCAGTTTGTGGTTTACATTAGTACATTTTTTAAATCTATAACCAGGATTATTATATATATAGAGAGAGACACATTCTAAGTCAGCAATTATTTGGAGAGTGAGTAGAGAATAAATATTTGTCAGGGAATAAAGATAATGCCTGACCTGACATCATCTGGGCTGGGTAAAGAAGTAAAATCAATATCCAAATTAACTGGATTTAGAATTCCTCAGTCTTTCATGAGTTCATCAGAAGTAGATATTCAGAGACATTTTGTACCATGCATCACTTTTATGTTTTGAGGAGAATTTGAAATGAGAAAGATTTCTGAGTACTTTCAATCCCTGAAGAGCCCCTATATTTTATTTAATGCTCCACTTTCCATGCTTATGGAGCCCTCCATACTGCTTCTCAAGATAATGTAGGCCTAATCCAAAACTCAGGTGGACCTTGGATCAGTCCCAAGTTTGCACCTGAACCCTCCCTATATACTGGGACTTATGGATTCCAATCCCTCAGGTTTAAATCTAGAATTTTGGTTTCCTATTCCAGGGATAGGAAATATATATCTTTTTGTTCTCAAATAATGCTTAACCAGTTTTTGCTCAATCCTTCAAAAACCCCCAAAAGGTTACATCCCAGGCTGAGAACAAACATATTGTGTATTAAGCCAAAAAGGGAAACATTTGACCAAGTAATTAGCATTTGAAAATGACACTTTATAATAGCAACTTGTGTAACCGTAACTATATAACAACAAGATATTCAGTTGAGGGAGTTTAAGAAGAAATTACTGCATTTGCACAAGGAACAAAAAATCTCTGTGAGACAGTTGCAGACCCATCCCCCCTTGCCTCTTTGAAAAGAGTATTTTATTGAAAGTAGCCCTTACGAGATTGCCAATGTTTGGGTAGTTTCCCAAGAGGAAATTCAGCCTATATAATTGCACATCTGCCTCATTCTCAAGAACAAGTCAATACAGAATGCCCTTTATCTTCTTACTAAATTCCCCTACAGTCAAACATTCCTATTATATTGCGTCATCTTGGGGGGAATGGTTCTAACACTTACTGTCTGAGGCTCTTTTTGCAGTTTAGGAATTTCTCATATCAGATTAAAAGAAAAACAAAATCTAGTATCAAATTCAACTGCTGCTTAACAAAAAAAATGTATCTCTATAAAACCAAAAGTTTTACAAATGCTTGCTTAGTGTTCAATGGAGGCCTTAAGATTTAAGATTCAAGTGGAATTATTATTTTTAAGGTAGTATATACAATAAAGCACAATTCAAAATGTATTATGTATGACCTTCTGCTCTGGGGATCAGAAGCAAATGGAGCATGTACAATTTTTGCTAATTGCATGCCAGAGGAAGGGATGGACTGAACATGAAGATTGTATGTTAGTGCTCTCTCCATTTACTTCCCCCAACCCCTGATCATACTTGGCCAGATTCAGGTATGCTCACTCCACCAGAGTAGCATCTTACTCCACATGTGGTCCCATTGACTTCGGGACAGGAATGATTCAATCACGCATCAGTGACAGCTTTTTTTTACATCAGACTATCAGGAATTTAAACTCAAGATCTTATTGGCTCACAGAGTTAGAAACAGGAGCATTTTACTACTGGAAAAAGGAGACTCCAATTCTCCAGTGGGACCGTGCCCTCTAGTAAGTCCCAAGATGACTGACTTTAAAGCCATGACAGAAGATAGGATAGGTTACTTCTAGAGTTCCCTCTGAGCTCTGTACAATGGAACTAAAGGTAACTGTTGCATTTGACTTTACAGTTGGAGGGTTACAAACAGTAGTCCCAATAAACTTTAAAACTTTCTAGACCATTCCTAAAAGGGATTTTCTGTGGCATAAGGTTATCTGATGGTCTAGGGTGATACACAGGCCTTTTCAACACTGATTAGTGATAACCTACATAACATATACTTGTGAATAATAGCTATACCTGGTCCATGACCCTCCCTACCTGAAGGTGGGGGAAAGTGAGTGGTAAAGAGGCAGCTGCAAGCCGAATGGGAACTTCCTTATGACAGGACTCCTAACTGTGAATTCCTTTATGATGAGAATCCCCAACTATCCCTACAGAGGAGCTGTAAGTCCAATAGCCAGAGTGGCACAAAGGAGACTTAACCTGGGATCTGTCCCTTTATATCATGGTAATGGCTAGAAATAGCAGAAAACTTTCTCCACATTTGTAGGGATTTTGCTGAAACCCCCCTCCCCAAAAAACTTTTCTGACCACTTTTCAGGAACACAGTTTTCAAGACCTGCAGTGTTAGACCTTTTGAATATACTTATTTTGCTTTGTAGCCTGTTCTGCACTAATTTCTATAGTAACTAGTGTTTAGCAGCAAACATTTTCTTCTGTCTGACTAAATGGAAAGAAAAATAAAAGGTGGTTCATATATTAGCAACTGACAAAGTTAGCAAAAAGCATCAAGTGACATTTCAGTGACCATGAAAGTGACTTATTCAAACTGATAGCACAGGAAATGGAAGAGGGAAAAAATGCAAAAGATATGGTAAATTCAGGAAGAGTAAGACATAGGTTATGAAATTTTGTGCATAGTCTAAGGTTGTATTTGTTCAGTTCAAAATTAAGGAAAAAATATCTAACTAGATAGCAATTCTGACCTAATTTAGTCCACTAGTCCCTTTGGATAATTCACTGTGCTTAAAATATATATATAATTTTCCCCCATTTATACTAATCAGTAGGATCCCAAACTGGACTATGTTTCCATTCTCATCATTGAACTAACCAAAGCAGGGTTTGTGGTAGAAAAGGTATTTTGATCCATGCAGTACTTTTTAACAAATGATAGCACCATGTTTTTCTCACTGACACTGCTTTAAGGAAGAAGAAAACCAGGCCTATCATTTTTTAAACTGACAGCATCCCTACAAGACAAATATTTACTGAATGTAGCTTGATTTGGAAAAGCTAGGACTAGACAGTGGTTTCTGTTTGCACTCAATTAATATTTGAATGTTGAAATGCTGTTTCTCACACATCTGTTTCTTCTCCCTCTAAAAAATAAAAAGTGATTGAAACAAGGCAAGTCTAAACAAACTATGATATATATGTTTCAGGAAGCAGTCAGAAGTTTTGCTTTTGACATGATAATACTAACAACAATAAAAAAAGAACACACCAGAATTTATTTGTGAATCTAAAGTATGAAGGAAGAATGTCTGCTGGGTAAAATGTCAAATTTTTCCGTTTCACGTTCACCTCAGAAGATTGACTGGTCTTCCTGTTTTGATATGAAGCAACAATTACTGGACTGTAAACTGTGTGCCAATTATAATATGTCCCACAATATCTTACAAGCCTTGAACCAACTCTAGGCCTGTGGCATGTAGGTACCCTGCATGTGTTAAGGAGGAAAGCAACTGTAAAGAGTTTCTTCTTTCATGGTGCACCTAAACAGCACTGGGCAAGTACTAAGACCGCCACTAGGCTCAAGACTCAGTGTTATGCCACAAGGCCAAGTCTTCAGCTGGCTAATCCTTGATTGCAGCTGACAATAGGGCCTTGTAGGCCAGAAGGAATCAAGAGAAAATGATATTTTTTTTCTGTTTTTGAGCCATTCTATAAAATTTAACAGAAAATAATACGCCCACTGTAGAATGGTTCAAGGACCCATAGAATGGAGATCATTCTTAGTTCAGCTATATTTGTGGAGGTTCCATTTGAGCAGATCCTGCTATCAGGTTCTGCCCAACAAGCTGATGTTAAAGAGTGTGTGCACAGACAGGACAATCTTCATCTCCCTATTGTCCATGCCAGACTACCCACTACTGCTTATAGACTTAGCATCTTTAAATGAAAGAACTAAATGTCTTTGGGGGTTATGCAAGGTGCTTCTGTTTTTGTTATTTTTTCCTCGATTTTTGCATGAATTTTCAATGCTAAGGATCTGTCCCCAACTTCCCCTTCCCCTGGAATCTGCACTAGTAAACATAAAAGATTAACCTAAATAGCTGCTAGATTTTCAAGATTGTGATAAAAACATTAGAATTTTTAGAATACTAGCAATATTTTGAACATAGGAGCTTGGGAGGGATTTTAGCAGAAGGGTCTGAGGCCAATTTTATGGAAAGTCTTCTGCCTACACACTAAGGCCTGGTCTACACCAGAGTCGGGGGGGGGGGGGAATTGATCTAAGACATGCAACTTCAGCGATGAGAATAGCGTAGCTGAAGTCGATGTATCTTAGATCGACTTAGAATCACTTACTACTCATCCTCGTGGCGCTGGATCAATGACTATGGCTCCCCATTGACTTTGCTTCTGCCCCTCCCCGAGCTGGAGTTCAGCAGTTGATGGGAGAGCGACCGGGGATCGATTAATCGCATCTACACTACATGCGATAAATTGATCCCTGATAGATCGATCGCTACCCGCCAATCCGGCGGGTAGTATAGACGTTAGACAAGACTGTTCAGGTCAAATCTTCAGCTTTTGCAAGTGGACTTAGCTCCATTGACATAAAAGTAGATATGGAAGTTTACACTAACCAATTTAGGATCAGGCCATCTACATACATTGATAAGGTTTACAGAATTTCAATAGAAAGTTTCTGAAAGATACTGATTGCTTTAGATTACCAGATGTAAAGGATTTTTAAAAAATAATTCATTTTCCTCCAGGTTTGCTTTTCACATTTCATTCTAGGCAGGGGACAGGCACCACCAGTTTGGTCAACTTAATATACCCTTGCCCCCCCACCACCGTTTGAAAGCTTATTATGTCTACTTTAAGATGAAATATTACATGGAACTGTCAAGTGGTTCCATGAGGGATAAACAATGATCCCCCCCTTAACATGTTAAAATTACTTGTTTGAAATCTTTACATTTGTTTCATTAGTTTAATGACTCTAAGACATAATATTCGGTTTTTGTTGTGACCTTCAAGCTTTGTTACATAACATTATTAGGTGCTAGCTCTTGGCAATTCAGAAAGCATGCTCTTATTGTTCCTATCTATCCGACAGCTGAACTTCCTGCCTTCATGTCTATCCATAAGACTTTCAGGAAGGATGGTTTATTTCACATTTTGCCTGAAGTACTTTTATGACTAATTTAGAAAACTGAGTCACACTGACATTTTTCATATCTCTGTTCCCCCACCCCGGTCATTTTCTCCTTTGTCCATTTTCCCCTCACTGAACATTAGTGCTATGTATCCTTCTTCTCTTATATTCCCTATACCAAATCTAGCATGTAATTATTTAGATTTTGTCACTTGTTTTTAAATCCAGTTAAATATCATTCTGCTTTCATTACAGAGTTATCATAAAAGAAGCTCAAGTTCATGCTGATCCGAAGTTGAATATTGCACAAATTATTTTTTTGTTGCTTGTTCTTTTTTTTCATTCAGTATGACAACGGTCATTACTTTGTTCATTGTTTAAATCATCTATGGACAAGACAGAAAATATTCTTCTGATTTTAATAATGAGTGAAATTGATTTATAGTTACATAAGATTTGTGTAATTCTGCTACAGCAGACAGAGCATTCTGCTGATTCTTAGAACTGTAATTGCCTCTAAAGGCATGGGCTCATAGGATTTGAAAATTGTCTAGCAGATGGACCACAAAACTGCGTGAATAAATCTGCCTCTCTCCCTGGAGCTTCCACTGTATTCAATTGAGTGCAAGCATTGTTTGAAAAGCATGAGACGTTTCCTGACAAACTTGATCTAAATTAGCATAAAATGTTTCACTGATGGTTTGGTTCTAAGTAGCCACTTCCAAGCTTGCCAAAATGCCCATATGCTGACAAGTTCACTACCAGCAAATAGTTCCTGTTGTAAGAGCGCTTAGTCTCTTCAGGAAACAAAAATCTACATTTTTGCAATCCCTAAGTACTAGACTTTGCATCTGGACATCTGACTACAGTACCTAACACATGCTAAGGAAAAACCAACCAAATTTTGACATCCTTTGGGCGGAATTTCTTGCCTTCTTTCCCCAAAGAAAGTCTTTTGCAAAACAAATACTTTTATAAAGTACTCACCAACCAAATTCCTGTAAGCAGTTCTTTTGAAAGAGAATTGGTGAATTCCTGAAGCCTGTTGAGCTTGCTTCTCTGCTATCAATTCTTGTTGAAGATAGGATTTGGGAGTGGGGGAGATACAATCGGAAAAATGCAATCTGATCCTGCTATAATGCAGCTGTAGCAGCCTGCTGATTACACTGCCAGAGGTTGCTCCTCTGTTTGTTGTGAAGAGAGGGTTATTCTGGCTAAATTCAATGAGATCAGCAGCAGTGGGGAAGCTTCCTGTTTAGAGTGTTGTGACCTCGCCTGCATTTTAGGGTAACTTTTCTAAATAGCACCAATTACGAAAGAAACATGCTTCCAGTGTGAGGAAACTGGATAAGGAGGAAGTCTAAATGCTAGCTCAGTTTGTGTACACTTCAGTACCTTGATGACAGTCCTAAAATTGCTTCACTGTTTACTTCACAGAGATATGTTAAAACTTCCCATGTATTCTGCTTGCATCATATTTCCTTTATGTAATAAATAAAGTTCTGTTTAAGAGGAGAATGACTTATCCATTTTACACATAGAATTAGATTCAGCACAGGGTCTACATTGGCTTCTACTGTAGGCAACTATAACTTTCCCTCTGCTGGTTTATCAGCACCCAGCACAGCCCCAAGAGCTGGGGGCACTGGCTTGAAGGGGGGCATGGCAAGGGATATGAATATATGGCTCATCTCCTCAGCAAGGTCTGAGGATCAGTGTTCCTACGGAGCCCCTGGTTAAGTTAAAAGCTGTCCCATTGCTAGAAATATTGCCTGCCCTCCATTGTAGGCAATTCCCCAGCCCTATCTGAGTGGCAGTAGTCCTTGCTCACACAAGAGGTACAGATAGGAATTCTCTTCACCAGTTTATAACTTCAAAGGTGATGTTCCCAGAATGGGGTACTTTTACATAAGGTCAAAATTTTCAAAAGCCACTAGTGAGTTTTGAGTTCCCAACTTCGGGTGCCCAACCTTAAAGGTGGCCTGACTGCCAGATAACGCTGAACATCAACTCTCTGAAGATCTCAGCTTGAACACTCAAAAATTGAGACACCCAAAATCACTAATCCATTTTTGAATCTCTTGATGTATAGATTTACAGTTTGGGTAAAAATACTGGATGAAACAAACTGAATCACAAGCCATGCTGACTGATACTATTTTTCTTAATCTAGTAACCTTTACTTACCAAATCATCATGAAAGATTCAGAACAGCCCCCAAACCAGGCAAAACTGTCCTACTTTAGAGTATTATAAACCCCAAACTCAGATCAGTTGTGGGGAACTATGCTAAGTTTTAGGCACAGAGGAAGAGTTTTATAGATCTGGATGGAAGTCAGACAAAATTTGCTAATTTCAGCTGAAATTAAAAATAAAATATTCATCCCCCACCATGTTCCAAACCTCTTTGAATTTCACTCAACTTTGATCTGTAAATTCGAGCAGGTGTTTCTATGGAAGGAATCAGCCAGACACAATAGGCCCCAATGTATGGCAAGGGAGCTAATATTGTATACACTTACACACAACTTTTATTGTGCGTAGTTCCTTTGAAATCAATGGCATTTCTCACATCAATAAGGTTATGCGTGTGAATATGTTTGTAGGGTCATGACATCAGTTCAGTCACTTCAGTGAAGATCCATAAACTTGAATGTTTATTTATCCCCATTACAGAAATTTATTTATTTATTTATTGGAGAAACCATATATAAACAACAATATTCTCAGGGACACAGGGAGAACAATGTCTCTATTTTGATTAAAAATTGGCTGATTAACAAGAACTTTGATAAGTAATGAAATCAAACCAGAGTTCAAATTTTTCATTGTAGACAGAAAGCACAAAATGAGGACAAAGGACAGCATTTGAAGATGATTGTGTTTTCCTTTAGATTTTGGTGAGGTAGCTCCAGTTCTCCATATGTACATTCAATTCTCATGATTTACCAAATGACAACTATTTATCTTTGGATTTCTTTGATTTATAATTAGGAGCTGATAGACTGTGACTGAAGTTGGGAACAGACTTTGAAGATGAAACCAGACTGATCTGAGCTTTCAGCATCACTAAATAAGGTTTGACTTACGTCTGACCCAAAGCCCACTGAAGTCAGTGGAAAGAATTGCAAAGCCTTTAACAGGCTCCTGCAATCTTTACAAGGTGTCTTTTTAGTGTCTTTAGCTTTTATTCAGTATATTCAGTGAGATGGAATTTGAGAGTTTTAAATCCCTAGAGTCATTAGAAAAGGGGTACATCTACACTGCAATTAAACCCCTGCAGCTGGCCCAGGTCAGTTGACTTAGGCTCATGAGGCTTGGGCTGCAGGGCTTTGAAATATTGGGTAGATATTTCAGCTCAGACTGGAGCCTGGACTCTGGGACCCTTCCACTTTGTGGAGGGCCAGACTTAGGCTCCACTCTGAGCCCAAACATATACACTGCAATTTTACAATCCCTTAGCCTGAGCCCTATAAGCCTGAGTCAGCTCACATGGGCCAGACATGGGCATTTAATTGCAGTGTAGACATAACTTAAGTGACCTAAAACCAACCCAAGATGCCTTTACTGAGAGGCGTTTTCTGATTAGCCTCTCCACTGACTAACAAAGAAACAAAAACCCACTATGTAAGAATTATTATACATGAGCAGCCCTCCGCCGCACAACTTTATAATAGAGTGATTTTGACAGCAAGTTACATTTTACAGGACTCTATAGCTCAGGTAACAAGGAATTATGCTGCAGATGCCCTGATGAGGCATCACTATCTAGCCTTCAGTCTTGTGCCAATGGTAAAGAAAAATAGGAAGAGTTGCTTTCTGATACTGAATGAGGAACTTGTCCTGGAAACTCCTCTTTTTCAGTGGATTTCTGCCTGGAATCTTCCCCCATCTCTTACCACCTGACAGCTTGCTATAGGTTAAAGAAACACTACACATTACCTCACCCTGTCCTTTTTTAGGTTTGTTTTGTTTTGTTTTGTTTTGTTTTTTGTAAATGCCTTCTAAAGTCTTGTCTACACTGGTAAGTTTTGTCAATGAAACTGTCAACAAGGAAAAACCAACAAAAGCAAAGTTGCCAAAGAGTGTCTACATTTTCTCCATTGACAGATCGTGTCCACATTCGGGGCACCATTGTCAACAGCGAGAGCAATGGACTGTAGGTATGAATCCCACAGTGCCTGGCAACACCATCCATCACTAGGTGTTGTAGGAATGCGGAAAAGGAGCGGAGCCCATCCTGGGATGTGCAAAATGTACCTGTGATGTTCCCCTCTGGTGTGGTCTGGACCAGTGATCTGTTTAGTCACTCCAATCCTTGAGCCAGCCTTACCCTGCTCTGCTGTGAAAGCCCCCACTCCTGGGCTGTTCATGCACGGTCTCTGGCAGGTAATCTGCTCCCAGCAATTTGCAAGCAAATGACACTAGCCGATATCTCTGGTCCCAGAAACAACCCTAGGAACCTCCGTCTTGCAGTGTCCAGTTATGCCCAAAGGACACTGCAAGCTTATATACGTTTGTCAGTTTAACAAAGAAATTGATATGTACCAGGCTTGTTATCCCAAGGGGAGCTTCTGATACTTCAGACCAAACGTACTGCTTCAGGTAGAATAAACAAACAGATTTATTAGCTACAAAGACAGACCTTAAGTGATTATAAATCAAAAGCATAACAAGTCAGATTTAGGGATACCACTATTTATCTCTCTCCATTCTGAAAACTGATAACTTATTCCTACCCTTTGTTTCCCATCTTTTAACCAGTTACTTATCCATGAGAGGACTTCCCGCTTATCCCATGATGGCTTACTTTTCAAAAGTCAATTTAAATTAAACACATTTAAAAAAAAAATTATATATTTTTTACAAATCTAGACCTGTTATGTATTTTGGTGTAACTTGCATTATCCTTATGTTAAATTTACATTATCCTAACAAAACATTTATTTTATTCATATCTCTTTTATATCTCATCGCTCCTGATACCCCCCAGTAAATTCAAACACCCTCCCTAATTTCACTTCCTGGGGAAACTACTGCCCACCTCCACCACCAATAATTCCCTGGATACTTTGGAGGCAGCAGAAAGAGGGGGTCACCTGGAGGCTGAAATTCTGGATGAAGAAGTTGAGCTAGAAGAGGATGTGCAGCTCTTAGCAGGGTCACCTGGTGGGGCAGGCAGACAGGAACATTTCTCCACTCCAGAAGTGCTCAACAGGAGCAGGAAGCAGATGAGATGCTGGGTAAGTTGCTGTGGCTTGTGTAGGGAATCGAAAAGTGGGAGGCAGGTTGTGTTTTCTGTGAGCTGACATTGCCCTGTGTAGCTAATCTGCATGGCCAAGTAGAGTGTCGATGGACATCGAGACCTACATGGAATCCTCCAGAGAGAGGCTCTGGAAAGTTTCCAAGAGGTATTTGTTAATCTTCTGTCACAGATTCCAAGGGATTGCAGCCTTGTTAGTTCCCCCATTGTAGGAAACTCCACCATGCCATTTAGCAATCAGTGGAGCTGGGACCAAAGAAGCACATAACTGAGCTGCAGATAGACCGAGTTGGCATCGGGCATTGTTGCAAGGATAGGATCCTGGGTTAGTGTTCTTGTTCTGTGGTGTGTGGTTGCTGGTGAGTATTTGCTTCAGGTTAGGGGGGGCTGTCTGTAAGTGAGGACAGGTCTATCTCCATGATCTGGTTGTGTGAGGGATCATCTTTCAGGATAGGTTGTAGATCTTTGATGTGCTGGAGAGGTTTTAGTTGGGGGCTGAAGATAACGGCTAGTGGCGTTGTTATTTTCTATGTTGGGCCTGTCTTGTAGTAGGTGACTTCTGGGTACTCTCCTGGCTTTGTCAATCTGTTTTTTTTTCACTTCAGCAGGTGGGTATTATAGTTTTAAGAATGTTTGATAGAGATCTTGTAGGTGTTTGTCTCTGTCTGAGGGATTGGAGCAAATGTGGTTGTATCTTAGAGCTTGGCTGAAGACAATGGATCGTCTAATGTGTCCTGGATGGAAGCTGGACACACATAGGTAAGTATAGCCATCAGTAGGTTTCCGGTATAGGTTAGTGTTTACGGGACCATTGCTTATTAGCACAGTAGTTTCAAGGAAATGGACCGCTTGTGTGGATTGGTCTAGGCTGAGGCTGATGGTGGGATGGAAATTGTTGAAATCATGGTGGAATTCCTCAAGGGCTTCTTTTCCATGGGCCCAGATGATGAAGATGTCATCAGTGTAGAATAGGGGCATTAGGGGATGAGAGCTAAGGAAGTGTTGTTCTAAGTCAGCCATAAAAATGTTGGCATACTATGGGCTATGCAGGTACCCATAGCAGTGCCGCTGACTTGATGGTATATATTGTCCCCAAATGTGAAATAGTTGTAGGTGAGGACAAAGTCACAAAGTTCACCAGGTTTGGTATGTAACTAGTTCACAAAACTGGGGAGGGGGGGTGTTGGGGAAATCAGGGGGGTGTAGGGAAATCACTGGAGGTGGGGTCACCACCAAGGATAGCATTCAGCTCCTTATAGAAGCGGCAGGTCTTAGGTGCACTGCTGAAGCGATGGTTTTCATCCCGCACCTTATAGTATGCCCACCTCAGCTCTTTTATCTTTGCTCTGCACTTCTGTGTGTCCCAATCATAGCCCTTTTTGCACAAGCCTTGAGAAATTTGCCCATATGTGTCCTGATTCCTACGGGTCACTTGCAGCTGCGACTGAACAGACTCCTCTCCCCATATACTGATCAGATCCAACAATTCAGCGGTGGTCCAAGTGGGAGCACATTTGGTGCAACAGCCAGCTGTGCTCACCAGGGAAGCCACCTGGGAAGCTCATCTGGGAAGTCAGCAAGCAGGAAATGAGATGTAAAATTCCCAGGGCTTGCAAGGGGGAGGGGCATGTTGGCTGCAGGGCAGCGAAGTTCAAACCACTGACTAGAGCAGCAGCATGGGAATTGTGGGACGCTTTCTAGAGGCCAATAAAATAATAAATAATAATAATAATAATAAAAAAGCTGTAGTATCTATACTGGCTGTTTGTCAACAATAAAGAGAGGGGAAAAGACAAAAGTCTCTCGCAGGGGTGGAAGTTTTTTGTCACCAAAACTGGGCATTTTTTCCTACAAAAGTCACATAGCAGTGTGTACAGTCTCTATGCTTTGTCGCCAAAAGGCAGTTTTTGGCGACAAAACTTGCCAGTTTAGACAAGCCCTAAGACTTTGTAGCCTCACTACCTTTTCTCTAAAAATAATCTTGCTTACCAAAAGAAATGCAAACTGAGTCATATCCTTTCTTCCCTTGTCTGTTCCTCTCTGAATGCTAAGAAATGTATGCAAATCTGGGAAAAGGAAATAATTTGAGAATATCCTTTCAACTGCTATTTCTTAGTGAGCTAAAACAGAGACAAGTCAGACAACAGGGGAACATGTGACATGTAAAAGAAAGAAAACAATTAAGTGAACACAATTGCATCATTACCAAGTTTGAGATATAATTTTCAGTTGAGAGCCAGGTCTTATTTTTCTGAACTGGGTTGCCTCTCTAACCAATATTTATCTATCTATTTATAGATATATATAGATATATGCATGACAGCTTCTCTTACATTGTTCTGCAATGGTGTATAGATGTTTGTGATCTCTCATTGCCCTCTAGTGATTGCATTTCATATCACAGCTACTCAGCTCATTTAAAGGCACCATGAAGGTACCTATAATATGCACAAAATACAAGAATAAGAGTTGTTACTTTACATTTTTCCCCTATTCAGGCCACTGACATTATGCATCACCCCCATTTCTTCCTCCAAATTATGTCAACATGCAGTTGACATCACAATTTCAAAATCTCAGGCAACTTCAAGATGATCTATAAAGGATGAGGTATGGGGCATTTTTTCAAAGTTTTTCCACAGTTCTACAATGTTTTCTGTTATTATACCACAGAATGGAAACTAATGTTTAAAAATCCAGGCAAAAATCGAATTAGGTTCTACTGACTTCCAAGGGAGCAGGCAGCAGGGCCCAGAAGGCCTGCACCTTGATCTGCTCAGGTGCTCAGGATCCCAGCTGCAATGCAAGAAGCCAGTCTGTACTGGTACATTATGATGGGTCAGTATATGAGAGTATGAGAGTATGCTGGTGAGCTGTGCTGAGTTAGAAGCCCAAAGGACCTGCCGAGGTTGAGGTAGTGGAACAGGAGCAAGACTAGGTGCTAAAATGGGGCAAGCTATCAGGAAATGCATCAAGATCTATTTGCAGCAGCAAGCAAGGGTTAGCCTAGTTACACAGATGGCCTCCTGATGTTTCTCCCAGGCCTTAAATAACATGCTTGAGATAATCAGGGGACCTGGACACCACCAAACAGGGCCTCCACAGGCAGGGTAGCCACAGAAGCCAGAGCCCACAAGGCTACTAAGCTGGTGTTCCCTGCTCTGCTGTCAAATGGCCCAGCAGCTGCTCAGGAGATAATAGCTGCAGGTTCTAGACCTGCAGATCCTCCCACCTGCTCTTCTTTCTCCAAATGTCTTCCTTCTCTTCTGCCATCTCACTCCTCTTTATTTCAGCTGGTTTACAATGGGAAAATAGAATCGGGAGCCCTGCTTGTGCTAAATATAAGAATGAGTCAGATCTTGATCATACAAAAAGAACACAGGCATTGCCATACTAATAAATCAATGGGCCATCAAGGTCAATATCCTGGCTTCACCTGTGGCCATTCCAGAGGAAGACAGAAAACTTCAGTGAAACATTTTTCAGTACTAAACTCTGGGCCAAAAACATCTACCTGACACCACTGGGTAATCTATCCTGGAACATAAGGATTAAAAGTCCTTGAAAATGTAGTCTAGCCTAACCAATTCCAATTTTGGGTTGTTATGAATCATAGGACACTAGCTCTTCAGAACTTGGTAGTGCATACTTAAAGGTAAGTACTGTAGATACTTCAAATGCTAGATCCTGTATGCTGACACCTGGTGGAGACCAATAGGCCACTTTCATACATGATGAGTAGAAAATAATCTTTTAATAGGACTGGAGTGGAAAGGATGTGCATAGCCAAGGCACACTATTGTTAAATTTGATTAAGAGAGTGTAGCCATAGAGCTAGCTTAGCCTTTATTATATTCAGCAGTAATGCAAGGAATCTACCAACTTGTATCCTGTAAGACATTAGCTTAGGCACCTTAGCATAAATACTGTCAAGCATAGTAGGCCCGTGACCCTTGGCATAGATAAATGGCCTTGTACCCAAGATGTGAGTTCAAATTCATCTTCTCATGGACCACTTCTATTTCCTTCACTTTAAAAGCAAATTTCTAGTCCTATGTCTAGCCTATGCAGCTTGGCTAGGTTTTGCAGAATGCATAGAGGGAAAGAAAAGAGACTCCAGCACAAAATCCACTGAATGATTCCCTATGGTTGAAGTGAGATGTAATCCCTTTTTGACCTGAGTGACTAGTCAAAGCTCAGGGTCCTAGGGTTGTTTCAATTTGAAACAGAAATTGTTGATGGAGTCTGGTGTTTCCTTTGATAATCAGGGGCAGCTCTAGGCAGCAGCAAAGCAAATACCTGCTTGGGAAAGCCCATTTGCAGGGCTGGCAGGGAGCTGAGAACCAACAGGGGGCTTTGGGAGCTGTAGTTCCTTGGTTAGCTCCCTGCCTATAGAGCCAGCCCTGGAGCAGGGAAAGAACTACATTTCCCAGCATTCCCTTAGCCACTACCAACTGGAAAGGAAGGCGGGGGACCTCATGGGGCAGCATGTTGTGAGTGCTGTGAATGGTAGGGAGACCATATTTTAACATTTTAAAAACAGGACACTCCATGGGGAGGGAACCCCCACCCTGCCACCATCCACTCCCTCCGACTGCCCCCCACAGAAAACCCAACCCATCCAACATCCCCCCACTCCCTGTCCCTTCCCCCTAATTGTCCCCCAGGACCCCACCCCCTATCTAAGCCTCCATTCTCCTTGTCTCCAACTGTCCCCCTCCTGAGACCCCCCCCAACTTTCCCCTAGTACCCCACCCCCTATGTGTCCCCTGACAAACCCCTGGGACTCCCATGCCTATCCAACCGCTGCCTGTCCCGTGCCTGCCCCCCCAAAACCCCTTACCCATCTAACCCCCCTTCTCCCTGCCCCTGACTGCCCCGCTTGAACCTCCGCCCCATCCAACCTCCCCCGCTCCCTGTCCCTTGACTGCACCTCTGGAACCCCCTACCCCTTCTCCAACCCCCCAACCCCGTTACTGTGCCACTCAGACCAGCGTGTCTGGCTCCGCGCAGCTCCAGACACGCTGCTGCATACATACTGCCGTGCTCCCCCGCGGAGCCCACAGTCCCTTCCCCCTCCACACACACCCAGCACCTGCCTTCCATATTTGAACACCTCAAAATTCAGAAGTGCTTAAGCTCAGTTTGGGCAGCTATTACTTCATTTCTCCCAAATCAAATACACTGATCCACTGTAACTTGCTGTAGAAAAGGTACGATAAAATTGAGCAAGAAATGCTTCCCAGTGGTTATTAGGACTGGAATTGCTATTTCCAACAGCCATTGCCTTTTTTTTTGTTTGTTTGTTTAAAAGGGAGACAGTGATATTGCACTGGCAAATTCCCCATAGAAAGAAAGAGTGGAACAAAAGAATAATAAAAGGCACTTCAAAGCTTTTCCTCATTGTAGGCAGGACAATCTTATAATAGCACAATATCCTCAAGCACACAAGCTGGAAATTTTCCACTTCTTACTGCAACTCGTAAACTATATGGAACATCCTGTCTTGTTTGTGCAGCAACCAAAATTCCTCTGAATGACCCGTCCTGGAAGCAAAGTTACCAGTGACCAGGCTGCAGCAGGAAAGGAGGGTGCAAGTTGGGGAGGGGGAGATCCCAGGCCTGGGGCGGCAAGAGTTGTGTGAGGGGTCACTGGTGGGGGAAGGGGGGAAGCCAGGCTGGGCACGAGGGGTGGGGGGAGGGCACTGGTAGCGGGGAAAAGGGGAAGCCCAGCGCTGAGGCGGCAGGGGTGTGTGAGGGGGAGCCCAGGGCTGGGACGGGGGGCTGCCAAATTTTTTTTGCTTGGGACGGCAAAAAACCTAGAGCTGACCCTGTTGATAACATTTTGTTTATTTACAAGGAATGTACAAAGTCCTGCTTCTCTGAACACAGGAGAAACCAAAACTAGGGGATTGCCTCTTTGCTTACAGCTCAAGCTTCTTTCAGCCAGCAGCCTCAACCAAGAGCCTTCCTCTAGGCTTCTCCCAGGGTCACCACCATGCCTATAGGGTGCTTTTTGACTTGCTTGCTACCTCTGAGTTTCTTGTCTGCCTCTCTCCCCTGTGATGCTTCTCAGGGGGACCAGGCTTGTGAGGCACCTCACTACCATTTGCCATTAGTGTGAGGAAGCCTGGTCTGGGCCTGCCATGGGGCAGCTCCCCAACTCTACAGGCCACAGCCAACACAAACACTCCCTTCTAGGTCTGTGCAGGCTCCACTTTCTCTCCACAGGTGCTGTCCCCAAGCAGGCCCCCTTTGGCCCTACAGACCTGCTGCCCTCTCCTTTCCCTCTTGGGTCTTACAATGATTTTACTCCCAGAGCAGGTTACTTGGACAAAGATTCTCCATTTGTGGGGCTTATTTAGTAACTCTAGTGCAGAGAACAAAACTCTTTAGCTCCAAAACTCCACCCTTGTTCTGGGAGCCTCTGTGCTAATTTAGACAGGCTCCTCTTCTATATTCAGGAGCCCCACAGCCCCCTGCTGGGCCTATGTAATATTTCAGATAGTCTTATTCCACTTGTATTCGAAACTTCTGCAGCCCGCCTGGTGCCTGGGTGCTATAAGCTTGGCAGGTTTCTTCCCCTAGGATCAGCCTCTTTCTGAGTCCGTGCTAATTCAAGCCAGGGCTTGTCCCAGTTGGCTGGAATGGCAAATCTTGCCCTACCCTGCACTACAAGGCTCCTGCTCCAAAGCCCTTAAAGTATCAGTAGCATGGGTTTTTCCAAACGTGAATCATCGGACCACTCTGCCCCTCTCAATATCTGCTTCTGCCATTCCCTAGGCCATCATGTACCTACACATTCCTGAAACCTTAAAGGTCCATGCCATAGAACTGAGGCTGACTGATCTCGAGTCTCTACCACCCTCAGAGGGAACAGATCACCCGTTATAATCATATTTTCCTATTGAAGTTCATTGCTTCATGGGAGTTGTAGTTCAGACCCTCATTCTCTCCTATCAGCTGGGCTCCTGGAGGACTACATCTCCAGTGATGCAACACAAATTCCTCTCTGATCAAGCTGAAGGGGGCATCAATGAGTATTATGAGAGATGAACCCCTGGTGCCATCTTCACATACCTCTAATGTAATCTAAGTACACATATGCAGTTCCTGCTAGCGTTCCTAATTTTGATTTTAGTTTTGTATCTCTGTTCCCAGAGTGAGTTTGTATTCCCTTTAACAACTAGAAGTGAGGCATTCTAGGTTATATTTTTGACTCTCTCATTGGCTTGTTGAGTGGGCTTACTCACTTTTGTGCCTCAGTTTCCACAACAGCAAAATGGTGGAAAAGATATTTACCCACTGCTTTCAGATCTACAGCTGAAAAGTCTAGGCATTATAATTACTATTATCGTCCTCATAATCAAAGTCCTGGGACATGAGGTCTTGGTGCAGTGTTCCTAACATCATCAGAAAGTATTGGAAATCTTATAAGAGATTGTTCTGACCTTTCAGGACTGAAATCTGGACTAAAGACATTTGGATAAAGGACAAATGACCACACAATTAATTACAGAAAATACCAGATACAGGCATTTACCAGAAGCTAGTAATTTTTAGGGCCAGATGCTGTACTTATTGAATTAGGAACAAACCTTCCTTTTATTTCAATGAAATCAGAATCAGGCAGAAGAGGAGAAAGTATTACACAGCATAAGTATCTGTAATTTAAACCTTACTTAATTGTGTCTTACTCATAGGTTTTATTTTATTTACTCAATGCAGTTGTTAGAGCCTACAGTCAAACGTGTTTTTATTTTTAAGATGACTCTTTTATGGAATAAAAAATGTGTATTAATATAGTTAGTTTCATTTGAATTCTATCTTTAAATAGAAGAAATAGTAGAGAGTACAGTATAAAAAATCGCATCATTTCACAAAATGATTATTTTAAAATTATGTATTTCTTTAGTGGATATTTAAGATAGCTGCATTACAGACTGTCTAAATCTGGCACAGAATAAGCACTAATGAAATTAAGTACAACAACATTAAATAAGCAGGTTTATATTTTAGCTCAGCCCTTCATTGTGCTTTGCATTGTGATGCAATGAGAATCTGCAATCTAATTCCGCACTAGACATTCCTGTAAATGAGCTTTACTTTTGGTGCACCTCATGGAGCACCCATTCCAAATGTATTTCAGACCTAGAATTAATCTGGTTAGTCACTGGATGTCACTGTTGCTGCACTGAGACTGCAGCTATGGTATCTGGAAGTGAAATAGAAATGTGCAGAAATATTTTTCCCTTCAAAATAAAAAAAAAAATCGATTGTACACTTTAGGGAGTGATTGAATATTGCTCTCAATTAAATCAATGCGAGTTTGGCCATTTTACTTTAATGAGAACAGGATCAGGCCTTAGGATAAATACAGTTAGAAAGATATGCCTTTTCTCCTCAAAATCTATTAATAAGACTTAATTATTTAAAATGCATACAATTTTAATAGATTTTTTTCTAATTAAAGGTTACATTTCAGTTAAAACCCTAGCTTTTTCTTTATTCTTTCATATTTTTCTTGCTGCTTACATGGCCTGGTTTTTTTTAGAATATCTATTTACTTACGTGTATAAATTACATACATACATACATATAATATATATAGGAGATTTACAAATGGATATTCTAAAAAGCTGTGCATTTAAAGAAGAGGCTAATTACAACATTTTTTGCCTTTTAGGGATTAATAAATCTGAGGAAAAGTAAAACAAAAGATATCCCATATAATAAGCACTTAAAACCTAATCCAGGAAAGTATTTAAGCACATGAGCACAGAAGTAATCCCATTGACTTAATTCAGACATAAATTAAATATGTGTAAGTAGTTTGCTGGATCAGAACTTTTTTAGATGTAGGGCCTGATCCAAAGCCCAAGGAAGTACATTTGGATCAGGTCCATTGTACTCAACATCTCTGAAGTGCTACCACAATATTAGCCTCTTAATCTGCACCATAATTATACTGACACAAGGAAATAAGTAAGTATTATCATGCCCACTATACTGAGAATGTGGAATAAAGCAAAATTCCCACTGGCTGAATAAGAGTTTTAGGATTTTTTCCACACCAGAAATAGGCCTACGTGTTCAGGAGTGCCACTAATTTAGGTCCTGATCAAGCTACTGAGCATCCACAACTCAAACACAAGTCTACTGCAAAAGCCAAGGGCAGTGCCAATGAACAATACACACATCTTCCTTATGCAAATGCTCCTGGCATTCAGACATGCAGCTGCACTGTACAGTTATTAAAAGAAATGAAAGAAATGTTTTTGCATACAGTATTGATTAAAGTCCTGTTTCCAGGGCCCTACTTGCTCTGAGGTAATTGAAGCAGTAGATCTGTACTCTGAACAATCATGATGCTATTCTCATCCAGCCTCTTGGTTGAGAATAAAGGCCCGGCAGGGATATGTACATCCTGGAAATAAATGCATGGTCTCACAGGTGCTTTGGTTTCCTTAACCGTGGGATGCTGTCAGGGATAGGAGGACTGCTAGGAAGAGATGTGGTCCACTCGACCAAACTGGTGAAGATCATCTTTGCACATGGACTTGCAAACTAATGAGGAGGGCTTTAAACTAAGTTTAAAGGGGGCAGATAACTGATGCCCACAGGTAGGTATAAAAAGGGGTAACCTTAACAGGGGGCTAAATACAGGGAGAGGACAGGAAAATGGAAAATTACAATAGGGCCATAGGAGCAACAAGAAGGATTACAGTGGGGGAATCTGCTTGGCATCTTAAGATGTCAATACAGAAATGAGAAGAGGATGGGGAGTAAATAGGAAGAACTCAAAGTATTAGTACATAAGGTAAATTATGACTGAATTGATGTCACAGAGACATGGATAAATCTCATGACTGGAATATTAGTATACAGGGGTATAGTTTGTTCAGGAAAGATAGGCAGGGAAAAGAGGAGGGGGTATTGTATATGCCCCCATTTTGACAGAAAACCATTAATAACTACTCTTTTTGAGTATTGCCTTTCAAGCGGTTTTGAAATTATCTTATTATAATTTCATTTAGGTCACATTTTCCTAATTTGCTTATGAGAATGTCATGTGGGACTGTGTCAAAAGCTTTACTAAAATCAAGATATATCATGTCTACATGTTCCCCCATATCCACCAGGCTAGTAACCCTGTCAAATGCGGAAATTGGGTTGGTTGGGCATGGTTTGTTCTTGACAAATCCATGTTGGCTATTACTTATTATCCGATTATCCTCTAAGTTGGGTCCTGCAAGGGTCTGTCATAGGTCTAGTACTGTTCAATATTTTCATTAAATACTTGCGTAAGGAAGTGGAGAGTAGGCCTATAAAATTTGTAGATGAAAGCAATCTGGGAGGGGTTGCTAGCACTTTGAGAGCTAGGATTACAATTCAAAATGACCAGACCAGTCCTCCAATTTGTCATGAATTCAGCAAGATGAAATTCAATAAAGATAAGTACAAAGTACTAAATTTGGGAAGGAAAACCCAAATGCACAATTACAAAATGGGGAATAACTGGTTAGGCAGTAGTGTTGCAGAAAAGGATATGGGGGTTATAGTGGATCACAAATTGAAAGAGGTAATGTTATGCAATAGTGAAAAAGTTCAATATTCTGGGATTTCTTAACAGGATTGCCATATGTAAGACATGGAGGTTAATTGTCCCGCTCTACTTGGCACTGATGAGGCATCAGCTGGAGTACTGTGTCCAGTCCTGGTCACCACACTTGAAGACAACTATGGACAAATTGGGAAGAATCCAAAGAAAAGCAACAAAAATGACAAAAAGTTTAGGAAACCGGAAGAAAGACAGCTAAGGAGTAACCTGATAATAATCTTCAAATAGGTTAAGCGCTGTTACTGAGAGGACAGTGATCAATATTTCTCCATGTCATTAGAAGTAGGAAAAGAATTAAGAGTTTAATCTGCAGCAAGGGGAATTTAGGTTAGATATTAGGGAAAAAAGAAACCTGTCTTAACTATAAGGTTAGTTAGGCTCTGGAATAGGCTTCTAAGGTACAAATCCTGTCACTGGAGGTTTTAAGAACAGGTTAGACAAATACCTGTCAGGGATGCATGGGCAGATGACTCTGAGGTCCCTTCCAGCTCAACATCATTCGATTCTGTTGTTGGGCTTGTGAAATCAGTCTTTCAGAACTATGAGGGTAAAAGTCTGAGTCAACAGACACTAAACATAGCTGTACAGATGAAGAGTCTTGGGATGGAGCTCAGGTGCTGAAGCCCAGGGAAGGGTGTAGACATCAAAGCTGAACCACAACTTCAAAGCATCAGCTACACGGCTGTTTTTAGCTCACTGGTGCACATCCAAGTCTGACAATCCAGGCTGATAGGCTTGCTGCGTAAACACACTTTGAGTGCTCCTTGCCCACTAGGGATTCCAATATCCAAAAGGATGCCTCTGTATCCAATATAGTTCTGTAGTGCTCTGATTACATACAGAGATTCTGCAGAGATCTAATTTGTTATTGGCCATCAACTCTTCTACTGCTGTGCTCACACATTTGCCAGAAAACAGATTGTCTACCAGTTACTGTACAGTGCTCACGATCCCTAGATTGCAGAGGACAATTGGCTGCCTGCTGACATGTTCCTGCTCTCCAGGAAGCAAAGGACAATACCCTGAATGTTTCCTGGATGACAGAGCACAACAGCCTACCTGCTGCCATACTTACTCTGCTCGGAAGCCAGATGAGAAGCTCATTCTTCAAATCAAGTTTTAGCCCAATAATAGGTAACAAATATAACATATACCCTGTCACATGAGGGTAATAAGCCTGAGCATCAGCATGGGTGCACATCAGGGGGATCTAGGAGGGGCCAGGGAGTTGGAACAAAGCAGTCTCTAGAACACCGGCTAGTCTGTGTGTGTTGGCAGGGAAAGGAGCAAGCAAGTACAGCTATGAGTCATGTTAGTAACAGAACCCAAACTTAAGCAAAACTTTTCTGGCTCTGGATTTTGTTATAAACTAAAACCAGACCAGGGTTCAGCAAAAGTTTCCCCATTTTACAAACTGGATCAACTAGTGGCCTTGCATTATCATCCATTTTCACAGTTTTGTATGATTTCACCATTCAGCCAGTTGAAACTCAGAAGCTTAAACTGATTTTTGCATCTGAATGCTTTACTCAAATACAGGGCAGGGCCATAGGGACCCATATGGATCAAAACCTGAGAAAAAAATCTGCACACACCTCTATGAACTATACTCATATTGCTCACAGCTGTAGTTATATGCAATTTACTAGCCAAGGATCAGAGGGAATGAATCATTTTCAGTGAGCCTCAGTCATGAACAAGCTGCTTAGACTCTAAACAGTTTGGGGCAGGGAATTGTATTTGTACAGTGGTCTAGCACAGTGTGGTCTTGGTCCACACCTGGGCTTTTTAGGCATGGCAATGCAAAGAAATAATAATAAATGTCAAGCTCCAATACCTATTACTTCTCAAAGAGCCACTACACAGAGTGTGGCCCCTGTATCTCATCACTGTACTATTCTGAAATATAACAGGAGAGCAGTGCTCTCCCTGGTAGGAACATTGTGCTTCTGTCTAAGGGTATGTCTATGCTGCAATGACACCCAGGATTAGTGGAACTTGAGTCAATGGACCCTAGGTTTGAGAACCCAGGGCTTGAGCATCTACACTGATTGCTGACCCTAGGTTGAGGATTTTTGAAGCTGGGCCCCAAGCTGGGGTTCCAGTATCTACAACACAGTATGCAGGCATGAGTCCAACCAACAATATCCTAGCTTTTCTAGCACACTCCTGAAATGTGGTTGCTTTAGCTCATTGTCTGCAGTGCGGTGTGGGAAAACTTGGCTGTCCACGCAGATACATCAGAGGAAGTTTGAGCAACCCACCGACAGATCCTGATGAGCCCTCATTGTGGTCTGCGCACTCCCAGAAATTGGAAGGAGCAACATGGAGTTGCTGCCATTTTAAGAACGTCTCTCAGTTGCGCTTTCACTCCTATGGAAATGGGCAGAGCTTCCATGAGATGTTGGTGGACATTCCAGTGGCATTTTCTGACCTACTAAAGGCACCTGACAGAGCTAATGATAGAGGAGGACGACAGACACGGTGGACTCATGCCACTTGAGATAGCTGCTGATGGTCTCTACATAGCTGGCACATCTGGAGCACCACAAGCACAGACTGATGAGATCATATAGTCCTGGGATGACTAGCTGTGGGGCCAGAAATTTTGCATGAGGAAAGCTACATTTCTGGAGCTTTGTGGGCACCTTGCCCTGACCCTTCAGTGTCAAGACACATGAATAAGGCTTGCCATGCTGGTCAAGCAGCTGGTTGCTATAATCATCTGGAAGGTGACTACCAGAGACTGCTACAGAACATTGCCAGCCAAGTTGGTATTGGGAAGTAGACTGTGGGTAAAGTGGCCATGGAGGTTTCTGAGGCAATAAGCAATGCAATTTACCCCAAAGTGGCAGGCATAAAAGATAATCCTGAAGTAACTGCTGCCTTTGAGAGAATGGGTTCCCAAACTGCATCAGGCACTTGATGGGACTCGTGCCCATAGTTAGCTCTCCTCAAGGAGTATGACTCCATAAACTGACAAAGGTACTGTCATTGTTATGCAGGCTCCTGTGGACCACAGAGGCCAATTTATGAACACTAACATGGGCTGCACTGGAAGAGTTTATGATGCCAGGGTTTTCAGCTGAGCAGGAGTCGATATTCATGGACAGGCTGGGATGCTAGTCCTACTAAATGACATTGTCCTAAATGGAGTTACTGTCTCCACTGTCATTCTGGGGGATGCTGCATAGCCTCTTTTGCCTTGGCTTATGAAACCATGCCCTGATCTCAGAGTCCCTGGCAAATGAAGGTTTAATTACACTCTCAGCAGGTGTAGAACGATGTGCATTTGGCAGACTGAAATCCCTCTGCCACTGTCTGTAGATCCATTTTGATTCCAGTGTCATCAAAGCTGTCTGTATTACTGTGGTTTGCTGTGCTTTTCACAATCAGTCACAGGAGAAGGGTCATTGTAGGGGCAGCTCTAGGGATTTTGCTGCTCCAAGCCCCGGCAGGCAGGCTGCCTTTGATGGTTTGCCTGCAGAGGGTCCGCTGGTCCTGCGGCTTCGCTGGACCTCCCACAGGTATGCCTGTGGGAGATCTGAAGCCGCGGGACCAGCAGACCCTCTGCAGGCACACCTGCGGGAGGTCCACCGAAGTTGCGGGACCAGCGGACCCTCCCAGTGCCCCTCACAGCTTGCCGTCTCAAGCATGCGCTTGGCATGCTGGGGCCTGGAGCTGCCCCTGGGTCATTGTGTTTGCAGCTCAGCGAGCAGAATGAAATGGAGAGGTTAAACATTGAACAAAGGGGCTGCCTCCACGTCCTAAGAGTCAACTGTTGACTCACAGCATAGAGAAGACAGTACACCAGCACATGGGACTGTGGGATAGCATTGGCAGACTGCCAGAGCCCGAGTTTTGCATGGTTCATCCACCTTGCAAAATGATAGGGCTTGAACCCGGGGTCCTGGCTGGACTCTGGCTCACACCCTTTACCCTCATAGGATTCTAGGACCCTGGGTCAAAGTTTGAGCTCATTAGGAATGTGTAGATGGAAGGGGGGTTAAGGCTTAAGCCTGAGTCTGAGCCTGGGCATTACATTGGTTATGTTTTAATTCACTGGTGTCAGTGAGTTTATTTTTGTGATAAGTTACGCTATTAGAAAAGGAAAAGTTTGTGTGCTTCAAGCTGAACCAGAGAAAGGGAAGCACCAGACTGCAATTGCACAGAGGATAGCAGATCCCAGGACTGGTATCAAACATCTTCAGAGCCTCTCTCTCAAGGGAAGAATATGTCATACATTCAATATTTTGTGTTAGAATGGCTATGAAATCCAGATAGATTGTGTGTCAGCAGCTCTCCTATGACTATTAATTTAGTAACGGAAAACCCCACACAGATTTATCAGGTATGATCTGCCTGGAGGACTGCTGTTCAAATTATACATAATTAAAATCTCTTGCTCCTTTCTTAAATATGGAAATGACATCAGCTGCTGTGCAGATTTCCAATACTTAAAAGAATTAGTCTTTTTTTTGGAAGCTTTTTGCCCCATGACACAAACAAGAAATGGAACCCTTGTTAGACCATATCACTCAGAAGTTTGGGAACAGGAGACAATATGTATCACATGAAGAGTACGTTTTGAGGGCTCAGGCCTGCAAGGGGCTGATTATATGCCCAAACTAGCAAAGCAATTAAGCATGTGCTTAATCCCATGGAAGTCATCAAATCACTTTGAAATGGAGAAAAATTACTTAATACAACACTACATACAATTCTACTTTGTGCTGCATTCTTGTCAGATCTCACTAGTAATGTGAGGGCTGATCAGTAATTAGATGGAAGTCCTCTAATTAAACAAGTCTGAAACTGCACCGTTACTCTATAGCAGTGGTCCCCAACCTTTTCGTCTGGTGGGTGCCAGACAAATGACCATGGCGGCGGTGGAGCATCCACCAAAATGCCACTGAATTTCTGCAGCATTTCGGCGGCAACGCCTCTCAATGACGTCACTTGTTAGCGGCAAGCGGCATCATCGAGAGGCATCGCCACTGAAATGCCGCAGAAATTTGGGGGCGATGCCTCTCGATGATGTCATTTGTCGGGAGCAAGCAGCCATCATCGAGAGGTGTCGCTGCCGAAATGCCACAGAAATTTGGGGGCAATGCCTCTCGATGACGCCGCTTGCCGCCAACAAGTGAAGTCATCGAGAGGCATCGCCACCAAAATGCCACAGAAATTCAGCGGCATTTCAGCGGATGCTCCACCACCGACAAGAATGCAGGTGCATTTAGATGCCCCTGAGGGCGCCATGGCACCCACAGGCACCGTGTTGGGGACCCCTCTATAGACGTTTGGTACAAATAAAATCTGGATTACTATAACTGAAATAGCAATGTTAGTCTTTACAGCGTTAGTGTGTCATAGTAATAAGAATGAAACAGGAGTAAAATAAAAAGTAATTTCAGCTAAAGTTGATGAGCATCTGAAAATCAGATACTAGTGTGATGCTGTATGATGAAAGATGACCATTTATATAATTGATATTATCAGTGTTATACAATTGTTACAAATCGTGCACAAAGTGCATCTTGTACAGTGTCAACAGAAAAGTTACGCTCTATTGAATATGATTATCCTGATTAAATCTATGCATCATCTTTGTATCTAAAGTTATGAATATTGCCCATGTATTTGTATCTCCATCATGTGTTTAGTTCCCAGGTGACACCCTCCAAGTAGACTTAACATCAGGGCTATCTGCTGATGGCCCATTAAAGACACTTCACTCACAATGGGCCATTAAAGAAAAGCATCCCACCCAGTGAGCCTTTCCTGTGGATGCCTCAGAGAGAATATGGGCAATGGCTGCTCTGAGAGTCAGCAAAACATGAAGGACATATGATAAGAATATGTGATGCTAGACTCCATCTTGGACCAGTAACTTTCCATGAACCTGATCTGTGGGATTTGTTTGGAACAGTAAATTTCCATGCACACCTCCATTTTGCCTCTTTGCTGCTCTACTTCTCGGGACTGTGGATTTACAACTAAGAGGGGCATCTTGAACTATGGATTGAGGACAATCCAATCTTTTGGAAGTTACCAGAGAGACTTTTACAAGCCAGCAATTTATTCTATCACTGCCACAGACCTCATATAAGGACTTTGCAATCATTTGTATATATATATAATCTATTAAATATTTATAACTCTCTTCTTTTCTTTTCTAATTAGTTTAATAAGGATTGGCAGTGGGTGTGGTATTTGGGTAAAATTGAGATGCATATTGACCTGGGGATAAGTGTCTAATCCTTTGGGATTAGTAAGGACCTCACATATGATGAAATGGGTTTTTAAAAACCTATCACTATATTCCACGTGGTTGAAAGGATCGGAGCCAAAGGCTGGAATGTCAAAAGGGGTCTGTGTTTGGCTTCTCGTTAACCAGTGTGGTACTGCAGAAGCCTTTTGTTACAGGTTTGGTGAATCTCATTATGGAATCAGCCACCAGCTTTGGGGATTGTCTGTCCTATTTCTTGCAGTCCGCACTGAGTGTGGCATTCTCAGTGTGGTCCAAACCAGACACCCAGTGACAACTAGTAGCAAAACAAATGATTATGTCTTAGGGCAGTCAGATGAGTCCCATGAACTGGGCTATTGATACCGCTGCTCTAATCTGATCGTAATCATGGTGAAGATTAAAAAATAAGGAATATTTTTGTGTGGAGCACTGGAAGTAATTGTAGACAGGATTAATTACATCTGAATAAACAAAGACCTATGATCTATATAAAACAAATAATTTAAACTAACTGGTAAAACTATTTGGGTACAGAGGGAAGAACCAAGGGAGAAGCTCTTAGAAGAAAGAAAATATATGGCAAAATGTATGGTTAGGGGGAAAAGTGAAAACAGACAAGAAACTAAATAATACATTGAATTTAGAATTAGTGAGTACTGATGTGAGGGAAAGTGAGCTCAAAAACAAGGTTATTACATTTTTCTTATGTAAAAATACAAGCTGCTTACCAAAGGAAAAAGGAAAGCTGGAGGCATA
Source organism: Chelonoidis abingdonii (assembly GCF_003597395.2). Lineage (NCBI taxonomy): Eukaryota > Metazoa > Chordata > Testudines > Testudinidae > Chelonoidis > Chelonoidis abingdonii. The sequence continues at coordinate 30,178,295 of NC_133778.1, read as the reverse complement.
TGCACATATAACAAACGGAAGTGTGGCTGGCAGATGACAATAAATAGAGGAATTAATAGTAAAGGCTCTAGTTTTTAAAAGGGACAGAAAGATGTAAACGATGAGTTATCTTTTTGATACAGGATTTATTAGTCTTCAAGAGAGGAGATGTGGAAGAAACTAAACAATACCCAAAAGACATTCATGGACTGAGACCGGGTATGTTTGAGGAAATAGGCAAGTTATAGAATGTACTACTAGGGACCACATGGGATATTGTGTTCATTTCTGGTCAAAATGGTTTAAAAAAAGATATAAATGAGATGAAATAGTCCAGAGACAAATAACAAATATGATAACAGGCATGGAGAATCTTTTGATGTAAAAAGATAGGGAGTTTTTAGTTTAAAGAGGAGACAAGACAGTACATAATAGAAGTGTACAAAATAAGTAATAGTGCAGAAAAGCTAATGCAAGTGCTCCTATTTACCCATTTTGATCATACAATACCAAGGAGACAACGAATGAAAATGAAAGGCAACACATTTAAAACTAATACAAATAAATCATGTTTACACGTTAGTCAGTTAACCTCTGGAACTCATTGCTATGGTATAGCATTAAGGCTAAGAATTTAGCAAGATTCAGAAAAGTATTGAACATCTTTACATCATTTATGAAGATATAAGAAAAGCTAATCCGCAGTCTCTCCTAAAGATACCACAGGGGAAGCAGTACTATCAGTTGTACCATAAAGACAATGGAAGGGATAGGATGAATAAATGGACAATTTAATTAAAAAGGATAACTTTTCTATAGGTTCTTGAGTCATCCTGTAGTAGAATTTAATAGGGACTTGTGTCCTGGCTATGAGATGGTTCAAAATTCTCATAAAAAGGATATAATTATCTGCTTTTCAACTATAGGATTTAAAGTAATTTTTATAGAAAACACCCTGTTTAATTTCTATAGATTCCTACTGATGTACCTGAGTCTCACTGAAACTCAATTGGAGTCTTTGAACATTTTCATTGTAAATGCTATTCAATACTATCAGGCTTTGCCATAAAGGATGTTTGTGAATTTAAGGGTTACAAGGTTGGGTAACCTTGTTGGCTTCTCGTTAACCAGTGTGGTACTGCAGAAGCCTTTTCTTACAGGTTTGGTGAATCTCATTATGGAATCAGCCACCAGCTTTGGGGATTGTCTGTCCTATTTCTTGCAGTCCGCACTGAGTGTGGCATTCTCAGTGTGGTCCAAACCAGACACCCAGTGACAACTAGTAGGTTTAAAAGCAAAAGATCTGTCTCACCATTAGCTGTAGTAAAATTTCACAGGTTTCTTCTCCTTCCAGCCTGGGACCACTCTCCCCTTAATTCAGTTCTTTCAGAGTCACTGATGTCATCAATAGAGAGATGTGAGGCGGAAAGTGATGATGTGAAGGTCGCTGTCTCTTATTTTATACCTTCCTCCTCTTTTTGAGGATTACCACCCACTGGAGTGTAGATTTGAAACGTTCTTGTGATGCAGTGTAAATTCCTTGTTTATACCTTTCCATTGCTGAAGAATGGCTGATAAAGGGCCATTACCTGCTTAAAACATCTGTGTCTCTCTGAAAAACTGGTTTGGACCTGCTTGTATTAACCATGGAGCATGTTATAACAATGATACATAGTAGAATCTAATAGTTGCTCATGCAACCTTGATACACATGTTTTACCAGGACAGCAATCCATCCTATGCAGCCCACCTTATGCAACTCAGAAGCAACTGCTCTATATTTAATGAACAAACTACACAAGGGGGAGACACACAGTAATAAACAAATTAAATTAAATTAAATGGTTTGTGAAAATTTCATGATAGCTTGCAATAAATCAGTCTCTCTGAATCTGGAATTAATGTTATAATTAATGCCAGTGATACTTAATGTGGCCAAGAGCAGCATTATTAAAATAACTGCACTATTTTAAATCCTATATCCTTTGATTAATATTTCACAGCAGTAAAAAAAAAAAAAAATCAGCTGCAATCCAGCAGTAAACTTGTTGTTTTACCTGAACTTGTTTGTATGGAATTATAGGCTCTCTCTCACTAAAATCTCTCTTATCTTTCATTGTATGCATCAGAAGGAATTTATCAAATAGTTGTAGAAGTCTTTTCTGCTGGCCCTTCAGTTTTATCGGGATCAGCCAATATTGTACATAAACATTATATTAATATTGAGATGAGCAATTTTTCTAATATTTCCTTGGCACTCTAACCTGAGCGTAGTTGGAGTTGGTTAGCCTGCTGACAGTGTGTCTTTTGCATTTGCTTACTTCTGAATTATTTTATGGTATGTGTTTGTGTAAGTCTTTTATAGTCAGATTTTTTAAAAAAAGAAACCCGTCTTAATCAGTCTCATTAGAATTGGTATGGCAACACCTCTTTTTTCATGTTCTCTGTATACATATACATATACATACATATACACATACATCTTCCTACTGTATTTTCCACTCCATGCATCTAATAAAGTGGGCTTGAGCCCACGAAAGTTTATGCTCAAATAAATTTGTTAATCTCTAAAGGTGCCGCAGGTACTCCTGTTCTTTTTGCTTAAATTAAACAAAAACACCTGAACAGTGAATGTTTGTTCACCATTTCTGATTCAGAATGATATTATACTACCCAGTTAGAAAAACACTTGCAGTATAACACTACTATCCCATGACTATAATAACCAAGAACAACATAACCTCCATCCCCTGTAGTTCCAATAGCTAAAAAGGATGTTTTTCACACACACATACCCCTCTTCACTTTAAATGACACTGCAAGGTTTACACATTAGCTACAGTTTATTCACACTATCTGCCACTATTGTGTGGGTGTTTTGCCATAAAGCAGGTTTCTCAAACTTCATTGCACTGCAACCCCCTTCTGACAACAACAATTACTACATGACCCATGAAGGGGGACTGAAGCATGAGCTTGCCCAGCCCCTCCACCCTGGGTGGGGGGCCAAAGCCCAAAGACTTCAGCCCCAGACAGAGGGCCTATAACCTGAACCTCAGCCCTGGGTGGTAGGGTTCAGGCTTTGGCCCTGGGTCCCAGCAAGTCTAAGTCAGCCCTGCTGACCCCATTAAAATGGGGTTGCAACCTACTTTGGGGTCCTGACAAGTTCTACATTATTGGATGAAAAATCTATGGACTGTGTTATGCAGGAGGTCAGAAAAGATGACCATATTGGTTCTTTCTAGCCCTATAATCTATGAGTAGATAGTCTTATCCTTGCAGTATGACGTGCACCTTAATTTTGGCCCCTTCGACAAGCAATACAAATAGGTAAGATTAACAGAGAAACAGAAATTAACCAGGTGATTAACTTCAATCTATCTAGTACATATTCAAATGCATAGAACATTCCAGATGGACAGATTCTTCATATTTGGGAAGGCATAAGTTATTTTAGGCCGGCTATCCTCAGAATAGGCTGTGCTTTCACTAAAAGCAGAGCTCTGGACTCCAGGGTCAACACTCTTTCACAGTCATGGCCAAAGCTACACTGATAGTGAGCTGGTTGCTAGAGCTTTCAACAGTGAAACCCTAGGGCTCAGTTCTGCAAGGTGCTGAGCAATCTGGTGACAGTGAAACACTAAAACATGAACATAACTTTACAGGTGTGAGAAGTCCCATTAAAGAAATGGAACCAGGCTCCTCTGATTGCAGGATGAAACTAGTAATTCCTAAAAATTGTAACAATGTTTCCCTGTTAAGCCTGTCTTTTTTCTCCACCACTAAAAGTGAAAAGTGGACCTTAAAACAAAAGCCAGAAAAAATTCTGCCTCTTAAGACATTTCATGTCTCCTTCATTCTGTTCTGTTCCAGAGGTCAGTGTGCGCCTCCTCCACCCAACATAAATTAAAGCATCCCTTGATGCTGTTCTAATTTACAGCCGCATCCCCACATCTGCCAATGGGCTGCTTCATGTACTTTGGCTCTACACTACTGCTTGGCCTCTGCACTGACCCAAGGGCAATTCTGGTCCCCTCTATGCTACCAGAGAAGCATACTGAAATCACATCTGGGGCCACGATAAACTCTTTTGCACTCAAGGTGCTGAGTGCATCCCCAAAGTGTAGGATGCATGGGAGTTGTGAGCACTCAACCTCTTGCCAGGTAAAGCCCTTTATCTTCTTTCCTCTTTTACTTGTAGTGGGGATGAGATAGTGCTTGAGCCAAATGCCAGGGAATATCTGTATAATTCATAGCTGGCCCCACAAAAGATCCTTTAACCTTCTTCAATGAGTAACAATGGCCTAAACGACCAGAAACATTTTTCAAAAATTCTTATTTTCTATGTAGCTTGCAGTGTTATTTTTCCTTCCGCTCCCTCCCTCCCTGAGTAGGTTATGATATTTTCCCATCATACCGGTGAGGGATAATAAGGAATGCAGTGAAGTAACATCAAAGAGCAACGTTTTGGCATTCCTACCAGTAACATTGAACAGCAGCAAAACCTTCCCCATTCATCCCCAGACAGAGTCGAGCCAGTGAACCTAGATACAACAGGGATTGACACCCTCTAAACCCCATAGTTAGATCGGATTGAAGAAATATAGGATGACTAGCTAGATTTAAGGAGCTCACACAGGTTGTGTAGGTAGCTGGGGTGGAGCAGTGGAGGACAGATGTTTCCATTGCTACATGGATTTACCAGCTGCTTCCCCTAAAATGGTGAGCACAGAAATCCTGCTTTTGAACAACATTATATGAAATAGGAAGATTTTGTTGCCACACAGAAATTGAATGCCTTCCGTCAAGACTCCAGCATAGGTACTCTAGTGCCCCTCAGTGCAAAAGGGATATAGGAGTGCCAGGACTGAGAATTATGGTTTAATTAAATGCTGGTAATCAAGGGCTCAGTGACTGGAAACTTCATTATATGCTACTGAATGGATCTGAGGAACAGTGAACAAATTCATCCCATGAGGGGTCCAGTTTCAGTGTGGTGTATGGCGAATGTATCCATTTTTATAATGAAAAATGATCATCTGAGGAAAATTATCATTCTTCATACACTGAAATGGGAGCCCTGAAATGATCAATTTGTTGAGTAGATGTAGTGTGATAAATATGGGCTTGCTCTGAAGTCCACTGGAGTCAATAGAAAGATTGTGTCTGATTTAGTAGGCTTTGGATTAGGCCCTCTATGTATCTTTATTTATTTATTTTATTAATAATAGGAATGACAATCTCTTGAACACCATGCTGGATATTTACACCAGAATGGTTTTGTTGAACTTACTCTAAGTCAGATCTGCATTGCTGAAAAATATGTCTCCTTTATCAGGGGTATTATAATACTTTTGTTTAAGAATCCCCAGAAGTCTTTACAACTGACTATGTCAATTAAGAGGTTAATACAATAATCTCTTTCATTAGATTACTTCTTTATTAGCAGCAGTCACCTGCTGAGATTTCCCTATGACGTTACTACAACAAACAAAATTTATTTAAACAATTTTATGATATGTAATAGTTGTTTTTTCTCCTCTGTCTTTGGGGGAACAACATCTGAAATTGCCATGTATTTCTGATGCTGTATAATCTTTTTTTCCATGTATTATTTACCATGAGTTCTTTGTATTACAACACATGACTTGTACACATTACCTTTCTTTATGATTCTCCACTCACATGTGAGACACTAATTGGTTGTAGAGAAATAGACAGAGGCATAAAAGAGAGTCTCTGAAGTGGCCCTTCATGATATCTGAAAATTAAAGTTACAATCAAATAATTGGCATATTCATAAAATATGGTGCTTTTAAGGAAGTGTTTATTTTTCCATTCCTTTAAAAAAATAACAAAAATATATTTCACTGTGATCATATAAAAACAATAGCAGTCATTATACAAAAAAGATAGAATAAAGAAGAAACCAGTTGAAAAATTATTTCCTATGCATTCTGAAGAGCATGAACACCTCAGTCAGAAGGCATATGCAAAAGAGGAAGTGTCACTGTTAGGGCTGGGAAATCTTATCAGAAGACCCATTTTCACTAGATTTCCAGACTAATTTTGCAGACCACAGAGATTTGAATAGTTCAGATAAGCCTTAAATAGATACATACCCCTTTGAGTGGCAGGAAGCTGCTGACCATCGCTTATTACACTAATTTTAACCATCTCACCATTATTTTGCACTTTTCCGTTCTTTTGTTGTATCTACCTCACATTGCAAAGGCATGTGCTTAACTTTACGCATGGCAAGAAGTCCCATTATGGGACTTCTCACAGTGAGTAAAGTGAAGCAAATATGTAAGTCTTTGTAAGACTGGGGCTTTAGATTGTAAGGTCTTTAGGCAGTGACTTTTTTTGTTGTTGTTATATGTGTATGTACACATTGTCAATGACTTGGGCCTCTAGGTGCTACTGCAGAACAAATAAGTCAAATACCCAAACCAAAGTCAGAATCTTAAAACTGTGGAGATTTGCTCATCGGTATTTTAAATATACCTTAATTCTTTAGGTAAGCCAGAAATGACAATGTCACAATGACCAAATACAAATGCAGAGAACAATTTTCAGATACAAATGTAATTCTACTGTATTTTAAAGCTATCCATTGAACAACAGTCATTGGGCAATCCACATACCTTATAGGCCTAAGTATAAGTCACTGCAGCAGGAGACCTGGATTCTGTCCCTAACTCTGCCAACGATTTACTGTGTGGCCCAAAGCATGTCACTGAAACCTCTTTTTGCCTCATTCTTTCTCCATAAAATTCAGACAGTGATATTGACTTTGCTTTGAAATCCCCCGGATAACACTGCCAAGAATTAATAAAGAACAAAAACTTTCAGTAAGTATCATCATGAGACAAATTAAAATCACCTTAGAAAGAGAGCACAATGGAGTGGTTGTAGCAAGAGGCTTTAATGGTGCATTGAAAATTTCAGATGAGAATGTGTCCTTTGGAAATAAATATATTTAGCCAAAATGATTGAAAGATTAACTGTTTTGTAGACGAACATTGGCTACAGATGTGTGTATGCTAGAATGGGAGAATGTAGTGGTTGCTAAGCCATAAAGTGAGTTGTATTCAGGTGCCAGTGTCTTTAAAGTAACCTTATGCTTCATTTTCTGCTAATGGATTTCAGGGTATAAAGGATGAGGTCAAATTTAATGAGAAAACAAATCTGTCATGCGTGAGAAAGAAATACTTGGAAAATATGCATAAGACCAGCCATTAACTTTTTAATTAATTTTCCTCAGACTTTGCCTTCCCAATGTATGATTTTGATTCTTATTGCCAGAGTCCATTGGTCCAGGCAATGCCATTGATGAGGATGTGACAATCCCTAGCAGGTTGAATTATCACTAAAATTCCAGCAATAGTGAAAAAGAACAGGCATTGTCCAGTGTAACTGTTTTTTAAATAAAATAAACCTCAAAGCCTACAGGTTTTTAAGCTGTGCCTTTTTGAAAGAAATTGTAAGCAGGTGGACAGACCAGATGGAAAAAAAACACCAGAGTGGTTGCTTTGGCCTAATGCAGCAGAAGCAAATACATTTGAAGATAAATTCTCGGGGAATGATGAATTCTTTGTAAATATATTTGGAAGAAAAATATCGTGCAAAGAGGGGTCTCCCTCAAGAAAGAAACTATGCTTTATACTGTAAATAATTCTCCCCATTACTTTTAACTGACCTAAGGTGAGTTACAGCTGGCCTTTTGTTTAGTTTTAAATAGTCTAGTGGATAGGGTACTGAACTGGGGTGCAGTAGACCTAGACTTAATTCCCGGCTCTGCAGCTGCTTTGTTGTGTGACCTTGGGCAAGACACGTCCCTCCCCGTGCCTCAGTTTCCCCATCTGTAAAATGATAATGGCATTCTTTGTTAAACTCTTTGAGGTCTGCAGATGAAAAATGCTATATAACAACAAGGTATTACTATTATTTCATTTTCTCAGTGACATCTTATGCCCCCATGGATAAATTGTCTAAAGAAGCCCTTATAGAATAGAAAATGGTCAGAGACCTAAAAATCTGTTTGAACAATCAGCTGCAGTTCTATAAAGATAAAGTTTGGTTGCTAAGACCAGACTATTATAGTAAATAAAATGTCTGTCTCTCACTCTCCTCAGCCCACCTTGACAGCTTCAATAGGTCAACCCTCAGAAAGCACGAATGCTTCTGATTTCATAAGATTTGACCTTTGCAGCTGTCAAAGGAAACATACCAAGAGTCACAGATGACTACAAACCTAGCTCAAAACATATAATTCCTGGCTCCTAAAAGCCCAGATGGAACAGATATTTCCTCAGCATGAGCACTTTCTCCTTACTGTGCAGACCCTTCTGCAGCACCATTTCCCATCACTCTACTCTGGACCTTACAAAGGGTATCTCATAGTTCAGAGGCCCACACTGGAGGAGACTGCAAAAGTTGAGAGCAGTCTGGGTTTTGGATTCCCTGCAACAAGTATACTACTTGGGAATTAATTAGTGTTTCTACATTCATTTTTTTCCAGTTCTTGGAACAGCTGGTAATACAACTTCAACAAAACCATGCTACCAGGGACAGGGAGGTGTTGGGGGCTAGGCAAACTATGGAGGCAAATGTCTTCCATGCAGACAACTCTGGTGTCTCATGAGTTTCCTGCCATCTTCAGTGTTTCTGAGAAAGCCCTGCAACTTATTCCAAGGCAGGGGTGGGGTGAGATGAGAAGAACTCTTCCAACCAGATAGAAGGGCCAGGAATGTGAGTAGAATGGGAACTGATTTTGCTGAGATTTCCTGCCCCAGAATATTCTGTGCAAGGGGACATTTAATCATTCTTTATTCTATATTACAGTCAGATTTTTTTATATTGTTTTGATGGATAATAGCCATGTTTATTTTTAAGGCTATGTAAAGATTTTTATCTATTTAAATTTTCACTTTTGTGCAAAATGATAAGGTTTTTAAACTTATTTTCTATTTTTATCAATTTAACTTTTCACAGTTGTGGGAAAATATGACGGATTGTCAGACAATTACTTAATAACTGTAGACACTGATATTCAAAAGGTTTAAGCGTTAACCATTAAAACACAAATTGTCAACTTCATATAGCAAAAATACAATGTAAATATCCTTAAACTTTGATTTCTTAAGCAGCATTTTTCTTATTTTACAGATCTGTGAATTCTGATGATCATCAAAAAAGATATTTTTTGTTCATTTGTGTGTGCACTGAAATTGACTTTTAGTGATAAAAATCTAATCTCTTCACGTCTATTTATTTGTTTTGTCCCATCAGAGGAACAATCTTCAGATGGGTAGGTTCTTCCTCTAAAGTAAGGATGATTATACCTCAGTTAAATTCCAGCTCTACAGAGCACAGACAATAGAAAGAAAGCTCTAGAAGAAATGCCAGAACTGAAGACTCAAGTCAATGTGGTTTGCCTTTTTATGTCTTGGAGGATCAGGTCCTCGGTTGTTATTTTGTCCTCATTTACTTTTCCTCAGTGATAGAGAGGAAGTATTGTTTCAATTGAAAATGACATCTTTCTTTTCAGAAGAAAGATTTCTGGTAAGGGTTATTGGCAGTAGTTTTATATCTGAAGCCTGAACAGTAGCTGAAAAGAGGGAATGATTTTGTGTGCGTGTGTGGCTTCTTGTTTATGTATGGTTCATGCAGCATAGATACTGCCAGTCTCTGCTGAGAAACAAATTATTCTCTTGGGACAAAGAGTAAATAAAAATACATTGAAATCTGCAGTGTATCATAAAAATCCCCATATGGCTTGTACAGTATATTCTAACGAGTGAGAATAGGTGATTAAATAATGGGTTTTTTCTGACTTCTCCTCTTCCCCCCAAATTTTACATATAGCAATTTATTACTCATTTTAATATATATATATATATATATATATATATATATATATATATATATAGTATTCCTTTAAAAGTGTTCTAATCACTACAAAGGAAACCAATAAGATCCCTTAATAGTAGAAGAAAATCCAGAGTTTTCACAATAAATGACCATAATGGAGGTGGAGGTTTAGACCACTTTTGACAACTATGAGTAACAAAAAAGGAAGAAAACAAATCAATCAATTATTGTAATTCGGAAAGAAAGGCAGATATGCAACATTATCATCTTAAGGAAAACCTAGTAAAGAATATCATGAGACAAGATTTCATTTCGATTAACTGATTTTGCTTATTTTAAAATAAAGTTCTCAAGTGCACAATTCACATTAACCTTAATGTCTTGCAAAGCATTTCAATTACTGTAGGAACTGCGTACCACTTCAGGGTTTTGGCATACCCCAAGTATTAGGATTACTTTAACCAACATGCAGTACTTTAACAGCTGAAATAGGTTACCCTAGCTGATGATATTCAGTGTTTATAATACAAAATAAATTAGACTTTGGATTAAAAAAAAATAATCATTGGTTGTAAAATAATTCTCAAAAGTGTAACACATGAGGAATGAGAAGTTAACCATTGAGTGTTATTTGACTCTGCTAAACTACAGCCTAGAGCCACATTTGAAAGGAAGTACTGCATGTAGGCTTTCAATGAGCCTGTAATATGCAAAATAATGCAGTTAGCAGGTAATTTTACTGACAGACAAAAATCTGATCTAAAGGGAGGTAGCCTTAATAGTAGTATCAACCCAGTGGGACAGAGCCTATGCGTTGCAGTGCGGCTATTGAATGAGGGATGATGTGTTTGCTGACCAAAAGAACAGGGTGACTTGGAAGCATGATGCTCTAGACCCCCTAGGCCAGGTGAGGAAGAGATTCAAACTGTCAGAGGCTCAGAATTGCAGTAAAGCTTTATGGACTGATTCTCCACGCCATTGCACACCAGTTAAACACCAATGCATCTCTCCATTGACGTCAGTGGAGTTACACCGGTGTAAAAATAGTATAGCAGAGCAGAGAATCAGGCCCGTACTCCAGTCTGTTGTACTGAGGATATTTTGACCTGCGCTCCCTTTCAATGGTTAAATAGGTTCTACACTCACACTGCCAGCTGGTTTTAAAGATCTATCTTCTTGATGTTTAACCAAGCTAGTGGTCATTTCTATATTCTCTCCCTGAAGCTATTTTACACTTCTCCTAGCAAAGGCTATTGCAACCTTCAATAAACATTCTGCTGGATACGCAACCATTCACCCACCAAGTTGTTTTAAATCACTAGGTATTTAATACCCCTCCACCCCATTTTCATCCAATGATAAACATAATGCATTTCTTGTTATGTCCTTCAGGAAGCTACATTTAGGTCAAGGGAGTGAATTCCCTTGCCCAGGCAAGGGAGAAAATGAAAAAGCCATGGAGCGTTCAAACGTAGGCTGATAGCAAGCACATTCCAGGTGATCTTAAAGTGCTGATTAGCCCTAACTCTTGTCTTATAGGAAACTGAGGCCAGGGTGACTTAGACTTTTAAAATATTCAGAGTGGGTTTTAGGGCCCCACAGGAGTGCAGACGTTATAGCAGTATGAGGGGGGCAACCCAGTTGTTGAAGAGCAATGGAGGGCAGCACATGGGCTTATTGTCAGGGATGGACCAGGGGCCAAGCACTCCACTTCTTCAGAATCTGAGATCACAAGGGTGCTGTGAACAGGGCATAGGCCACTATTGTCACACACACAAATCCTAAAATAAAGGAAGGGAGAAGGTCTGATGCACATACCTATGCCTCTTTCTGAAATAGGCATCAAGCAGGTGTTTTTGTTGACAAGTTTCACAGATTCTGGGTGGTGAGTGATTTAACCCAATCCTCCTTTGTATTCCAGATGTGGGAGTGAACGGTTACACAAAGTCATTTAAGTGCTCCATCATCATCACGACCTCAGCTAGAATATTCTAAGTGAGGGCACTTGAGCGATTCTGTGTCAGAGCTCTATACTGAGCTGCAACAAAAGCTACAAAGATTGCCAGTTCCTCTTTCAGTGTTTTGGGACTACTTTGACATGCTATTTATTTTTATTGATGTTCCTTCCCTTTCTCTGATACCTTCTCTGGACACTTCTACACCTGTCTGACAGGAGATCAGATAATGGCACACACCACTGACACACTTGGCCAGAGCATAAATATAAGAGTTATAAGAGTGGGGCAGTTATAAGAGTGGTTATAAGAGTGGGGCAGAAGCAGGAGTTAAAGTTCCTTTCATGTAATTAAATTCTCTGTTCTCTTATACATCACTGTACTGACACTTAGTACTTGAGTATAAATACTGGTTATTATTAATACATCAAACAGCTATAGTGATGCTTCATCACATCTACCAGTCTTGTTCCTTGTAAAAGGCTGAGCAAAATTCCAGCAATTCCCTATTACTGGACACGTGAACAAAAATAGGACTTTAAAATATATACAGTTCTTTTGTCCATGCTGAGAAAATAAGCTGTTTTCCCCTTTCCTTTTAATAAAATGAGCAAAACACCAGGAAAACTTAATCACGCATTTGAATATATGCCAAAGGAAAAAAACCAAATTGCTTAGCATCTAGAGACCCATAACAGGCTTACAGTAACAAAAGTAAAGCGGAAAGAACCAACTCTTTATTAAATGTAATGATTGCAAATTAGTTACAACAGTGGATTTGTTTTTTCATGATCCTTCTTTGGACAGAGGCTTGTTTTAAGAGACTTTCTGGGTTATTTATGCATATTATTTGACAACAGTAATTCTCTCAAAGTTAATAATTTTGCATTAAACTGTCAAAAAGCCACTGAAATTAACACATGAAAATCCAAGCAAAGAATGAGTTTACAAGACCTTCAGGAAATTAAATCCAGATAATTTCAACTGCCAGAAAGATAGCACTTTGTAAAACAATGAATATGGCAGAAACACAAGGAATTTCTTGTGGATCACACCCACAGAATAACTTTTTGGGTTGTTTGTTCCTGTCTCATTATTATTTTTTGAGAGAACAGCTAAAAAATTTCTGCTTGCAGCATTTTAACCTGTGTTTCAGTATGTGCCTAGAATCGAATTTTCTTACTAAAATTCAGTATGTTGCAAGTTAGGGACTTTGACTATAGTGTCATTTGGCTTTGCAAATAATGCTGAGGTTGTTCACTTATAAAATCCTTGCATGCATGGGAATACTAATGAACTCTTGGTCAGGTTTTCAAACAGTGGCCTGAAATTTTGTGTCTATAGATCACAGTTCAGTTCAGGGTAATTTAAGTACTTGGCTTCTCTAAACAGCATTAGCAATTAATTGCTAGTGTCAACTTTTTTGCAAGCACAAGAATGAAGGCTGGGATTTTAAAGCAATGAATTTGGTGAAGGGGGAAAAAAAAAACAGTTCCAGTGAAATTTTAAACTCTCTAAAACATTTTTACAAGAATATTCAATAAAATATTTGACATATAGACCCTGATCCAGAGCTCTCCGAACTCAGTGTGAAGACTCCTATTAACTTCATGGGCTTTGGATCAGACGCAGTACTGAGTACTGTTACGATAATTGGGCCTAAAAGTTTAGCCTGACTGAGCTTGGCTGTGAAAGCTGATTAAGTTCATAAGGTGTCACAACCTATCAAAACAAATGTTGACAGGAAAAGGCGAAAAGATAAGACCGAAAGATTGAATTAGTCCAAACAAAAAGGCTTAATGCTATAACTCAAGGACTGTGTTAAGATCATTCCTGTAAACAAAAAAAAGTTTGGGACTGGAAATCAACCAAAATTGGTGTGTCAGAAACTAGATCTAATTGGTAGACAAAATAATGAGGGAATGGACTATTCCACCCGTCATTCTCTTTTGGGGTTCTCAAAAAGAGACTAGGCGGGTGGGGGGAAAGCTGGCTGACTGAAAGATGAGAACAGGAGTACTTGTGGCACCTTAGAGACTAACAAATTTATTTCAGCATGAGTTTTCATGAGCTACGAAGAAGTGAGCTGTAGCTCACGAAAGCTCATGCTGAAATAAATTTGTTAGTCTCTAAGGTGCCACAAGTACTCTTGTTCTTTTTACGGATACAGACTAACACGGCTGCTACTCTGAAACTTGAAAGATGAGAGAAGCAGAAGCTGCAGTGAGCTTTATCATCATAGCTGACACAGTCTCGTGGGATCCCGGACCTTCTTTGTCCTATTCCTGAGAGATGTCCTGACCAGAGAGGAAGAGATCCAGATGACAGTACTACCTCGGTTCTAGCTCCATCCCAGCCACCCCTTGGGATATGATACTTTGTGCCCCTATCCCCCTGCCATATATGTCCGTGTTCCTTCTCTACCTTATTTCTTCTCTTTTCTTATTAAAGAGAAGGCAAAAGAAACCCTTTTTTAGCTGGCCAAGACTATATATTTTGCAACACTAAGCCTGAGAGAAGAAAGGCAGCTAAATGCAATGCTCTAAACAGCTCAATGCTGGTACAAGTTTTCCAGGACCCAGCATGTCTATTAAGACTCTCCTGTGCCTGTGTTTTTCAGCAGTGGGGTTGCAAGTGAAAGTTGACACCAGAAACAGGAGTTGCATTTTCTATCATTTTCTTCTCTCTCCTCTTTTGTGTGTGTTTGTCTAATTTTGTTTTCTAGACAATAGGATTGGACTTTAGCAACAATAGCAACAACAGTTGAGATGGGCTGGAGCTAACTTCATTTTCCCCCCAAAGGACAGTGTTATTACTTAAGACTGTCAGACAAGATTTTGTCTTTCCGTTAAACTCTCTACCGCTAAAGGGAAAGGAAACAAGGAATGCTGTTAAAATGAATGCGTATTTAATACTTTACATTTCAAATGTTTTAACTGTTTTTTCCCCTTTTCTGCATCTTTAATAAAAAAGGTTAAAGGGTTTGTACGGGTGTGTTTGCCATTGTAATAAGCAGGCTGAGGTCTCTGTATACCAAACCCTAAACTTTATTTTAAAAAAGCAGTTTAATAATGGACCGTAACTGGGTCATGTTAACTCCTGTGACTCTTTGGGCCCTTTTGCTCCATCTTAATTAATACAACAGTGCATAATGGTGCATGGTGACATAAGTAACAGAAGAGAAGCAAAGGTTTTTCATTAGCCTAATAAAAGCCAATAACTTTAATCACTGGGATTTATACTGGTAGTTGTCAATCTTTTCCATACCATGGCCTTGGATTACAGAAAGAGTTTCCCCTTCCCATTTAGCCATAAAGAAAGGGAAAGTGGTCACAACCTCCTAAAACCTGTCTGTCAATCCCTGGGAAGTGGGGGTTTGTGACCCTCAGGTTGAGAACCTGTGATTTATAAACTCATTTTGTAGCTGGTTTATATATATATATATATAATCTCAGCAGAAAGCTTACTGAACATTTATTATGAAGCCTTCTAAGGGCCTTGGAAATCTTACAAAGCCAAGCTGTTTTTCTGGTAAAACATGGCACTTTCCCATCGAGAGAAATATTTTGTTAGAGCTGTAATAAATGAGGTCTGCTTGGAAACAGGATCACTGCAAGATTTAGTATGATGACCACATGGGGTAATGAATTCCATAAACTAATTAAAGTATAAGGAAAGAATAGCTCATACTAGCTCAAGGCAGCCAGAGGAAGAATAATGAAACATTAGCTGAATATTGAAAAATCCACTTTGGATATTAAAGAAATATGGTGCTGGATGAATAGTTTCCCTACAAAGACTCACACGTTTGACTTTTATTGAAAATTCAAAGTCTAACACCAGAACATCTGCAATCTAAAATAACCATCCAATAGATCATAGTGCCAATAAATGGACAAGAAAAAAAACCCAAAACAAATAATAGGGGCAATTTAGCTAGAGAGGAACACTTTAAGTGAAAAATAAACTGTGCCAAATAATATTTGAAAACTGGAACCACTCCAAATCCAGACCTTATTTTATTAGTTTTACATGTTTGTGCAGCTTTATGCTTGATAGTTTCAGCAGGGACCAGAAGTGACAATACAAATATTCTGCTAACAACTTTGTGAGCCCAGTATCTGCACGTCTGATGAACCAGGAATTTGATACAGGTTCAGCACAGACCCTAAGCATATGTCTAATTTTGTGGGATCCTGGAGGTTTAGTGTAGCAGAACTCCATCTCAACCCCCTCCAGCCCATGAAAGGTTCCTGTACTGGGGTGGGAGGGGGGCTGGAGGAGGGCATGGGACCTAGAAGTGCAGAGCTTGGCAACAGCACAGATGTGCCAGCAGGGAGCTCCCATGCTCTGGAGGAATTCTGCTTTGCAGTTGGATTATGGCCCCTTTATACCCTGAACGGCGCAAAGGGGTCACAACTGGGCTTGAGAATCAAGCCCTAATTTTCCTCAGAGAAATGTTAACTCATCAGCATTGCATAGCCAATACAACACTTGTCCAGGGTATACATTTAATACACAGCTACTAGATTGTATTAGGTTTTGTGCACCATGTTACCAGAAAGATAAAAGAAACTCAACATAACAAATCATCTCTCCTTTTCCTTAATACATTGTACACTGCATGTCCTCCCACTTCACCATCGCTTAGTCAAATGGTATACAATCAGCCTTTTTAATCTTTCTTCCAGGCTCTATAACTCTACCTGATTTGTCACTCTTCTGAACTCTGTCCAGATTGACAACCTCTTGTTAACAAGGTGTCACAATATTCCAGGTGTAATCACACCAGAGAACTGGTGAGAGGAACTATTAGTTCTCTGTCCCATGATATGATGTTCCTGTGTATGGAGACCAAAACTGTTTTTTCTGGTGCTGCCATAGCACATTGTAAACTCCTATGTCCCCAATGACCTCTTCAGGACTTTTGGGGTCATTACTGCTTTCCAGCGTTCTTCCTCCCACTGAGTATATTTTTTATACAGGGCTAACAACATGACCAGAGGTCTCATCCTCATGTGAGGGGTCTCATCCTCCTCCATACAAGAGCAGAAGAAAAATACTCTATTTCAGATGCAAAACCCTCAATATCTCCAAAGGGGAGATTCCAGAGATGTAAATCCTACTAGATAAAAACCCTCACACATCTCAGTTCTTTGATCTGAGCCTTACACAGTGTCTCAAAATGCTCAGCAGGACACATTAATACTTAAAAAACAAAACAAAACAAAAAACTTGAAAAGGCATCACTCAGCAATTCCAAAACAGATTACTTTAGTTCTTGCCCTTCAGAACTCTTCCGCATTAAGTGCAGCCCAAAATAACAATGCCAATTAGAAGAACAAACTGTGTAGGAAAAAAAGAGACTCAGAACACAAAAACAGTCAAAAAGAAAAAGGTCAAAATGTAAATACAAAATGTTAGTACTGGCTTCATCTTTAATCTCCAATTCATCTTTCATGTCAGCAGTATGCCACTTCGGTGTTTGCTTCACATCCCGCATCCACGATTCAACAGCATTTGCTGACAAAGTGGAATAACCAAAAAGGGAAAGCAACTTGCTATTCAGACATGAAGGGACTGCACTAGATCTAACAGTTCTTTAAGGCATGAATTAGGCCATCCAAGGATCTCCATAGGGAAAAGTGCATGAAGGTGCCAGTGATCATAACATCACAAGTATAATGTCTGGAGCATTGGGATACAATGTAGACTGAAAACTTCTTTAAAAGGATCAGAAATAGATTGATTCCCTGATGCAGTTTCTTACTCTTTCTTTCCTGTGAATAATATCAATAGCACATATCTTGGGCTAGATCCTTAACACCATTAACCCTCCCTTTGCCTTACTCCATCAATGCGAAGGGACCGTAAATTGGATTACACAATTTTACCCATTGCAGAGGGAATCTCCAGGTGGTATAGTGATTTGATACTACCTCCCTCTCACGACACTTGCAGAGGAGAGTAGCCAAATTGAGACATGAGGCCAGAGTGCAGCAGCACACTGGTAATCTCTGCTGGGGAAATGGCCCCTTGAAACTATATGCAGTTGGGTCCAATATAGAGCACCCCTGAGGCCACTCTTAGTTATATCAGGGTCCAAACCAGCCTGCAGTCATCTCCAGGATCAGAGAGCTACAAAGCAGGAATAAAGCATTCTTTGCCCCACCACATTTATCCCACACCACTGAAGCTAATAGAAGTTTTGTCATAGATTTCAACAAAAGCAAGATCAATCACTAAGGCACCAGCAAAGTACACATTCACAAACTAAACACAGAATTTTGGATGTGAACCATAGTTTCTCTTATGCCCTCCTACTGTTTACTGTTCTTATGAGCATTTCTTTTCTCTTCTTCACTCAAAAAAATGTGACTACTTAAATTTTGAACAGTGCACTTTTTAAGCTTTATAGTTACAGTGCACTCTGTAGCTTCAGCCCTTTCTTCCATCACAGTAGAATGACCACCAGGGAGAAAATAGTTTTTTCACAGGATTCATAGATTTTAAGACTAAAAGCCACCATTTTGGCCATCTAGTCTGACATCTGCATAACACAGATCAAAATTTCATCCAGTAATTCCTCATCAAGCCCACAATATCTGGGTGCATATTTTCTAGAAACACACCCAATCTTGATTTAAAAACTACAAATGACAGAAAATCCACCATTACTCTTGGTAAATTGATCCAATAGTTAATTACCCTTACGCTTAAGGATTTGCAACTTATTTCTAGTTTGAATTTTGTCTTCCAGTCACAGGATCTTGTTATGACTTTGTCTGCTATCTTAAAAAGCCCTCTACTAGCAAAAATAGCCTTCCCTTGCAAGTATGTATAGCCCATGATCAAGTCACCTTGCCGGGTTACGTGATTCGATCTTTATCATGGCACTGTGACTTTTGTCCCATATCATCATTTTCCTCCCACACCAATCATAGTAACTGGGAAAAGCAACAAACGCTTATTGGAGCTACTACATAGATTCATGGCAAAATCCTCAGTCATGCTGACATTTTCAGGTTTAATCTCTTCTAGCCAAATCAACAGCAGAATGTAGAACATTGTATCCATATATAACTAGAACCATTAGGGCTTTAGTTCATGCTCCTCACTCACTGCTACTCAGGAAAAAACTCCCACTGTTGTCAAGGTCTCAACTAGTAAAGCTGTCCTAACCATGAATTTAGGGTTGATTCAGTTCCCCAGCCTGCTCCAAAGTGTCCCTCCACAAAAACTGTTTAGTTGGCTTTCTGATAGATTAAGGGTAAATTTAACTTTTGATGCATATTAGTGAGATACTGATGCACCCTGTCACAGTTCACCTGCACCTATATTTCCTCTCAGTGGTCCAGGAAGGGGATCCACTCTCAGGCTTCCAGCTCTCTAGCCATTGCCTTTTTGGGTGGCTACCAGTATCTCATGCCATCTAACCCATATATTTCTTTGCTGCACAGTTCCCTGCCTTCCCAGCACAGACAGGCTGCCCAAGCACACCTGCTTGCTTTTTCTTCAGAGAGGTTAACAGCTCTTTTGATGCAAGCCTGTTTTATTCTTAAATTAAAAGCTTTACATAGAAAGCATATTAAGCACAATAAAGAAACCTACATCACATGCTAATAAGCTTACCAGACATCACCCCAACCCTAACATGGGCTCTGGAAGGAACTGTCCTTGAAAATTCCATGACAGAGTTCCTTTTATAGTCCCGAGTTCATAACAGCCTCAGCGCAGACCTAGCCCCACCCAGTCTTATGGGCCTCAGTAGGCCAATTCCTTCCAACCCTTCTCTAAGGATTAGTGCCTTCTGTGGGCTCGGGGTCGTGTCCGTGTGCTGGATCAGGCAGAAGGCCCTGAGCCAATTTAAAAACCAGGTTATTTAACCCAAAATCCTTTCTTTGTCTGCTGGTCCCTGGAGCATCCAGCCTTAGGCTAGAAGGATATTTCAGTATTCAAAATTGTAGTTTTCCACAGGGAAAACACATGATTTTCTGATGCTGCAATACGAATCTCCTAGTGCAGGATTTCTTTGCCTGTTATACTTATATAGCAGCACCAGGAGAATTGGTTGGGTGTCTATTGCTGTTGCAAATGCTTTATCTCAGATTACTTTGTTTGCCGTATAACCTTGCCTCTGCCCCATCTCATTTTTGCTAGATGCTGTGTGTCCCATATTTATTCCCCCCTCTCCTATAGCCCCCCCCCCTTACCAGGTCCAGGGTCCTCAGGATGGGCAAGGACACTCTTCACACTGTTCCTCTGTTTTCAGCAAGCTATAGGTCAACAGGCACATGAGCCCTGATGGCTCCAGTTTGCGGACACAGCAGCAATAGACGTCAGCCAATCCTGCTGCTTCTACTGTACAGGTCCACAGTTCAGCAGGCAGCTGTGCTGAAACCCTTCCAGTGCTCTATCAAGTCTAAGGCCAGGTCTACATTAAAAAGTTAAGTTTACCCAGCTACCATGCTCAGGGGTGTGAAAAATCCACTCCCCTGAGTGACGTAGCTAAGGAGACCTAACCCCCAGTGGAAACAGCACTAGGCTGATGGCAAAAATGCTTCCATCAATCTAGCTACCACCTTTCATGGAGGTGGATTAACTATGCCGATGAAAGAACCCCTTCCGTCACTGCAGTGTGTATCTACACTGAAGTACTATGGCAGCACAAATGTAGACAAGCCCTAAGTCTGGGAAACTGCTCCACTGTTGCCTCTGCCAACATCTCTGCCTAAAGCATAAAGGGATATAGTATTAACATCAATGCCTATGCTGTGACTGTGGCTAGTATTCTTGCTATTCGTGTAAATACTGAATCCTTCTTTGAACCATATGGAGTTGTTGCCATCAATTACATCTTGTAGCTGTAAAATGTTTCTTTTTGTCAATTTTAAACTAGTCATTTTTAAAAATTTCATGGGACATCCTCTTGTTCATCTTCTACATTGAAGGATAAGTAGAAAACCATCATGATCTTCTTTCTACTGTTCAGTATCGTTGCCATGTTATCTCCTGTTCTTCTTCTTCATCATCATCATCTTTTTCCTCTCCCCTTCTTTGGATGTCTTACTATGTCTAATTATATTGATTGACCTTCTATAGTTTTACTATATCCTTTTTGAGAGGATGTGATCGAACTGGGAACTGGATTCATAGTGATAGTGTATCACTGATTTACATATTGACATTTTTGTTCACTTTTATCCCCTTCTTTCCTTAATACAGCCTAAAATCTTCCTGGGTTTTGACATTTTATTTGCTTAATAAAGACTTATTAAAACATAACTCATCACTGATCATAAGCTTTTCACTTCACAGCACATGCTTCCACTCCCTTGTTTATACAAGAAGCCCTTAGCTTCATGGAACAACCTTGGAGAATTATTGCTGATGGGCCCAAGTGATACCATATAACTGCATGACTATATTTAGCATGTATTTTTTAAGATGTACTTAAGCCTTCACATACTCTGCAAATTGTTTTAGCAAAACAACAATGCAAAGGAAAATTTCTCAATTAGATTTTGAAACCCCATTACATTTGGAATAGCTCAAAAGGGCATGAGATATGTTCCATTATGGTCAGGTAAATGAAGCGGTGACCTTCAGGGAAGTTCTGTGGCCTGTATTATGCAGGAAGTCAGATTAGTGCAGTGGGTCTCAGACTTTTTTACTGGTGCCCCCTTTCACACAGCAAGCCTCTGAGTGTGACCCCCACAACAAATTAAGCACAACTTTTAAATATATTTAACACCACTATAAATGCTGGAGGAAAGCGGGATTTGGAGTGGAGGTTGACAGCTCGCAACCCCCCATGTAATAACCTCATGACCCCCTGAGGGGTCCTGACCTCCAGTTTGAGAACCCGTGGACTAGACATTCACAGTGGTCTCTTCTGGCCTTGGATTCTATGACCTAGTGAAACACTGTTTCCCTTAGCCTGAAACAATGCACACCATTAATAATCAGTAATGCTTGCCATATGAGCAAAGCTACATTGGCTTCACTAATATAAAAAGTGAATCTATTCATTCATAACTGTTTATTAAGCAAATATAATCCCTGTGCAGCAGAAGGTAATTGCAATTTATTCATAGTGTGCAAAGGCGACATTTCTCCCCTCCCATCAGTAATCAGTCTGTAACCTGAGTGACTGTGTAACACTGAAGATGTCGGACTCATTGCAGGGTCGGGGTTGGAGAATTGCATGCTGGAGTTATTTTCAGTCATCTGGAGGTTATTTATTTTACAGACAACATGAACTCAAACAAACAAAATTGAAGAATATGCAGAGAAACAATTGAAAGATATGGACATAACCCAGGGATCCATCTCATGGTGACAGGGAGGAAAGTGCAGCAGACAGGTGGGGATCTGGCTGAAGTCAACTGGCCTGCTCTTGGGCTCTCTCAAGCTAAGCCAGCAGGCTAGACCACAGAGAGCAGTTGAAGGGAAAAGAAAAAAGAAATACAAGAGAGTTTCGGAAGCAGAGGACCCAACTCTTCTAAAGAAAACAGCAATTCAGATCCTTGGCTGCGATATGTTGGTTGACCCCAGTGGAGCTCTGCCAGCTTCCACCAGCTCTGGATCTGGCCCACTTCCTTTAATCCTCAGTGCTTCCCTTATATCCTCAGTCTGCTGGACAGGCTTCATCGGCCTGAGTGGATTAAAACATTCAGACGTGGGAGAGAGGAAACAAATCCAAGAACTCAGTTGAAAGGGGACCTGAGCCTCTCTCCACCTCCAGCCCTCTAGAGAAAACAGTTGTTGGAAACGGTTCTTTTCTCTTCTAAATTCTTTTTCCCCTTTCCCTCCCCGATTCCCTCTCAATAGTGTAATCTCACTCAGGGCAGGCACACCCTAGCTGTGGTGCTTATGAGAGAGGAGCTGCTTCTGTAGAAAAGCTTGACAGACTTTAAAGCAAGAGTTACCATAAAAACAGTGTAAAATGTGGAGACAAAGACAGAGTCTGAATTAATCATCTTTTTGTAAAATTCTCTCTGAAGCACAGCAGCAAAACATTCCATGTGTCTGGTGCTGATCTGTTTTGGCACTGTGTGAAATATCCCAGCTGATCATAAAAGAAATGCTATATAATTACCCAGAAACTTCATCTCATATTGAGAACAGTTTATTTATGCTACAAGCTGCTATATGGAAAGGGTTCACTGGCAAAAGCACAACAACAAACAGCAAGAAAAAGATCCTTCATTAAATTTCACTGATGATTTTACATCTGCTAATATAAAGGGCAAAGACCGTTTCTTTACTCATGCTTTTAGGTGGTGAGTGGTGAGCTGAAGTCCATGATATACACATAGAGGGTTGTGATTTCAAAGGTAGAGCACGGTTGTTGGGTTTTTTTTGTGCTTTTTTAAAAAGAGATAGGGGAAGTTGCTGACAGTAGCATTTAACTTCAAAAAGGGGACCTCCACAAAAATGAGGAAGCTAGCTGAACAGAAATTAAAAGAAAGGCTCACTAGAATGAAATGCCTGCATGCAGCATGGAAACTAGTTAAAAACACAATAGAGGCTAAAACTAAATGTAGATCCCATATTAAAAAAAAAGTGAGTAGCCCAAAAAATGCCTCCTTGGCTAAACATCAGAGTGAAAGAGGCAGTTAGAGGCTGTGACCAGAGTCCAGGGGAGCTGCACTGAGGTTACTCAGTTAGGGTGAACTGCAAAAATGGGGCAGACAATCCCAAAGGTAGTGGATATTCCAATACTTAGATTTACCAAGCCAACACAAAGCAGCTGCTGTAAGACCTTACTGGTTACCCAGAAGTCAACAACACAGTTCCCTTAAAGCAACCCAGCCTTAGGCCTCCACCCAGACACCCAAGTCTAATATGATGAGAATTACTGAAAATCTTATTCATCATATAAGAAAGTTCTACCAATCCCAAAGGATGGGACATATTACCTCTCAAGTTAAGGAATATTTCAGATCTTACCCAAATACACACATACAGCCAATTCTTATCAACTAAACTAAAATTTGTTAAAAAAGAAAAGAGAGAGGGTGTATCGGTTAAAAGATCAGTAAACATACAGACACAAATACACTTCTGAGATCAGATTCATAGTAGAGATGGTGAGCTTTGTAGTTGAAAAGTTTTTTTTCAGAAATAGGCCATATGTTAGTCCAATATTTATATTCAGGGTGATACAGATCAAGACTGGAGATCTCAGCCTTATGGGTTAAGCTTTCCATTCATGAAGCATCAAGCAGATCTGAGATAAAACGGATCAGGACCTAAGGGGTTTTTATACAGTTCTTGGCCTTCTCTTGATAGGTTGGAGTCCTTAGGCGAACAATAGGCAATCATGGAGACTTTGATGTAGACCTATTTCCTAAGCATCACCAGTAAGTAGCTACACCGGCTAACATAAGGCAATTTACCCATTAGGCAGTTTATCACAAACTTTAAAGAGATATATAGACAATGACATTATTTCACCCAAGATGCATCTAAATGTTAATATTCCCTTTTGATCTCTGAATCAATAGCTATCGTTATAGACAAGAACTGCCTGTTTCCATAGCTAACATCTAACAAGATACAAGTAAACACATACAATTAGTATAATCTATAATTCTCTAACAATACAGGCTTTCACTTGAAAGTTCTGGCCTATCTAACATGAAATGGCCCTAATTACCATTTATATACTTTTCTAACATGTCTCTAAGGTTGAATTTGGATCATTTATCCTGCAGGATGCTTAACTCCTTTTGGCCATGCATCACACTTTGTATAAAATTAATTGTAATTATAGAACAGTGGTAGCAACAATGATTTGTATGGTCATATTTTAATCAGATAATGCCACAGAGGCAAAAAGACATCCTTTAAAAATTGAAAGTCAAATCCTTGGAAGAACAATAGAAAGGCGCATAACTCTGGAAAGTCAAGTATAATAAGGAAGGCCAAGAAAGACTTTGAAGAGCAACTACCTCAAGACACAAAAACTAATGACAATTTCTCTTAAGTACATCAGAAGCAGGAACAATCAGTGAGGCCACTGGATGATAGAGGTGCAAAAGGAGCAATTAAAGGAGACAAGGCTGGTGTGGAGAAGCTAAATGAATTCTTTGTATGGGTCTCCCACACTTGAATCATTCTTTGTGTGTGACAAATCTAAGGAACTGGCCTGGATTGAGATGTCAATAGAGGAGGTTTTAGAACAAGTTGATACATTAAACAGTAATAAGTCACTAGGACCAGAAACTCAAATATGGAATTGCAGAACTACTAAATGTCGTATGAAATCCATCGCTTAAATCAGCCTCTCTACCAGATGACTGAAGGGTAATTAACGTGACACTGATTTTAAAAAAATTCTCAAGAGGCAGATCTTGGCAATTACAGGCCAGTAAGTCAAACTTCAGTACCAGACAAATTGACTGAAAGCATAGTAAACAACAGAATTTTGGATAATAACTATACGCTGGGGTTAAGTCAACACAGCTTTTGTAAAGGGAAATCATACCTCATCAATCTATCAGAAGTTTTTGAGGGAGTCAACAAGTATGGACAAGAGTGATCCAGTCCATGTAGCATACTGGCACTTTTTAGATTACCTTTGAAAAGGTCCTTCACCAAAGTCTCTTAAACAAAGTAAGCAGTCATGGGTAAAGAAGGAAGGTCCTCTCAAGGATCAGTAATTGGTTAAAAGACAGGAAACAAAGGGTAGGAAAAAGTAATCAGTTTTTACAATGGAGAGAGATATAAAGTGGAGTCTCCCAAGGATATGTCTTGGGAGCTATACCGTTCAACATATTTATAAATGATCTGGAAAAAGGGGTGAACAGGGTAATGGAAAAATGTGCAGATGATACAAAATTACTCAAAATAGTTAGGTCCAAAGGTGACTAGAAAGAGTTACAAAGTGAATCTCACAAATCTGAACACTAAAATGGCAGATGAACTTCAATATTAAAAAGTGCAGTGTAATGCACATTGGAAAAAATAATTCCATCTATATTATATATATATAATTATATGATGGGGTCTAAATTAGCTGTTACTACTCAAGGAGGAGATCTTAGGGTCATTCTGGATAGTTTTCTAAAAATATTCAGTTAGTTTTTTTGATTACCACTGAACACTAACTGAATGTTAGGAACCATCAGGAAAAAGATAATGAAACATAATGCCACTGTAGAAATCCATGGTACACCCACACCTCATAAACACTGCATGCTGCTCTGGTCACCCATCTCAAAAACAGTTATATTAGAAGTGAGAAAGGCATAGAGAGAAGGGCAACAAAACTTATTAGGGATATGGAACAGCTTCCATATGAGGAGAGATTTAAAAAAAGACTGAGATTGTTCAGCTTAGAAAAGAGATGACTAAGGAACAATATGATAGAGGTCTAGAAAACCATGAATGGTATTTAGAAAATGAATAGTGAAATGTTATTTACCCCTTTACATAACACAAGAGCTAGGGGTCACCCAGTGAAATTAATAGGCAGCAAGTTTAAAATAAAAGAATGTACTTCTTCACACAACGCACAGTCAATCTGTGGAACTCATTACCAGGGGATGTTGTGAAGGCCAAAAGTAAAAATGGGCTTAAAAAAACGAATTAGATAGATTCATGGAGGATAAGTCCATCAATCACTATTAGCCAAGATAGTCAGGGATTCAACCCTATGATATGAGCCACAACTGCTAGAAGCAGGGACTGAATGACAAGGGATGGACCAGTCAAAATTGCCCTATTCTGTTCATTTCCACTGAAGCTTCTGGCACTCACCACTTTCAGAAGACAGCATACTAGGCTAGAGGGACCATTGGTCTGACCCAGTATGACCATTCTTATGTTGCTGCGTTTGTTTGTATTAGCTGACATTTTAAAAATACGGCAAAAGCACATACACTGGCTTCTTTTAATGTTTTATTTAAACTGAAATAGATAATGTACAACTCTGCCTAAAGCAAATCTAAAACTAATATATTATTGTTTGCATAATGAACACGCCCTCAAAGCTGTGTTTAGAATGTTGCTAAGGTTCAAAAGTAACTATTCATATATACCAGGGCCATGATGCCTACAAATCATTACCATCTAGCACTAGTTAGACCTTTTGAATGCTATGATCACAGACTACTTGCTTATGTGAATATACCCTCCTCTATTGTTACCTTGCTCCCTGCCTCCATCTCTGCTTTTTGTTTAACTATCTGTCGCATTTTGTCAAATCGAAGGCTGGGAGCTCTTGAGGAAAGGGAATGGCCTATTTTCACTCACCTATATAGAGCCTAGCACCTGTTTTTATAGCTCATTTTTATTTAAATCAAATGACTAGGGAAAAAAATTTTATTACAAGACAGAAGAATGCTTCCTATTTGTTCTGAAAACAGAATCATCTGTGCTAGGAAGATCTGTCTTTTTTATCATATAAATGAATTTTAGTGTAAAGTGAAAGCCAGTACAATGGTCAGATACTGCACATACGATTATATGCTACCTTATTGATACTTTATGTCCTTCTGAGAAACTGTATGCCCAATACACAGTATGACCCACTTTGACAAATCGCCTTTCTTTGTTGTATCATTTAAGAGAGAATGTAGATGTCTCATGAAAAGAAGAGGGTGGGACATGGTAAGCCCATTGAGTAGCAAGCCTTAAAAAAAAAAAAAAGTACAGAAAAGGTTTAGCCTTCTTTGATGTAGCTCATTTCCATATTTCCAGTTTCAGATACGGTTTTGGTTAAAGATCTCAGTGTTTAGCTAATGAGCAGCCTAATTCGCTTTCTATCATTTTCTTTAACATGAGACAATCAAAATGATTTCAGTCAAATGGTCATCAAATCAATATCTAGTTCTTGACAAGTGAACTTACTAAGTAATCCAGGAACAACAGAAGAAGTTGGTTTGCTGGTTACAAGGATCACAAAAATATAAGAGATTTCCAGTTTTATTAAACATAAGCATTTTCATTTTTTCTGGAAAATCAAGTGCCTGTCAATCCAGCAATACCCACTTATGTTTTGGAAATGAGCCACCGTAATTTTTTATTTTTTATGCAAACACAAAGTGCAGCAAAAGTCTGCTGTTGAAATTAAAACTTTCCTTTAGCTTTAGAGTACTATATAATCAGCAGGAAAACCCTGGCTCCTCTGGTATGGTGCCCCAGAAGGCAGATAGACAATGAGTGGAAGCATTTTATGTTGGGGTGTGTCAATTTTGCAGTAAGGACTGCGGTGGCCGCTGGTCCAGGACACAAAAATTTTTACATTTTATTAGAGTTTTGTCCTCAGCTATGGCAGGCTTCAAGCCACTTTTCCACCTACAAAATCCTGGCCCCTTAACGTTTTTGATGAAAACTACTGAAGTACACTCTACTCCAGCCAAATACACCCCACACATCCCCCTCTGTGTGGGTCTAGAATATGCCAGGGGTTCTAGAATATGCTTGTGGCAACAATGGCTTCAAGTGACCTGAAGATTCTCCCATGGCAGGAGAATCCCAGCTGCCCCATTACAAACTTTAGCTGAAGATCTGAGAAGCATGAAGATAATGCTCTGCACCTGCTGGCTGAGATGAGATTCTTAGTTACCATAAGGAAAATATTGTTATTCAATAACAATCAACAACAGTTACCTCACTCCCATCTCACTGGCCCAGCAAAGAAGTAGAGAACAGTCATGCAGCAGTTCTTTAATATCATTAGTGGCTTTTCAAATTTCACTGCATGGGTGACATGAAAACAATCAGTGTTAACAGTAAATATTTGCTAAGCACTGACATCAGGCTCAGTATTGTATAAGGCATGAAAGACAGACACAGTATCTGCTCCTTGGAGGGTTATATAACCACATGTAGAACAGAAGAATGCACTGGAAGACTTAGAAGATGCTTAATTAAAGAAAAATAGCTTTATCCTCGGTGAACATCCATAGTGAAGGAAATGAGTTTTCAGAAAGAACACGACTTATCATTGAATTACAGTGTTGGACATAATAATACTGCTGTAATCCTATGCAACATACAAAGCTCTGACAAAACATGTTCACCATACCTGGTGGATTTCCCAGCTTTCAACTTCACTGGTCTTTTATGCAAGGCCTAAATGAGCTGCTCCTTGTGTTCAGAGGAAGACAGCAGGACTCCCAGGCTCCCCAATGTGTCAAGAATCTTGTTTAGTTTTTCCATTTCTTGTTAGCAGACTTACCCTTGCACTGAGCGGCCTGATTACTTTGGTCACCTTCATAACAGTTTTCTTATCACAATGTAATATAAATATATTGCTAGGCACAAATACCCTCAACATTAGCCATGGCCAAATCTATTGCTTCATTGAAAAATTTCTGAAGAAAAATGTAGTTTCCACAAAAGAAGATCAAACTAAAGAAAACCACAAAAGTTACAAAATCTGAAAATTCTACAGTGTAATTCCAATTGAAAAACAAAATAAAAAATAAAACATCCCCAAACAGTCAGAGTAATATAAACTCACTACAATTAATACTGTATTTTGAGACAGGTGTTATTAACTAGATTTGTGTGTGGACAAACGGCAGACAATGAACACGTGATCCAGAAGGGAGTAGACACTGACAAAAAGGCGGCAGAGCCATGAATCTATCTGAAAAAAAATCTGGCCAATAATATTTTTCCGCTCAGAAAGAGAAAATCGAATTAGACAGCCAGTGTTACAGTCATAAGTCACATCTGCTGTGTTTATGCTTAGTATATGCTTAGTCCAAACAGGCAGGGACCCCATACTGCAAGTTAAATTATACTTTTTGTTTACAGATGGAATTTGTATAATACAGATACAGAGAGAAACTTTTCAGACATATTAAGAAGCTGCTGCCTTGTTGGGGGTGATCTTGAGGCCTGAAAGGCAGAGAAATATGGCTTGCACAATAAGTAATATATTTTTCAGGTACGGGCAGACTACTTACTACTAGCTGATTTTTTATCAAGGACTAAAAAAAAGAAAAAGAAAAATCATTCCTCCAGCCTGGCATCACTAACAAATAGGCAGCATCCTTGTATCCCACTCCACCTGCTTTACATTGCTCCAGCAGTGCAGAACAAGCAGAAAGCTGGCTTAACTGGCTGATGACGATTCCCTGGCATAGGGGAATCCCCAAGTGATGTACAGCTGGTGTGACTGGGGTGTAGCTGGTGCCTTTCTGTGCAGCAATGATCCCTGGCTGGAAGAATGACCTACTGGGGCCATTACCAGCCAGCCTAATTTAGAGAAGTCCTGAGGTTGCTGTAAGCGTAGTTACAAGCCAGATTCTCCTCCTACCCCTCAACCCTGTAATTTTCACCTTTATAATATTTGCTTTTGGAAAGTTACATTACTAGGCTCAACTAAACACAATGACACCTGTGAAGAAAAAGAAACCACTATGTCTATCTTATACTGTTACCATCTAGTGTAAAAAAAAAAAAAAAAAAAAAAAATCAAACCTCAGTGAAGCAGCAACACCCTTGCTAAGTCTTAAAGCCTGGTTTCCAGTTCAAGCCCGAATGGTACACTGTTATTTTTAGTCCTGCAGCATGAACTCCATGAGCCCGAGTCAGTTGACTGATTCTAAGACTTGCTCCCATGTGGTTTTTCACTGTATAGATATACCCTTGGAGTCTAGAAATTCATCCAAATAAAGCAAAAATGTTGTCTATACTTTCAATAAAGTGTTCTCATATTCTGGATAAATTAGAACTGAAGCCTGATCAATTCCATTTTTATCTTAAAACCAATCACATTTCATATAGTTTCAAGTTTTGCTGCAAACATTTTGCACAGCTTGGCTGAGATATCAATTTGACCTAAAACAATAATGAACTTGCATACCATAAATATCTATTTCAATCACACTACACAAGATCTTCCTTAAAATAGTAGAGTCAAATTCTTTTACTAGCTGTTGTAGGAACACATTCCTTATAAAAATGAATTAATGCATTTATTATTTTTATTAGCTACTTTTTTCTTACAGATGTTAAACAACCTGAGCTCTCTCATGCTGCCTATTGAAAAGGCCAGTAATTACATTTCTATTGCAGAATTTCAATATGGTGCATCATCCAATATGAATTTGAAAGACTGAATCAAATTCATATTAGATTCATAAAGCTTCCAGCTATGTCTGCAAAGGTTTATAGCAGGTGAATATGGATTTTGTATTTTTATCAGTAAAGGCACATTTACAAAAATGTAGCTTCTCTCTCCACTCACTAAAGAGGAAATTTCCCTTGTGGAATTTTTTATGTTTTCTGCCAATAATCTGTGATCTATTCAACAAAGGCTAGAAGCGTATGACGCTTTTATGCTATTTTCAAAATTGAACTTTATTTTAAAATAGTGGAATTTGTTCATAGCCCAATCTTTTCCTGGGGGAGGTGGTATAATGGAAATTGGGCAATTTAGGGAATGAAAAGACAATTTAAAATAACCATTTTGAAGCAGCAACTAAACAGGAGTCACAACACATAGTCAAGATTTTCATGTAACCAGAACCCATTTTATAATACTATTCACAGGCTTCATTATATTTCCCTTAAATCCCTATAGGTGGTGCTCAAACACAAATATACAACTATTGAAACAAACACCACAAAAAACTTAGATGTAACTTTATGCTTATGTGGTTTCTGGCAAAGCTACCTGTAAAGATAGTTCTCTGTGTAATCAAGTTCACTGTGAATAACATTTGCTTTTATAAGGATGTGGAAGAGCAGATTCAAATCACTTTTTTCTTTCTTGTTGTCCCCAAGTACTTACTTATTACAGTGAATTTTCTCAGATAGCTATTGCTAGTATCTTTGTTTCCAAGATTTTTAAGGGCCAGGGTACAAGTTTCCTGTGTAATTATTAAGAATTACTTAGTAATGAGGAGTAGTGTGTAATTGTATCTGTGAAAATTACTATGGAAAAAGGATAATAAGCATAGTTTTGCAAGAATCGGTCTTGGCAGATCAGACGTTTCATCCTGCTGTTATAACTTTCACCATGCAATATGGATTATGATGGCAACCATCAACGACAGCTCTCACTAGCACCTTCAGTTGAACTGGAGTAGGACTGACTGGCTTCAACACAAAATACATTATAGAAGAGGATAAAGTCTTTGATAGGCATAATTAACATCTGGCAACAGCCTAATCAACACTGGGTGCATTCACAGAGTCTTCAGAATGAAATTTATTTTATATTAGCGACTATTTATAGGAAAACACACATGTAATTATAATTATGCAACATTATATAGTAAAAGTCATA
Source organism: Chelonoidis abingdonii (assembly GCF_003597395.2). NCBI lineage: Eukaryota > Metazoa > Chordata > Testudines > Testudinidae > Chelonoidis > Chelonoidis abingdonii. Next base: position 30,146,225 of record NC_133778.1, on the reverse strand, counting down.
AGAAGCCACAGTGAACAATTCCTGGAATGCAGAGCCTTTCCAATTGTTTTCAGGTCTTTCTATAGACTTTTCAAATTCTGTGGCATTAACTGTTGGGGTTTTTTTAAAAAAACAAACACAAAATAAGCATCTTTCCAGTATCTGATGGATCAACTGTTGTTCTGGTAAAAGCTATTTCTTTTCATAAAAATATTATAATTTCCTTATTGTATTTTATTTGTGTGTCAACAGAAAGGGAATCAGCTAAGCATAACACAGTGTTAAATGTTGTGCAGAATTTTCCTTGGTACTAATAAAGTGGCCTCATGGCCCTCCATCCATCTTATTTATTCCAGCTTTTCTTCAAGTGCAAAGTAAACTCCTTTTAAAGACGAAGGATGGATGGGGAGGAAAGGAGAGATCACATGGAAAAAAAGAAAAGAAAAATTATTTGTACTGGAGCCCTTCACATAACCAAGCAAGTCACTCTTTGACACAACAAGGAAGTTCTCGTAGAGATTTTTTGTTTTTTGTTTTTGAAAGGAACTACAGCTTATTTTTCCATTCCATCCCAGATGTCAGTCACCTCCTCATTAGATAAATTTAGGAATTTAATATCAAATGAAATATTCTTGGTTAACTGGGTTGCAGTAAGGCAGCATGCTCAGGTTTGTTTAGAAAGGAATAAGAGTTCTAAAGAAGACGACTCTTTTGCTGCTGCTATTAATGTAACTGCTTCTGAAAGTTCTTGCAGTAAGTAGGAAGTTACACCTTTTCAGGCCACGTCTTACGAGTTGGAGAGCTAAATAATGTCATTACGTTTAGCAAGGTCAATGCATTTTAAAAAAAGTTAGAGGCACGAATAGTACTAACCATCCAACTGTTTCTCTTTTTGCAATTCTCAAACTATTTTTGTTCAGCTATCTTGATAGATTTCTACAGAAAAAGGTGGCCTGTTTACCACTCACTCACTCACTCCCTAAGGCACCAAATCACTACATATAAAAGTGAACTCAAAGCATTTTATTGTGGAGTCTCTTTCACATGGCATCTATAATGCACATTGCTGCTGTGGCTCTTATTATAACACACTAGTCTGTCAAAGTGCCTTCCCTGAGAAGCTGTGGGGCACAAAGACTAGTAGGATACGGCAGTGAAAAAATAACCCTTTTTATTTCTCCCTCATCTAACGCTCTGTTGCAGAATGTTGTGCTGAGACCAATGTCAAAGAATTTGAACAGTTCAGCAGCAGAAAGATGATACGTGCATAGCAGTAGGGGACACAGTGTTTCTTGTGATATAGATATACTGGGGAGGTGGGGGGGGGGGGAAAGAGACCCAGACGTTGAGACAGCATATGCTCTACTATAGAATGCATCCTTTCGTCAATCCGCATAATTAATTTGCAGATACTATCATGTGGCAGATCTCCTCTTCCCATAAATTTGATTACCCACTTTACACAAAAATCCTGTCTAAATTCTCTCAAGATGCTTTATTCGTAGCCACATCTAATAGTGACAACAGGTAGAAGACACTATTGCATCCTTCCCATCAGTACATTTCATTAATGTCAACCATTTAGCTTTCAGTCTGCAGACTCAGACTTCCCTTAATAGGAGCAAACTTCCCAGAGAATATCCCCTTAGGTGTTGCCAAATTACAATTTTCTATCTGGAACACAAACTGTCTCTAGAGCGCCACTGACTCTGCATGCCAATCTTCTATTTTGTTGCCATACTGGGCCTGCCTTAGATTCTGATTATGTTGGCTAAGAGTTGATGCATCAAGATCAGATACAGCAGTGGCTCTCAATCAAGAGGTACAAAGAGGTCTTGCAGGGGGTTCTCAACTCCTCTATATCAGTGTTTTTCATTCTGGGAGTTGTGATCCCCAGGGGAGTTTCAGGACAGGTTTGGGCATGGGGGTCTCAAGTGCAGGGGGGTGGCAAGCAGGGTCATTGCCCAGGGCCACTGCCCCACAGGGCCCCATGAAGCTAAGTTACATGTTTCAGCCCTGGGCGGTGGGGTTCCAGCTTCAGACGAGGTTCACAAGTGAAAAAATAGGTTAAAGTAACACTGTGAAATGCAAGCACAATATTTATATTCCAATCGATTTTATAATTATATGATAAAAAAGAGCAATTAGGCAATTTTTCAGCCGTAGTGCGCTGTAACACTTTTTTGTATTTTTATGTCTGATTTTGTAAGCAAGTAGTTTTTTAAGTAAAGTGAAACGTGGGGTATGCAAGACAAATCAGACTCCTGCATGGAGTATAGTAGTCTGGAAATGTTGAGAACCACTGAGATACAGTACAGAGACACTCACATATATTTTCTAATTACCTTGAGTGGCAAAGTAAAAGGCCACTGTAAACACAATTAAATGCTTGGTAAACATCTGCAATAAGCCCCATAGTGAGCTTTAACTTGACATATATTTGTAAATAGCTGTTAAAAAGTAGATGTCTAATAGTCAAAGTGATTAGCAGTACATGATGCTTCAGACCCTATGATAAGTGTGATGCTTTTGGATGAGTTTTCCTGAAAGAGTCTTTGTTTTGTGTCATAGTAGTAACTTCAACGCAAGCAGACAATGTCTGAAATAGTATGTGTGTTTGAAGTTCTACCACTGATAAAGTTTAATTGGGCTACTGTAATAGATCTGCTATGACTCAGACAGTTAGCCTTTCCCAGAGTAGTAAAAACTAATTAATACAAACCTTCCAACAACTTTTTAAAGAGCTCAGTTCATTAAAAAGACATCAGGGAGCTCTTTATTATCCCTAAAATAGTTTCTCTCTGCAGGGAGAGAAAAGACATGCAAGAGTTTTCAAGAGGAACACTAATACAGGGCTGAGTACAATACTGCATTTGCCTTGCCTTTCTTTCTTTGTGTTGATGAAGTATGTAATGTAACTCTCTCTTCAGACAAATGATATGTTGCAGTGATCAGTGCAGATCAGGCACTTTATAGCTAACAGAGCTAACCTGGGTGAGGTAATCACTTAGTGGAAAAGCTTGTCTCTCTTGCCAGCAGAAGTTGGTCCAATAAAAGATATTACCTCTCCCACCTTTCTTTGATATTCAGGGACCAACATGGCTACAACATTGCATACATTACATTAAATATGTTGATAATAAGCTAGTTCTAATGAGTTATAATCTTGATAATGAAGGTGTACATGGCAGCACTTACAACAGATTTGCGATTGACTATTATAACAAAGCATCTTAAAAATTGGTGTTCCAGAGAACAAACAGCTAGCTGTCAAGGGTCCCGAATACTATTACGTGACTAATCACTTGTTACATTATGCAATGGGTCAGAAAGACAAACCAAATGAAGTCATTTGCAATTATGTATTTGTTTGTTATTTATTTAACTTTATAGACCACCTACCTTTTGCTATATATTCTATTTCACTCAGATCACAGAAACATCAATTCCAAATCAATCAAATTAAGACTGGACCCTCCACTGACTCAATCAAAAATTTCTACAATAAAAGTGACAAACACAGGGACATTACTTTAAATTATAACGGGCAATCCTCCAGCATATAGACAGGAATTCCTGTGGACGAGAGAGGACTTGAAATAGATCAGATTTCGATGTATTGTTACTGCTATCCATTGAAAAGTACCACATTCATTAGGGAGAAATTGCAAATATGGATGATTTTCTGAAATTGTGAAAGTCTTCTATTCTAGTTTTACTATGGGCTTTGTTAGGCAGCAAAATAGCAATTCAGGATATGACTGAGAATGACAAACTTACTTCACTTTTGACATGTTTCAAAATATTCCCATAACTGTAGGGTTAAAGAATTAATTCTCTATACCACCAAGCCCCTACCTGAGTTGTATCCCATCCTACCAAAAGTACATAAAGATAACAGCGAATCACTCAAAAAAAATCAGGAAATACCAAAGTTTGGTTGCTTGAGCAAACTTAACTTTGCCTCCCATGAGCATACTCATTAGGATACAGTATTTTATTATATCAACTCATTCTGTTTCACATTACAATACACCATAGTAATTTTTTTCCTACAATCTTAGCTATATAGATAACATCTTGTACTACTCTTTGTAGTTGCACCAATATAGGAAGAAAGGATAATTTGGCCTTATATTTTAATTTAGTTGCACAAAAAGAAAAATGGGCCAAATTCTCAGCTGGCATAAATCAGTTCAGTTCCTTTGAAATCACTGCTTTACACTAGCTGAGGGTCTGGCCCAATAATGTATGAGGAATAGGTATGTGCTATATCATTTTTCCCCTGAACTGGCAATCACGCTCCAAACATGCTTTAATATTGGCCATATAAAGATGCAATATCTGCAAATAGAGCCAAGTTAAACTATTTAAATGGCCAAGACAAACATCATGCAGTAGAATGGCTGTGGTAACTTGGCCCACCTACATCTCTCCTAGGACTCAAAAAGGCATCTTGGGAGCTGTAGTGGAAGTCATGTTAGCCCCATGAGTGACTTGTTTAACTTGGCTGTTTAAAAATTATCCCTTTTCTGATTTAGCTGTCCTTTCACATATCAGACCTTACATGGCTGATCTTCCCGCCTCCCTCTCATTTAGCCCATTTTATGCAAACTAAATGGATGAGATACCATATCTTTGCAGTCATTTATTTAGAAAAAAAGTTAACTAACACTGGAGGATATGCAGTCATTCATCCAATCAACACTTGGAAGAAACAAGAACACCAACTCTTATGGGATTTGAGCCTTCAGCATTGAAATCAGAAACCTAATGTAATAGCCTACTGGTTTTAATTTAGAAAAATACAATAACTAAAATTTTCATTTGTTAAATTAGTCACCACAGGGAGCTCAGAAAGGCCCATGAGTGCAGTACAAGATATCTCATTTGACAAAAAAAAAGTAAAATTTTGTTTGTGCCTTTTACTGCTCTTTTGTAAAGTCCCCTGGAGATAGCGCCTGGCACAGAGGAGAGCTGAGCTGTTGAGGGAGGTGTCCTCTCACCATGGCTCAATGCAGAGGCTCTGTGTTCTCAGCATTCCAGTTTTCCTGAACAGCCAGGGACAACACTTCACCCAAGACCTCATTCCTTACATAAGCCTAACTCTCCCTCAGGGCTCCTGCACATCCCTGCTCCATGAAGTCACCACTCACTTTGCTTGCCCCTCAGACACCTGATCATCTCCATAGCCTTCTCCACACCTGCTGCTTGCTTTTCCACCTCCTACTTTCTCAAACTCATGCCCTGCCCCTGAATCCTGCTGTATCCCTAGTTCCCCAAGGGCACTATAAGGAATGTAGCTGTTCAGTCAAGGAAGCTGGCTGATAGCAAATGGAAATAACACAGAGAACATGACAGTTCCATTGGCTATTCAATAATGAGGCACCTCAGTGAGGTCATCTGGCTTAAAGGGGGGAAATGGCATGTTTATTTTTAATATTTCAAAACTGGCCTATGATCAAGAGGTTATCGCAGTGCACATGAATGAAATTTGGAGATTTCAGGGGCAATGGCTATTTAGCCAAGAGGACATGCCAAGAAATGTGAAGAAAGTAGGGCATACTTTCTAGAGGGAGAGTTTCTAAATGCTTTCTCTGCAAAAGTGAAATATTTTACTAATAAAGATACAAAGAAAATTCAAATAGTTTGCTAAAGATTTATTTTGCCAAAAACGTAGATCCTAAATTCGATAATTAAAGAGTGAAACAGGGAATTGAGTCCTACTCAATGTGCAAATCTCAGCCTTAACTGTGAAGTCATTTCCAGTACTGTCATAATCTCCCCATATAGCATATCTATTCATTTTTAAATAATTCTAATAATTGTCATGGCAGTGTCCTAAAGTACTCATAACTTTCTATACTGGAATTGTAATAATACAGCTCTTTTACTTGGCTACCATCACCTCTGGCAGTGTCAGAAGGTAAATAAGCTTTTCTGCTGGTCATGAGTCCCACTCATTACAAGCTCCTGGAAATGCCACTGGGAGAATGAAAAGCCAAGCCTGAACAAGTGCAGAACCTAGTTTGCTAGATGAGTACAGTCAGCATTTTTTGTTTTTTTTTTAAGTCACACTGATTTTGCCTTGTGCATGATTTCCAGAGTTTTGAAGAACACTGGTCATGTCACCAAATTTGCAATCCAGGGCATGTTCAAGTTGCTAAAAAGGAAGAACCAATATTTTAAAATCAAGGATAATCCAGGCCCCTCAATGGATGACAAATATGAAAACCCAGCATGTCTGTGTGTGCATGGGTTTTTATGGTGGAAGAAAGAGTAAGCTCTACCTATGTGACTTTCTTTTCCTCTTCCCTGGCCCAGTGATGGGACAGGCAGTGAGAGACAAGGGAATGACCACTCTGTGGTATTATATGCCCACCAGCCCTATGGGAAAAAATCCATCTGAACTCACTGCCTGGGTCTGTTTCACCAGCACAAGATGGAGGGACTCTGGACACTAGTCCATTGGAACTATGTTGCCATTAGGACCAAGGAGTCCAGGAAGATTTTCTGTTGGATTCCTGGGATCCATTAGTCTTAGGAATCAAATTCCCATAGTCCCAAGGAAAGGCAAATCCTGGCTCCTGCAGGAACAATCAGTGGACATCCTGAGATGATTCTGGGAGTTCCTTGCTTTTCCATGTAGGAGAGGAGAGGAGAGGATTGGACCCTTGAAAAACAAATAAGCCAAATATGGGCAACTGCGGAAAAAAACATATTACTATTATTAACTGTTCCATCTCCCTGTCTGTTACAGCTATCCCCCTATTCCATTTTGTTTCTTACAGCTGTCCCCATACTCCATTTTGTTTTTGTTCTCCTCCTGTGGCCGCCCCTCCCTGGCTGTTAAGTTGTTTACCAGGGCCACTGCCCTTCTCAAAGGGAGGGCCCCTTAAGTTGTTTACCAAGAGCCATTGCCCTTCTCAAAGGGATGGCCACTTGTGCTAAGTGGGACCACTGCCCTGTTCAAAGGGTTAGTCCTGTTATCACCTTGTTAAACCTGGGCTCGGTGTAGGGTAAGTGCAGAATGTCCAGAGCTGCAAGACCTAATGTAGTTTTTGAGATCTCTGAGCAATGAGTCATAGGCTCATGGGCTTTGAGTCTGAGGTGTGACTCACACCTATTGTTCAGAGACTCTGACCAGCAAGTCTCTGCTTGCTCACGCTGCAGTTTTCAGTCCCTGTGTCTTCTCCCCTAGTGACAGAGGGGGGAGCCTTCAGAACTTAAAGATGGCGAGAACGCCCTGGAATTTCGCCTTTAACAAACAGGCATTTTTGAAATCCCAACATCAGATTGTTGCTGCTATTGACTTGGCTGGTGTGATCAGCCAGGCGAGTGCCAATGGAGGGGTCCTTATGTCTCCGCTCATCATTTTAGTTTTGAGGCGTACCCCCACTTACTTTAACACCCCCCTCCACAAGAATGAATTAGCTCGCACATGAGAGATCTCCTGATTATCAGGACCCGTACCGAGCCTCCTTGCTTCTTCTAGATGCTTCTTGTCTCTTTGGGGCTGGTAAGAATCCATCTGTTAAAGCTTTCGTATACTTTGTACTTTATTACTTTAGCTGCTGGCTCTGTTCCCCAGACATGCACAGACTCAAATGAACCTTGGCTGGTCTTAAAAACACTTCTTCTTAAACTTACCGAGTGCTTGGCCGCTTAAAAATAAGTTAGGTTGCACCGAGACTAGCTGACTGACTCCTGTGCGGACTTTGCTTCGGGTCCTGCTTTTAGCCGTACCACTTTGTGCAGCCACATCCCTTGGGCAATGCTCGCTTGCCGTCTAGTCCTTGGGGTATGCTTGATATCCTGGGAAAAAACATAACAACCGACTAACTGCCTCATGTGAATTCCCCATCGCATAACAATGGAGGGCAAACCAATAAGTGTTTTGCTTTTTTAGGTTTAATATACTATAGTTTGGCTGACGAATCGTAGCGCACTTATGAAGGCTATCCACTGCTTTGGCACCATAAGTTTTAGCCTGTTTTGTATGTTCCGATAATATGCTTGTTATAGTTGCATTAGAATATGTGAAATATTTGTTTTTTGCCTAAGTCGTTAGGTTAAGATAGATATAAAAAGCCATATTGCCTGGTATGTATTCTGTATCTGGTTTTGTTACTTATGATAGCTGCTTGTCATTTTTATATACATTTTGATGAAGTAGACGATAAGAAAAAGCGTTTTTGCTGTTTATCGCAATTCGTCTCACCGCCTGTCCCAACACTCCCTGACTTATCCACCGATGTCGATTTTCCCCCGCTCAAATCTCCTCACCTCTAGCTGTCTTGGTCGCCGTAGTCTCCTCTGTTGTTACACACCTTGCTGCTTTTTCCCCCCGTATCTGCACTTCCCGACTTCCCATCTGCTTTGCTGCTTTTTCCCTCACGTCTGCATCACCCTTCCAGACCTTCCCACAACCCACATTGCCGCTGCACTCTCTCCTGGGGTACTTCCGCGAAACCCTTTGCGCTTTTTTTTTTTGGGGGGGGGTCGCTGTTGGCTTATAAACTTCCTTTAACCCTAGTCTCATACACTTACTCTGCTGCCTCTCCGCTGTATCATGTGGTTCGATCGTCCTCCCCGCTTCAGCAGCTGCCCCTCCTAACCGAAGATCACAGTCAACACTCCGTTTGATGCTCACCCGCTGCTTGAGGCCTTCAACTTTCACCTGAATGTGTCTCATCACGCCATGCTGTCAGCCTTTATTATTCTTCCCCCAGCCGTCTCCCCATTCGTCACGTGGCCTTCATCATACACTGTGCACGTCGCACTTGTCGCCCGTACTCTTGCTGCTCAGACTACCCCTTCAGTGCGCTCTCAGTGCTTCTTGTCCCCATAACGTCGCAGCCCGCAGGCTCCTGAGGCTGCTCTTGCGGCTTCACCCGCAGGGCTTCAGATCTCTCGCTGCTTGGCAAGCGGCACTCTCCGTCATCAGTGCCACTGATCATTGCCACTCACTCTCCCACCTCCTGTTTCGTTGACCCGCCTTACGGTACAACTCTTGCTAATTATCTCTATAGCACAGCCTCACAAATTAAGTCATTAATTTTCTTATATACTGTTACATTTTGCTAATTTTCACGTGAGCACCAATATTGTATCCAATTGCACTGTGCATTCAATCATTTACTTGTCGGTATAAGCACCCATTGGTTTGCCTCACACATATATTCTGGAGATAATATCCCTGTGTATTTGCATTGATCCCATTGTGTTACATTGTGTATAAAGCTATTAACCACTTAATACATTCTATCTGAGATTTGTTGACCATTTTATATAGAAGCTACCATTTTACTTTGCATTTCTTTTTGGTACATTTTGCATTCCACACTGCATCTAGAGTTGTTCCTATATAAAGTTGAGTTGCTTATTGACTGTACTGTATCCCATTGTGCTGAACCCCACTTACTGTACCCCACTGTTAGAACCCCTCCCATCATTGTCTATTGTAAACACCCTATACACCCTATCCCATCGTATTTCATTGTTAAATTCCCACCACTTCCTTTTTCCTTTAATAAAGAAATTAATTGGCATCCCACCTGTATGGTAATTGCTCCCAAGATCCCATATACCTACAGGCAGGGACACTCCCATGTAGAAAGATTGAATCTTCAGTCCTGTTGAGTGCACCTACTGTCGAATGCCTTAATGTTTCAAGGCTACATATGGAAATCTCCCCAGACTATAAATCTGCCCCTCGGCATTGCACCACAGATGACTGAGTGTGAGTCTCTCTCACACACCCACACTCCACCAGAGCAAGCCTCCCTTCAGAAACAAAACAAGTCCAGAACACTATCCTGGAGCTCTCTCATTAGAGCGCTGTGTTCTTTACATTCCAACTGCTCCACTATCCTTAGATTTAAAGCCATTAAAATGGGTAGGTGCCTCATTGTCACAATTTTCAGTAGGATTTTTTTCTGTAAAACTTAAACCTAAAAAGGTGTTTTCATGCTCAAAAGTGGGTCCAGTGGGAGAAAACATTTAGCTTATCATATTGAGTTTCTTTACCAGTTTACATGGATAGCAAACGGATCCCTACACCTCTAATGAATTCATATCATAACATGTTAATATCAAAAGAGGTAGAGAGCAGAGTTGTCTGACCCTTATCACTACTGCTAAACAGATTCCAGATTCACTAATCAAAAGGTGGTTTGTGGTAAGAGTGTCTACATTTTTCTCGTATTCATTAAAATGTTCTAGACAAAAAAGTTAATTCCTAAGGTGCAAAGCAGAACCGGACACATTTCTCTATAATCACTGAACATACAACATATTCCCACTGATATACAATTTTACCCTCCTGACAGCCAATTTTGCATGTCCCCCTGTCTATATTACTTAAACATCTGGTTAATTATTGCACTGATCAGTTGACCAGGTAACTGACACACTCCATTATAATAAAGGTCATAATAAATTTTATCCTAGGCATATGACAGTCAATAAAGAACAATATTTTTCAATACACTACTACTTTGCCAGTGGATACTCCAGCATTTTAGAATTCCTCCTATTTACACAAAGAAACCTGACATGACAGTCAGTGCACACGCAGCAGCTACTGCAGTTTCCTTCTGCCCACCAGATGCAGCTGCTTCAGCATTTCAAACTGATGCCTGTTCCTGCACCCTTGACAGGCCAAGTGATGTATAGCATTGCTGTTGACAGAACAATGTTATTTTGTCAGAGATTTATGAATATTCATACATATAACGTCTCCTAGACAGCAGCAGTTGTGTAGGTAAAGTACTGCCTTTTCAACATGATAGCAAAATGTTGATCATACAGCTGTGTTACTGGTAGAGCACCGTTAGCTTGCAACACTCCCAGTAAACTATATGGCACAATTTTCTTCCCAACACACTTGTCATGTCATATCTCCTACAAAGGATTGTCACTCACTTGCCTCTGATACAAGGATGCCATCTTCTCAGGCCTTCAGCAGACCTGGGCATACAAGATTGGAGCTTACATAGGAATCCAGTACCCCTGAGCAACTCATATAAACAAATGAGAGCAATGCTTACAGTGTAAAGAGACCAATAAACAGAAAGCCTGAAGAGTAAACAACAGGAGGTAGGCAGGCTATCCTGAATGTCTTCGTTTAAACTGACAAGACAGCAGTAAAAAATGAAAAATAGGAAATGATACCATAAGACTGAAGATGCTAATACAATGCAAAACAAGCAGATTATAAAATCCTTTCCCCAAGGACCCTCATCAACCCAAGGGCTAACTCCTCACACCACTATGGACAGGCCAAGAATACTGAGAACTCAACTAGCAAAAACCCTTCAATCTCAAATGCAAAAACATTGGCTGGATTGTACTTAGTGGCTCCGTGGCTGTGGATAAGGGGGAATTTGGTGATAGGGCATCTGAAAAGGATGGGAGGTCATTCATTCATTCTCTGTCACCTTTATGCTCCTGATTTTCACAGGTGCTGAGCATCCATAACGCCAAATGACATGAATGGGTGATTAGCATCTGTGGCAAGAAGTTGTCCTTTGTCAAGAATATTTCATCTGAAAAGGACACAAGAATCTGATAGAAACTGATTAAGCAGCATTTTGAAGGACACCTTATATGGCTCAGTTTGGCTGGATGTGAGAGTGTTGTTTTCTCCTGAAGTTCAGAAAGCTTCCAGAGCTAAGATCATCTCACATGACTGAAAAAATCAATTTTCAGTGCATCAGAACAGTGTGATCCTGAACCTGCAATAAGGACAAACTAACTATGACAAATATACTTCCAATGACACAATGAAACAATTTACTGTTGCACTCGAAATTATGATTTGCTGAAGTCAGTTACACACACACTCTGAGAATGGAATTCACAGAACTAAGTCAAATCCATCCACTTTTAACTTGTCTGATTACTTTAATCATTTCAGTAGCTTTAGAACACCCATGGTTGCACTGACACAAGGGTTAGTTTTGAAAATGTTTTGAACATTAACAATAGTTTTTGATCTATATATATTATTGTACAACTCGGCCAGGTGTCAACAGCAGATGTGAAGTCCAGGTTCAATACTGTCTAGGGGTTCTATTTAATATGAATGAATGAACGAATGAATGAATGAAGGCTCAAGCCAATCTAACAACTTATCCACATCCTGCTTTTAGAAACTTAACTTTTAACACCCCTCTACCCCAAGCATTTTTAAGGTTGTTTCTGCCAAACAAGCTAACAAGCATAAATGCATTGTATTTGTGAAAAACCCAAATAGTGTATGAAGGATATGGCTGACCCCACTGTCCCAGTTATTAGTTGCCCAGCACACTGAAGCGAAGCCTAGAACTTCTAGTCAGAAAAACAAACAAACAATCTCCACTCACTCAGGGTACGTCTACACTGCACGATTATTTCGAATTAGCTTAAACCGATATTACAAAACAGATCTAATAAAATCGGTTTAGCGCGTCCACAGTGGGATCCCGAAATCGATTGTTTGCGTCCATGGTCCAAAGCTACCATCGATTTCAGGAGCGGTGCACTGTGGGTAGCTGTTCCTCAGCTATCCCATAGTTCCCACTTCCGTGTTGAGAGCACAGTGCCTGATGGGGCAGAAAACACTGCCCCGGGTGGTGCTGGGTACAGCCTCACCCCTCCCTTTGTGAAGGCAGCAGACAACCCTTTGGCGCCTTTTTCGCGGAGTGCATTGAGCAAACGCCATAGCACAGCAATCTTTCCCTTTTTTTTTTCTCGTGGTCGTGGGGGGAAATAAACTGAGGAGCTGTTCCCTGAACCACGCCAGACACTGTGTTTGAACCTACAGACATTGGGAGCTCAGCCAAGAATGCAAATAATTTTCAGAGACTGCTGTGGACTGTGGGATAGCTGGAGTCCTCAGTACCCCCTCCCTCCCTTCATGAGCGTCCATTTGAGTCTCTGGCTTCCCGTTACGCTTGTCACGCAGCGCTGTGTATCCTGGAGTTTTTTATTCAAACGCTTTGGCATTTCGTGTTCTGTAACGGAGCTGGATACAACAGATTTGTCTCCCCATACAGCGATCAGACCTAGTATCTCCCGTACGGTCTATGCTGGAGCTCTTTTTCGATTTCAGACTGCATCGCCAGCCGTGCTGATCAGAGCTCCACGCTGGGCAAGCAGGAAATGTAATTCAAAAGTTCGCGGGGCTTTTCCTGTTTACCTGCCCACTGCATCCGAGTTCAGATTGCTGTCCAGAGCGGTCAGTGCTGCACTCTGGGATGCCGCCCGGAGGCCAATAACGTCGATTTCCGTCCACATGAACCCTAATCCGAGTTATCACTATCGAATTTAGCGCTACTCCTCTCGTTTGGGAGGAGTTCCGAAATCGATTTAAGGAGCCGTTTAACTCGATATTAATGATGACGTCGTGTGAACGGATACAGCGTTAAATCGGTATATCGGCCATTAAACCGATTTAAAGTCGCAGTGTAGACCTGGCCTCAGACTCAGGCACGGTCAAGAGGAATCTAGGAAGTGACCGTCCTCAGCCAGCCTGCTCATCCCATGAAGAATACAGTACTATGTCCCACTCTGACTTGCTGCCACTGGGTCCTTGTTCATGGAAGACACTTCTACAATCATGTCCTGCTCTGCAAAGACAGCTCCATCAGCTTAGCTGGTGCTAAGTCCACCAAATGAGCTCCAGATGGGGTCTGGAATATTTTGATAGAAAACCCAGATCAAAGCATGACCATTGGACAGCAGCCCTGGTTTCTCCAACAGAGTGAGACACCACTCTTTTGTTGAATTTGGTCTTACTGCCCAGTCAGAATCTTCTATCTGTCAGCCACTCTCCTCAGCTATACCTTTTGCTCTGCTTTCTCCTCTGCTTTCATAGATGTTTGCATGAACCATTTAATAACATTTCCAAAAACAGAATATTAACTCCATACAGTATAACATAAAACATGTACAGAATTGCACAGAGGCAAAATTATAATTTAAACAAATTAAGCCTGTTAGAGCTTTCTTTTCATGTTTCTCCTTTAAGCCTTCTATCTCTGGGGCTTACATCAGCTGAAGTGAAACTCTATAGAGTTTGTGATTGCCATAGGTTAAAATAATCCTCATGGCTTTTTTCCCTATTAAATTTCCTGCTTTGAGACTATGTGTAGCATCTGCTATCTTGCTGGATATTACAAACATGGTTAAGGAGTATGTTCCCTATTAGTATTATCATGTGTAGAGTATAATGTAACATTTCACAATAACATGTATAGCGCTGGTTGGAAAGAACATCTGAACTATGGCAACCTAGTAATAGAAGTTGTTTTTTAAGCAAGAATAATGATTAATTCCAAGAAATATGCTTTAGCTTTTCAGGACACAAGATACTTTTAGGAAAGGTGTTAACAAAATCTGATATTTCAAAAGATTAAATGTTTTATGGAAGCATTCCAAAGTAAATAAATAAATAAATTGGAAAAAAAACCAAAACCAACAACCCAAGAGATAAGATTCCTGTAAGATTAGTTACATATTTTGAGCAGTTCATTTCTAATTTTGTTAAAACAGATGCTCCTTTAACTGACCTAACCCAAAAGAAGAAGAATAAAATTGACTGGGTTTAAGATTATAACTACTCTTTGAAAAAAACTAAGAATAATTGAGTGCAGCACCTATTTTAAGCAGTTCAGGTTTTTCAGTGTTACAATAGTTTATATTTATAGCACTGCACATGGTGGCATTCCAACATAAAAATGCAGAGTACTGGGGTTCATATCTATGAGGAAAGGCAGGCTCCCCCCAGGTTAGTAGAATATTGCCCTTTAAAGGATTTCAGAAACTATATTATTCTTTATTTGTATACACAATGTGGGCCAAGATACTTGTGTTCTATTACCTTTGAGTGATTTTGCAGAGAGAGAAAAAAACTGAATTAACTATGGACAGAGGTGTGGTACAAGTACTTCTTTGTGAGCAAGGCATGATGGGATTACAAACTGTAGATCAGTTTGATGCATGATCTGGTGAAGGAAAGATTTAATAGATATATTATAATGAAGGAATGCAAAAATCTAGTTACGGGAAAACTTTTGGATGTGTTGTCATTATCGGTATTTGTTTATGTTTTATTTTGTTCTTGTTGTGCTTGGTTTTGTTATTAATTATCTGAGATTAAGTTTTGCACAGCTTTAGTCTTCACAGTTTTACACTCTGAGCTCAGGGATCTTTATGACCCCAGATCCCAAGAACACTTTGAAACAAATCTGTGGAGGATAGACTACAGCCAAAATGTCATTGATTCATCTGACTATGTGGCTGTTATTTTCTTTGCACAGTCTATATTCTAGAATTTAATATTTGCATTTTAAGTTACCCATTTGAATTTCCTCCTTCTGAATACAACAGCGGTTGTCGTTACTATCAGAAGGCTGATCATTTTGTAACTTGAATTTATTATTCCCCAGGGACCATATTTATTTCAAAGCCTGAACATGGCTTTTATAATATTCTCCTTATGTGCATGTGTATGTAAAAAACCTCTAAATGTTACATGCAAATGTAGAATAATTTAGTCTCCATTTTCTGTAACACTAGAATTTTTATTTTACTGACAATGCATTCCAGACTCATAAGATTTGAAATATGATTATATCTTTATTGCTGTAAAGACTCATGAATTAGGAAGTTTGCACTGAACTCTTAACTATGACCATAATCCTGCCATCAGTGCACACAGACGTGATCTAGATAGAAGAGAAAAAGATCAAAATGTTGTCATTATAATAATCACAGTGCAGATTTGAAACACTTTTTCTAATACAAATGGGATTAAAATATAATAAAACAAATATTTAGATATCTAGTTTGGAAAACGTTGAAGGTGCAAAATGACTGTAAGAAGGCTAATTAAAATGTTTCAAATAGACGTGGTGCAGCACAGATCCTTGTAGGGACCACTAAGCACCTAGTCCTGTGAAGTGCCCAGTGCCTCCCTCTCCCATGGACTTCAGGGCACTCAAGACCACACAGGAGGTGCTCAGCACCTGGCACTATTAGGTTTCAGGAGCTGATAAATACACAAATTAATTGGAACATTCAATACTTAAGAGTGCAACAATAAGAATCTTAATAAGCAATAGAAACTGACAGGTTTCACAGAAAACACCCCCAATCTGTCTATTAAAATATCTAGAGCTCTATATTAAAAGAAAAAGAAAAGAAAAAAAAGACTACTGCTCAGCTTAGAAGCTGATCACTTTAAAATTCACTAGCTCGGTTTGCAGTGAAAGTCCAAGTTTTTTAACCTCTGAATGTTTAGTAACTGAGTAGGCTACTAAATAATGATTACAAAATAATAAAGAAATCTGCAATTTTGACCAGCTTCTATAACTTTGAACGATTAATATCAATTGCTGAAAGCCATTTTGATAGCTTGCCACTCCTTAATTGTTCACATAAATCACTACTCATAGTGCAGTCCTCACTCCTTTTTACTGCTTATTAAGATAATACTTGTTTTATCGGCTAGAACAACAAATTATCACTTCTCTGCTCTCAACCCCTAGATCTAATCTAGCAGCCACCATTACATTATTATTTTTAGAACATAAAGGCATAGGATAAACATGAAACTTTTCCTTAGATGTGTATAGGAAGACATTAAGATAACATTTGAGAAGTGACACACAAGCTCAACAGAACAATGCATTTATTCAGTGCTTTCTGAACCCTGATTCGGTATATCAGTCCCAGCAAAGCTGTAAATTTAAAGGACTACGGATCATATTGCTGCTAGACAGAAGTGGGTCCAGCTGCCATATACCACTGTCGGACTGAAATAGCCATCTTCTGCATGTTCACGACATGAGTTTCAATACATAAAACCTGAATAAATTCGTACAAGAATGCTTCTCTCTTGTTACCTATGAGTTCACACTACTTATAAACACTGAAGATCAAATCCTAAAGTCCATCCTCCGGCAAAAGTCTCATTGATGTTGATGAAAGTTTTTGCATGTTTAAGCATTGGGTTAGAACGAAACAAGAAATGTAGGATTTGGCTCAGTTGAATGCACAGATATCCACATGTCAATATGAACGACATAACTGATACTATATTTGTTCTTTGTATATTTTGTTATTTAGCATGATTTATTATTATTTATTATTAATTACTTACCAGTAATTTTCCTTCCACCTGTGTCCAGAGTTCTCCACGTGTTATTTACACTTTAAAATATGTCTACCGAAAAGAAAAAAGTGGCATCAATCAAATGACTCCATGGTCCCCTGTTAGGGTCCTCAAACATGTCAGCATTACTGCATGATCAGTGTTGCTGAAGGCAATTGATACATCTTAAAGAACCAGTGCAGACACCTGAGGCCTGATTCTCCTCCCACTTACACTGGAGCAATAGAAGGGGAAGAGAATCAGTGAGATGACTTTGTATAAAGCAAGACCAGAATCAGGCCAAATATCTTGATCCATCAACGGGAAAATCTTCAGCCACTGCCTCCAGTATAGTTTCAAGGCTATATTAAGGGCTACAATCAACCTAATTTGAGAACTGCAGAATTCAGAATTATGATGGTGTTCTTTTGCCACAAAATTCTCAATAATCTTCCCACAGATTTGGACATTCAAGATTGGGGGACAGGCTGTCTGAGGCCACAGATGGTCTCTTCAGCATGAATTTAATGATTGCTTCTTTATGAAAAATTGGCACCTTCTGCCCTCTGAGAGAAGTACTGATGATCTACCACAAAAGTAACCCTATTGCCATCCCAATGGCTTCCACAGTAGGATGGACATGGATCTAATTCACCGGTTCATGCACCTTTTTCAGTGACTCTGGAGTGTCAGCAAGTAAAATACAAGCAATAAACACACTGCATTCATGCCCTCAAGAATGGATTTTGCCACATACAAGTAGAGAACTTGATCTGAATCAAAGCCTTTTTTGCAAAATAATCTGAGAACTCCCCAAATGAAAACATTCATTTTTGTCAGTGCTGCACACATGCCCAGTTTGACCAGGTTGTTAACTGCACAGAAGTTTTCTTGATCAAGAATTTGTGGGTGCTGAAGTGGAGGCCAACCATCTTTTCTTCACCTCCTTCATGGTCCTGGTGCAAGATTTTAAAATACTTTGTTACACTCATACTCTGACCATTATTTGTCATCAGCTTTCTAAAAACCCTCTTTCCCACTTCTGTCATAGATCGTCTGATTACCAAAATAAGCTGTGAGGAAAAAGCTAAGGAAGAGGCAATTAGGATATGCTATAGCAATAACCAAGGACAACAGTTCATTATAATACCCAGTCTAATCATGGACAGCAATGTTTATTGGCAAGGAAATATTTTCCCTCCAAGTCCTTTGAAAACTTTTGTAAAAATGTGAGTTAAATCATCACTAACAGGTTATCATCATTAGTACATTTTCCTTATTGATGCTTCACTACAAATGTGTTTAAAAATATAACATCATATGCTCATGTTGGAGAGGCAAAGGAGACTTTGCATTGTCCTCATCATGGAGCTTGCTGAGGGCCATTTTGGCCTCAGTGCAACAGAGAGTAGCTTCAAGCGTGCTCTAACTTGGATCTGGCTGCCTATGGCCTTAAGGGGCCATTCTGGTAGGTGGGGATCATCAGATAGGAGCAGCTTTCAGAAAATATGCTTTTTCATCAATTGCCAACTAGGGCCTCTGCTAGCATTACCCTACCCAAGGATTCCTTGATCCAGGGGGAATCCTCAGGAGGTTGGTGAAGCTGAGTTTATAACCCCTTTGTACCACTGGAGCAGCAAAAAGGAGCTGTTTGCAATGCTGATATTTATGCCCATAACTTCAGTCTTCAAGGGGAAAATGATCAAAAGCACTTAAATTACTTGAGATCCTATGTCTCACAGGCATTTCAGTGCTTATGTCTCATTGAAATTCAATAGGAGTTAGAAACCTAAATACGTAAGGGTACATCTACACAGCAAACCACAAAAAACTAAATAAATCTTGAAACACCAAGTTTCAATATCTGGTAGGGTAACCAGATGTCCCAATTTTATAGAGACAGTCCCAATGTTGGGGTCTTTCTCTTATATAGGCTCCTATTACCCTCATCCCCATCCCAAATTTTCACACCTGCTGTCTGGTCACCCTAGTGTCTGGGTCAACTGACTCCGGCTCACACTGAAAGGCTGAAAATAGTGCTGTAGACTTTTGGGCTTTGGCATGGCTCCAAGACATCTCTACTCGTCAGATTTCAGCATCTTGGTTCCAGCCCAATCCCTAACATCTACACTGCTAATTTTAGTCCTGCAAGCCCAAGGCAGTTGACCTGGGTTCTGAGGCTTGCTGCTGCATTTTTTTTTCAAAATGTGTAGACATACCCTAAATCTCTTTAGAAAACAAGGCACAGGCTCCTATGTCACCTAAGTGCTTTTGGACATTTTTATTTTAAATGCCTTGTATGCAGTACACTAAAAACATTTGGGGTCTAGGGTTAGAGAAAACTTTTGCATTCATGGAAGTCAGTTTAAAAATATCTTTTGCCCTTTGCTCTTGAAGCTCACAATGAAAGATAGAAACCGGTAACATTTTAAAATCAAACTAGGAAAATAAAATATAAACACAAATCAGTTCACAGCATAATGATATCCCATATATAGTGTTGTAAAAGTGCTGAGAAAGAGTACTGCTCCTACTGCAATAGGGCCGACACAACCGTGCAAAATCATTTTCAAAATCCAATATGCAACAACCGTTTAAATGATACAGAAATAATTTTAAAAAACCATAGTTTGTCACTAACAAAACCAAATTACTGCAATTTCCCAAACTCTAATGGGCTCTTTGTTTGGCCTGACTCATTTGGCAATTGACCATTCCTTGAGTCTTAGCTTGTATTAAACATCAAGACAATTTACACTGGAATCCATAACAAAAAAAATACCACAAATCTCCTATCCAAACCAAACACTGGTTTTTTGTAACTTACGCTTTTGGCGGAGATTGACAAAAAAATAAAGAGCTTTCTTATGTGCATTCAAAACCAGCACTGAAAGGAAATATCATTGGTTACTTTAACAAATATACATTTTGCAAACCTCTCTCTCTTTTTATAATTCATTTTGTTACAAATTTGTTTCTGTACTTTAACCTATGACAGGCTGCAAAGCAGGAAATGTAAAACTATTTTTACAATTTAAAATGTGAAATGCTCATATTTGTGGTAGGGTTGCCAACCCTCCAGGATTGGCCTGGAGTCTCCAGGAATTTAAGATTAATCTTTATTTGAAGATTATATCATGTGATCAGCGTTGGCTCAAGCAGAGCACTTTGGCAGCAGCTCTCTTCGGTGGCAATTTGTCGGAAGGTCCTTCACTCCCTCTCCTCCTCTTCGGCGGCACTTCGGTGGCAGCTCGAAGAGAAGGAATGAGGGCCCACTGCCGAATTCCTGTCGAAGACCTGGATGTGCCCTCTTGGGTGCTTGGTATCATGTCAGATGTACCACTAGTTCAAGGTAACTCCTGAAGGCATCTAAGTCAGTATCTGCTTGAGATTTTGGCACCTGTTGGGTTCCCTATAATGCATTTACATGTCTAGTAGAAGAATGGTAAGCCTGGCAGAAATAAGATAGTACAAACATCTTAATTTCATAGGCATTACAGCTGATTTGGAAGCGCAGACACTGAACTTCAGGATTCCAAGTACAATCCAATAAGAGGATACAAGGTTAATCTTCCCTCAGGATTTCTCAGACCTGGAATTAGGGCACTTAGGCCTGGCATACACTTAAAATTTAGTGTCATCCCTGAGCACTAGAGCTATAATGATCTCAAATCCAGTAAAGATGCAGCTAGATCGATGGAAGAACACTTCCTTTGACCTAGCTCCTTCCTATAGCTAGTTCCTATAGTGACGGAAACTCCTCTTTTGTTGCTGTAGGCTGCATCTACATTACAGGGTTATGGCAAAATAGCTATAATGCCAAAGCTATGCCACTATAGTCACTGTAATGTAGACACGGAGTTCTAATCTATCACTGATTTCACTTCGGGGTAAGAGTGTCAATGGGCTCACAGATCTGAATACAAGGAATTATTCTGTAGGCGCAACAGGAACGTGTGTTTCTCAGCCTCTGACTCTGATAAGACATGCCTTGTACACTGCATTCTGGAGTCTTTGTAGGCCTCATCTGATTTTAGACCATTGCTCCTTCCAAAAATATGTCCTATTGCTTGGTGTTAACTGTACCAACCCTGTTCCTGATTCATCTCCAGTTTCTGGAGCCTCAGCACCTATTTAAAGGGAGTGCAGTAGTACTGATTGCATCTCAACTTGCAGGATCTCTCTCTTTTTCTGCGGTATCGCATTTCCCCTCCTGCTTTATCCCACTGGCAATCTTCTCTGTCTTTTAGCCAACAGATATGAGCTTTCTATCCCACCTCCTCAATCTAGACCAGTGGTTTCTAGAAACCTTGTTCTGTCCTGGCTGTTTCTAGTCCTATAGATCTCTATGCCCAAAAACAAAGGTAATCTGAGAAGCTGTGATAAGGCTCCAAGCTGTCCTAATTGGGTTACAAGAGGGAGAGAGAATGGGTTCAGCCAGGAAACCTGTTCACTTGATTCCATCTCTGGTCAGGCGAGTTCATTTGGCCAGAGAAGTGTGGGTCAGATGTGAACTACAGGCTGCTGCGCATGTGGTCTCTGAATAACTGATTATTGGCAGCCACCTGGCTTAGTAGCATAGCTCATACCTAGAGGACCAGAGGCGGTCCTCAGTTCAAATCCTTGAGATGCTGTACACAGGGGATTAAAAATTAGGGGGAGGGATAGCTCAGTGGTTTGTGCATTACCCTGTTAAACCCAGGCTTGTGAGTCCAATCCTTGAGGTGCCCATTTACGGGTCTGGGGATTGGTCCTGCTTAGAGCAACGGGTTGGACTAAATGACCTCCTGGGGTCCCTTCCAAACCCAAGTTTCTATGAATAATCCCCCCAAAAATGTTATAAGTAGAAAACACTCTACCGCTGGACAAAACAGCTGTTTTAGTAGATCAGAAAAAAAACCCTCAGGTTCGTAATGAGTTCCCCATTTGTCTTTTTCATTTGCTACACACCTTCAGCTCCAACCGAGATCTTGATCAATATTACTGTCTCAGTTTGAAGTAATACAAATCCCCCAATAAGGAAATACATTTATAACTAGAATTTAGTTACAGGCATATTCTAGAGATGTAAGCAAAACAGTCTCCCACATTTTATAAAACTGTATTCCACGTCAAGCTGTTTGTGACTCTCTCATTCATGTTACCACTGGAATTCAGAAAGTCTGTTACAAGAATGTGGTATAAAATTTGTCAAACCTTATCAGATACTCCCAATCAAATATTACAGCAAAATATAAGTACAGCAATAGAAAGATTATACTTGGCAATGCAGAGTGCATAGTCTAGCCCTGAGAGTTCAATTCATTTTTTCAGCTAATGTTATTCATTGTATGTCTTTCCCTGGCAGCATTTGTGAGACCTTGACGCATCGCTGACTATGCCAGGAGAAAAGTGTAAAGGGCAGCCAGCACCGGAGCTCAGTTAGCTAGTGGCAAAATTTAAAGATTTTCTCATTGGTCCTCTGTTTACAGAGCCAACAGCAGACTACTGTCTAGTAGGAGTGTATTATCCTGAGGTTTTTGCAGAGATTAGTGTGTATCCTATAGAGTTCATAGAAACACATAGGGGGTGTTAACAACAAATTCTGTAAGAACAGCTGAGACATTAACAGTTCCTTTCTTCCTGGGCTAGTTTTCCTTCACATCTTCTTAACATGCTCACTTCTGCTCCCAAAGAGCCAGTATCTGTCACAACTTGAGTGCTGCATAATCAATCCTTGCATGCTGTAAGAGGCATTAAGATTAGACATATTAGTTTCCAGTGTTTTGAGCCAGAACCTGGGCAACAGTTGTTCCATTTTCATTAGAAAGCAGGGCTCACAACAGTGACATCTTGTTAAAAAAAAACAAGCTCAAACTGCACCAGCTATTACCCCAAAGGCTGACAATCTTTGCTGCTTTGTGCTGAGGAAATGTCTCTTCCTGTTAATTTCTCTGTAGATCAAGTAATGAAATAAAGCCAGAGGAAGCTGCTGAGGGACCCAAACTGGTGCCAAAACATAAAGGTTATTGAGCTGCTAGTATAATATTAATAATACCAACATAACAACACTCAGGAACACACACAGTACATGTTAGTACTTTGCTACATATTTATCCATTCCTTGCCCCAATACACTTTAGGGTCATCTCTTCAAAGATTTGTATTGATTAGAGGTTATGTAGCTTCCTACTCCTTATAGAACTCCCCAATAATACTGAGGTCATACTTAGCTGGCCAGGTTATTTACTATGACTACTCTGACTGATTTCATCTAAGAAAAAAAATACAATAAACCACCACACATAACACTTAGCTCTTTATATTCTTCCAGTAAGGTATTTTCATCACTGCCAGCTGTTGGAAATATAAGTTACCACAATATCTAGAGAGTTGCTGAATATAAGCCGTACCAACAGGACTGTCTGATTTTGAGGTAGACATTGACAATAAAATACAATGTACAGTAGCTTTGGAGAGTGAAGAAAGTGCATTTTCTTTATTTTAAAATAGCATTGAAATGGACGGATTTAGAATATTGGATTGACGGCCTTGGAGAGTAAATGCTCTCTACCCACAGAGCAGGTAAAGCACGGGTAGCAACAGTG
Organism: Chelonoidis abingdonii; assembly: GCF_003597395.2. Classification (NCBI taxonomy): domain Eukaryota; kingdom Metazoa; phylum Chordata; order Testudines; family Testudinidae; genus Chelonoidis; species Chelonoidis abingdonii. The sequence goes on along the minus strand of NC_133778.1, from coordinate 30,122,519 downwards.
TTTCTTTATTATGTCCTATGCACATGCCTCAGACCAGATTGAGAGGGGCATATCTAGGGTAAATGCATGGTCTCAAAGGTGCCAACACAATTTAAATGAGAGAGGAGGATGGGATTTTGTGATACCGACATCAGCGTCCTAGGATCTGGACTGAGACTATCAATTCATTTCACACAAGATTCCAGCAGTTGTTAAATCGCTAATCATGCTTCATTCAGAGGCCTAGGATAAATGGTTCAACGTCCTTTGACCAACCTCCGAAACCATCCATATCCTCAATAGTCAGTTTTTCAAAGTACTAGTTCCTTGATAATAATTTATTTACTTTGTTCCCCAAATCTTTTTCAGAAATTGTTGGTTTTTTTAAAACTCTTTAGCCTGGGACGTGACAGAGAAGCGTGGTGCATTAGCTCAGTTTGTCTAATCACATATGCCTCCAATGCTCCAAGTGACCAACCTCTGCTGTGAAACACATATTGTATATATGTCCCTGTGAATAAAGTACCATCTAACCCAGACAGTCCTCTATAACAGTGGTCTCCAAACTTTTTTGATTGCATACCCCCTATCAGTTAAAAAATTTTGAGCACGTACCCCGTGCTGCGCTGCAGGGCTGGCTCTACCATTTTTGCAGCCCCAAGCAAAAAAAAAAAAAAAAAAAAAAGCTGCTTGAACTGCCAAAGTGGTGCTGCTCCAGCGGCGCTGCTCCTACCGTGCACCCCAAAGGATCTTCTTGCACACCCCACTTTGGAGACCACTCCTCTATAAGACATGAGACCGACAAAGTTCATATACTGAAGAGGAAAAGACCAGCCTTTAGGCAGGTTCTTAGTCTCTTGTGGTGGCTATTTATTCATGATAAAATTAACATATACATGAGCAAGGGGTGAAGCTGACATGGTAATGTTGTTTGCCACATTGCAAACAGTCAATCATCTGGTCTAAACACAGCAGTTTACCCACCCCTTTCTGTGCTGCTGCCTGGTCACCAGTGATGATATTTCTTTTTTTCTTCTTGTAAGACCATGGGCAACAATCATGATTCAAAGCAGCTGATAAGGCAACTTGTCTTATAATGGCAAAAACCCATCTTCTTGTCATTTGTCAGGACTCCAGTGGACATGGGAGATATTTTTAGGTCTTGAATTAAAATCTTAAACTGACAGTCCACTGAAGTCTGCCTTCTCAGCAACTTACGTAGTATAGCTACTGTATTACTCCAAATGTCCTAACTATTGTTCTGTAATAAGCATAAAGCATCTACTAAAAGAGTTGTACATTTGGCTTTACTGGTAGGAAAAAAATACTCCAGGGAAAATTCAGTTGGGAACATTACTGAAAGTAATTACTAGTTGCTGATAGCTTTTTTTGCGTCACTTAGCGTGGCTATGAGCAAGCAAGTTAACTAAGATGGAGAAAATAGCTATGCGCAAACTGTTAGGCTATATAGCATATACCCATGCTTTGTGTAGATTGTGCTAATAATATTCATCTTATGCTTCATCTCTGTGCTTTACAAAAGATACAATCATTATACCAGAAATCATGCCACTTGCAAACAGGATTTACATCAACAGGTAGAAAGCAAACATATTAGCAATCTATTCCAGCATTGCATGGCAGTGCATGTGGGTACCTACTCTAACTCGCAACTCATGTAAAGCTGCATGAAAACAACATCCACAGGGAACTCTGGAGTTTTCATTTGCTTCAGTTGCACAAGAAGGCAAAAAGCATCTCTAGGCCAGTTCATGTCAATGGAAAGACTCACACAATTCTTCTTACTAGTCCATTTAAAACAAACAAACAAAAAAACAATGAAAACTTGTTCTTTACTTCCTCTTGAGACAGAAAGGATTGTTCAATGTAGAAAATGCTAGCCTGGGACTCAGGATACCTCCGTAGACTTACTGAGAGACCTAGGCCCAGTCACTTACTTAGTCTCTCTGTGCCTCGGTTTCCCATATGAAAATAGTATTTCCCTACCTCATATTAAAGATGGTGAGGTACTCAGATTCTACAGTTATGGGGGTTATAAGTACCTCAGATAGATACATTTTCCAATCTTGCCAGAAGTTAGATTATAAATTCTTTGGGCATGGACTGTACTGAAGACATTAGAAGTGGGATAAAGAAATTTTACCCATGTTATAAACAGATAGCTAAGGGTTAATGTTTCTTTTACCTGTAAAGGGTTAACAGAGGGAACCAAACACCTGACAAGAGGACCAATCAGGAAATCGGATTTTTCAAAGCTTAAGGAAGGGAATTTGTGGGTGTTTCTTGGGTCTTTGTCTGTTCGGTGCTCTCTCAGCTATGAGAGAGTCTATTTCCAGTCCTTCTAATCTTCTGTTTCCCAGTTGTAAGTACAAAGGTAGCAAAAGTATAGTCTTTTAAATTGTTTTGCTGTATTTGCATCTGTGTATCTGGCTGGTGGAGTCTTTAAGAGTAATTTGCTATAAGTACTTTTTAAATTGTATTGGTTTTTTGGGATAAGGCTGTTTATCCCTTTTCTACAATATTATCATTTCTATAAGTTTTGAAAGCCCTGTATCTTACCTCCTAGATTACAGAGAACTGTTATTCTATTCCTGTCTTTTTTTTTTATTAAAAGTTTTGCTTTTTAAAGCTGATTGAATTTTTTTTTCTAGTTGACCTCAGCCAGAAATTGTGGGAGAAAGGAAAGACAGGTGGGAGGGGAAAAACTTGCTCTCTGTGTTAACTCTCCAGTGTCCAAGGGCAGGAAGAAACTAAGGGGGAACGACAGATAGAATCTTTCTGTTTCCTTGTCTTTGGTTGTCTCTTTGTGGAAGACGAGGAGACCATGGTCTTGGTAAGTTGTGAGGTAAAGAGGTTACATCAGTAACATCTCAGGTTAGCCGAGAGATGAAATTCGGTTCAGGAGAGAGATGGGGGAATGGCTTATTTCCCTTTGTTAGGAGACTCAGGGCATCTGAGTCTTGGGGTCCCACAGGGAAGTTTTGGGGGACCCAAGTATACCAGGCACTGAAATTCCTGGTTGGTGGCAGCCTATCAGATCTAAGCTGGTAATTAAGCTTAAAGGCTTTCATGCTGGTACCCAATCTTTGGGACGCTAAGGTCCAGATTTCGGAATTATACTATGACAACCCAATTTTTCATAACCTTGAAAATTTCTTTCCTGTCACAAGATTAATCTCAGATGTTAAAAAGTTAGTAGAGTAAATAAGGACACAAAAACTTTAGATACTTATTCAAATCTCATTTGAACTATTCAAATCAGGAGGGTTTTGCCATTATTGCTTGTGTAGTTAAGTAGAAAATGAAGACCATAGTGAGAGAACAATAAAAAGGCGCAACTCTGGGAGACAAAGGGGGAAAAATTATATAGACTTGCATTTGTGGCACCCTGGCTCATGATACAGACAGACAGTGTTCTTGTATCCCTGGTATATAACACAGGACTATTAGTTATAATTTAAAAACAAAACAAACCCTGAATCTTCTTTTTAAAAAAGCATAGATTTAAAGTATGAGGTGCTCTGGATTTAAGTATTCTCGCAAACAAACACATAGCTAGAGTGATTTTAAACTGTGGTCAGTTAAAAAGTAAGAAATTGAAACTCAGTGACTTTGAGATGAACCACAGAGCTGGTCTCAAGTTTGATCTGTGAAAGAGATAATGATTTCTTTCCAGTACAAGTAGATTAAAAAAGTGAGTCATCCTCTCTGGTGTTAGCTTACTCAGAGCATCTATGAACCACTTCTGGTGAATATGAAATGCCTCCTTCATATCTGATATTTTCTAGCTCTTACACCAGTCACATAAATCCATCCATATGGCACTTCTCATCCTAAATCTCTTTGTAAACTATTTATATGTTTAGGATCAAAGGATATCGAGGATTCATGAGATACAGAAGCATAGTAAACGTTTTCCATTTTGTAGGGGAGAAGGCAAAGTTTAAGCTGGGTCACTGACGACTTGTCATGGAAAAAATGAATATCCTAATTGAATTCTGGATAGGTATTGTGGGTCACACAGCTTCAGAAACATTTGTGGGTTGGAGGTGTGAGAGGGTGAGCTACACAACAAAGTAGCTCAGATGTCAACACTACAGTTTCATTAACTTAAACTTGTGGTTTCTCACTGCATAAAGGTCTATGTGTATTTTTAACATTTAACCTCCTTCCAGGGCAAGTTACCTCATGGGTTCCTTGATTACACTGGCCAGCACTGATCCAGGAGATAGAACTGAGAGTAAAAAGGTCTAAGGTCTTCCACTCACACGTCAATCCTTTCCCCTCTCTTCCCAGGCATAAGAACCAAGATATAATCATAAAATCAGCAGCTCAAACTATAGAAGTAACTCAGACACAATCTACCCCCATCTCTTTTCCCTCCAGGAGCTCTTCAAATTAATATAGCAGTAACGAATCACTATTCTTTTTCTGACAGTCAGAAATCAACCAGGTGTTTTTTTTAAAAACAACAAAAACCTAAAAGGATATGGACAATGTGCAACTCTTGCTGGAGCTCTGCTTATCACTCTCAGAATGTATTTGAAGATCAGATGTATACTATCCCACTACACAGCAAGTCATTTTGCCAATGGAGCTTTTTATTCCCAATGTTGATGTTCAGACACTTCAGTCAACCCTTTGGTCATGTCACCCAAACAACAACAAAAGATACTCTAGGACAGGAAAATAAAATAAAGTCTTATTCAGAAAATTGCTGGTACCAAACCAAACCAAAAAAAACCCAAACCCCCAAACAAACCCAAAACCAGACTCTGCTTTAACTGTGCTCAGTATTAAAAAAAAATTAACATATGATTGTTTTTAATTGTTACTCATAATTAACATTTGTTAAAGCAATGCTTTAGTGTTCTATTGTAATGGGATGTGCTGGGGGCACTCACTGTTCGTCTTCTTTGCCTCACACTGACTGCTTGGAGACCTTCTCTCCCATAGATACCATCATGCAGTTTATTCACAGTGTTTCACTCCACTACCTTCAACATATTACCGCAGTCACAGTATTTACAATGGCCTCCAATTTTACTGCCCCATCTCTAATGGTAGGGAAGGAATGGTGTCTTCTCCCAAAGAACTCCCTCTTGTCAAGGCCTACTAAGCCTTACTCCTCCCTGCTTCCTTCCTGTGGTCTTTTATCCATTCTTCTTGTTAATGGGCTAATTAACTCATCAGCTACTCAGCCCCAGTCAGGTCTGGTAATCAGGAACTCCTCTTCTTAATCAGGCCTCCCTTGGTTAAACAGTGACCAGAGTGTGGGTTCAGCTGCTGATTCTCAGCACTCTGACACATGGAGATAAATAAGATGAGATTTACTAGTTGAAATATTAAGAACTGACTCAAAATTTGAAAACATAGACCAGAGGCAGAAATGCCAGAATTCTGTGAGAACAGACTTTTTATGAAATTTTCAGTCAGTTTGGAAAAAGTACATGACAAGCACCTAGGTTTCTGGCTGATTATCCAAACTCAGCCACTGAACCAGTAGAGATGATTAATAAAGCATTTTATACAGTCTCGCATGATATTCTTATCAATAAACTAGGCATATACAATTTATATATACTATAAGGTGGGTGCATAACTGGCTGGATAACCATACTCAGAGAGTAGTTACTAATGGTTCCCAATCCTGCTGGAAAGGTATAACAAGTGATGTTCCACAGGGGTCTGTTTTGGGACCGTCTGTGTTCAATATCTTCATCAATGACTTAGATACTGGCATAGAAAGTGTGCTTATTAATTTTGCAGACGATACCAAACTAGGAGGGATTGGATCTGCTTTGGAGGATAGGGTCATAATTCAAAATGATCTGGACACATTGGAGAAATGGTCTGAGGTAAACAGGATGAAGTTTAATAAAGACAAATGCAAGTGCTCCCACTAGCAAGGAACAATCAGTTTCACACATACCAGAATAGGAAAGAGACGTCTAGGAAGCAGTATGGCAGAAAGGACTAGGGGTTACAGTGGGGACCACAGCTAAATATAGTCAATTGTGTGATGCTATTGCCAAAAAGCAAAACATGCATTCTGGGACTGCATTTAACAGGTGTACTGTGACAAGACACAAGAAGTCATTCTCCGCTCCTACTTGTGCTGGTTAGGCCCAAGCTGGAGATGTGTGTCCAATTTGGGCACTGCAATTTCAAGCAAAGATGTGGAGAAATGGAGAAGGGTCCAGAGAAGAGCAACATGAAAGATTAAGAGGTCCTAGAGACATGACCTTATGAAGGAAAGGCTGAATAGAACGTGAGCTCTCCTTCTTCCTGATCTACTTGTTCGAAGAACGTGACAGGATATTAGACATAAGGAAAGTGGTAGATCTAAATTACCTCGATTCAGTCAGGCATTTGACACGGTTCCACATGGGGAATTGTTTAGTTAAAATTGGAAAAGAGGGGATCAATATGAAACTGAAAGGGGATAGATTGGTTTATCGGAGGGGAACTCAACGGTCTACTGAAAGGGTGAACTGGCAGGCGGAAGGAGGTTACTAGTGGAGTTCCCCAAGATCATTTTGGGACCAATTTTATTTAACCTTTTTATTACTGAAACCGTTGCGGCACAAGAAGCGGGAATGTGCTAATAAAGTTTGCGGACTGATACAAAGCTGGCGGGTAGTGCTAACACAGAAAGAAGACCCGGGATCCATAACAGGAAGACTTGGAATGACTTCTGTAAACTGGAATAATAGTAATAAGGATGAAATTTAATAATGAAAAGTGCAAGGTCATGCACTAGGGATTAATAAAAGAATTTTCGATATAATTGGGATCGCACCAGTTGAAACAGCAGAGAAGGAGAAGACTTTTGGCGGATTGGCTTGATACGGAGGAAAAAGCCGCCAACTGCGATATGGCCGTTCAAAAGCAAATGCGGTTTAAGGATGCATCAGGCGAGTATTTCCAGCAAAGAAAGGATAAGGTGTTAGTACCGTTGTATAAGCGCTGGTGAGACCTCACCTGAATACTACTGTGTGCAGTTCTCATCTCCCATGTTTAAGAAGGATGAATTCAAACTGGAACAGGTTCAGAGACGGGCTACCTTAGGAATGATCCGAGGAATGGACAAACTCTGCCCTTATGAAAAGGGAGCTCAGAGCTTTGCTTGTTTAGCCTAGCAAAGAAGGCTCCGGGGATAGTTGCTCGCAATTAATATCTGGGGGTTAACGTTAGGGGAGGAGAGAGTAATTTTTAGCTTAGTCTGAATGTAGCACAAGGAGACAATGGGACATACTGGACTAGGAAGTTCAGACTTGATTAGCGAAAGGTTGCTAACCATAGAGGAGTGAGTTCGGACAGCCTTTCCGAGGGACTGTGGGGCAAAGCAATATCTGCTTTAGATGGCAGCTTTTGTAAGTTTATGGAAGGACATTCAGGATAGTTGAATTTGGGCATTTTTCTTGGATATCAGCAGGATAGGTCTGCCATGGTCTGCGAGGGAGTTGGAATGGCTGAGATCAAGAGTCGTCAGAGAAGCTTTCTTGAGGCTGGCTGGGGAGCCTTGCCCACTCATGCTCAGGGTTTAGCCTGATCTGCCAAATATTTGGGGTCGGGAAGGAATTTTCCTCCAGGGCAGATTGGCAGAGGCTCTGGAGGTTTTTCGCCTTCCCCTGCAGCGTGGGGCATGGGTCACTTGCTGGTGGATTCTCTGCTTGAGGTCTTCAAACCACAATTTGAAGACTTCAATAACTCGGACATAGGTTAGGGGTTTTTATAGAAGTGGATGGGTAGGGTTCTGTGGCCTGCTTTGTGCAGGAGGTCAGACTAGATGATCATATTGGTCCCTTCTGACCTATGAGTCTATGAGTCTAACTGGATTTGTTTAGTTTGGAAAAGAGAAGACTGAGAGGGGACATGATAGAAGTTTTCAGGTATCTAAAAGGGTGTCATAAGGAGGAGGGGGAATACTTGTTCACCTTAGCCTCTAAGGATAGAACAAGAACTAATGGGCTTAAAATGCAGCAAGTGAGGTTTAGGTTGGACATTAGGAAAAAGTTCCTAACTGTCAGGATGGTTAAACCTTGGAATAAACTGCCTAGGGAGGTTGTGGAATCTCCATCTCTGGAGATATTTAAGAGTAGGTTAAATAAATGTCTATCAAGGCTGGTCTAGACAGTATTTGGTCCCACCATGAGGGCAGGAGACTGGACTCGATGACCTCTCGAGGTCCCTTTCAGTCCTAGAATCTATGAATCCATGAATCCATCTCTAACAAACAGCTACTTCAAGTCATCACCAGAATATTTTTACTATAGTAAAAAAAAAAAAAATCGGCACTCTTGTTTTATTGCTGGGGATGCTCTAACTTCTTAGTGGTGTTAATGATTCTCCATTCTTACTTCACCTTACACTGCCTAGCAGTACACCTCCTCACATCAGGACCACCAGTGACATTACCAATACTCATTATTCCAAACCCACTGTTGTTTTGCCCTCCACTAATCTTTGGAAGAAGATATGCTTGAAGCAGTTGTGGAATTGGTTTCTACAACTTCTAAAAGTGGTGCTGAATGGAATTGTAATGCTTCAGCTTTTACAAAACAAAACATTTTGAAACAAATCAGTTTAAATGAAATATTTTTAAGCGAGTGAAAAACAATCAGTCAGAAATAGATTTGCTCAGCTTTCCTTTTTTCCTTTCATAGAGTTTCTCTTTCCCTTTCGTATCCTCAGCCCACACAACTACACTCTTCACTCACAAAGCCCCATATCTGCTCATAGTAATGTCTGCAGAATCATTCAGCATTACAGACCATTCATCTCGATAAATTATCATATCTGTTGCAATTACTCCACAGATACTGTATTTCAAGGCTTACTTATCACATAAGCATGCTGGCAGTTGAGCTAAAGAAATAGTATGAGCTATTTTATGCTTTATCCGTGGCTGCTAGTCCCTCCGCATTACAAAAGATCTCACAGTACCTAATGCTATGTTAAAAGATTAATCAAAGATCAAAGTGATCATCACTAATGCTTCTTCAATGCATTTGGAACTGGAAGCTGCTTGATGTGGATACTTGAAGAAAACACACAGAAATCTGTATTAGGTTTGCAAAAGTAATGGCATAAAGATTACTTCCAAGTTTGTTTCTTTGTTCTTTCATGGAACGGGTCACAGAAAGGAGCAGCAATTCAGAACTCACTATAACATCAAAAAAACAAAAAGGATAGTTATGTGAATTATTTTCTTCCTTTGATCTTACTGTCTCTGATTCCTCATTTAATGGGACTGTTCTCCCCTGCCACCCTCCGCCCCCGCTCTCCTTGACATATCCCTTTGTATTACATGATGGCAACAAATTTGACTGTGATCACTAGAACTAGCAACTTTAACTAGCAAAAACTCTGTATAATAAAGTGTCATGACATTGTGTTATACAGATACCTTAGTATGCACTCTCCAGGACAGTGCATACTAAGTGCATTTTCTTTAGTGTTAAGAGTTTCAGTGTCTTCCCTTGATACTGCATCATTAATTTCTTAAGAACTGAAATGCTGACAAGAACATTACCAAATTAATCGCCATGTACCCTGAAGGTATCACAATGAGCAAATATACAGAATATTACGCAAATCCATACTCAAAGCACTTCATAATGCTATTGCTATACTCTTTGCTCTTCTCTGTCACCTAACGTGTGAAAGGTTGGTGCTATGGGAAGAGTATAATTACTTAGCCTGTATAGTAGTTACTGGGGGAAATAGCAATGCTTTTGACAGTTTAGCACTGCAGGCAGTAAAAGTTAAATAAAAATCTTTTTTCCTATTTTAAGATCATTTAAAATAATACCTCCAGTTTCAGTGGCTTCTTTCATAAACAACAGTCTTGGTAAAAATTTAAACAACATAGGAGTTCTTTCTTTGTTTTCAGTGAGCTTTGTATCAATTCTTGAATGTATTAGTGTCTATCACCATTATATTTCAAGTATAACACATTTCAGTTGGTTTAACTGTCTCTAGGAAAGACGGTATCATTTTTAACCAACTATTTATTAGTAAAGGGCTGCAAGACTGTGTGTGTGTGTTCAAAGTATCAATTATGCTGAAAGAATATTTTGATCTTTTCTAAAAAGAAAATAAAACCCCTACAAAGTTCAAAGGTAGAATGGTCTAGTGAATGGAGCATTGGTGAGGAAGTTGAGAAAAGGGCATTATATTCCCAACTCTACCACCTATGGCAAGTCGCTTTAGCTCTGTGCCTCTGTTTTCCCATCTATAAAATAAGGATAATACGTCTTTTCTCCCACCATTAGTTTGTCTTGTCTATTCAGACTGCAAGCTTTTTGAAGCAGACTCTGGTCCCTATCTCAGTTAGAGAGTCTAGATGCTACCAGAATATAAATATTAAGTCATAATAACTCAGAAACTAACACATTTATTACAATGTTGGGATTTTACGTTTACAGTAATCTTAATGCAGTAATCATGGGAATTTGAAGCACAGGTAGGTTTATATACAGGTAGGTTTATATACAGATAATCAGTTTATACATAGCTAACTCTGACTTCTAAATACATCTTTTTTATCATATGCACTGAGCACAGGGTGAGACTATTAAAACATCAACATTCCAAGTAGCTGAACCTGAAGGAAAACACATCAGCAGCAAGAATATTCAGGGTGTGAAAAGCTTCCCTGAGTGCTGTAAAAGACCATAAAGGGGAACTGAAATAAAAATAAACAGAGCGTGAGCAGTAGATGCAAACCTAATCCCAACACTCTTTCTACTCACAGTCATGAAAGATCCCAAAGCACTCTTCACCAAAGCAGGGGTACTTCTTCCAGCAGCCTGGCCAAACTCCAGTATGGATTACTATGCATTCTGCCTGGCTAAATATGCCCTGTGATTGCATTTGGACAAAGCATTCTTCATTTCCTGTCTTAAGCTTCTGTATTAGGCTATTATGCTGAATAAGGCTATTAAACAGTTGTCAACCACCTCAGAGATTCATTTCAGTTCTGGATGAAGCATTCTGGTACCTACAAACATGATAAAGATGTTGCCTTGGTTAGTTCTCCAAATAAGTCAGGGACAACTACCTGAATCTGATGGGGGTCTTTCTGGTTTGTTTTTGTACCTTGGAAGGAGAAAAAAGGGCAACGGGGAGAGAGGGTTGCTTCACTTCCTCTGGTCTGTTGCCATTGGTTCTCCTATGGCTCCCCTTGTCGCATTTGTCCCTTTCCCATCATTCCTTCCAACTTGCCTGCCCTAGTCCAACCCCAGTACTCCACATGACTCGTTCTCCTCATTGCTCTCTGTCTGCAGGAAGGCTTGTCTCAACTGTTCAGTGGCCCTTTGCTGGGGCCTGTACCAAAAAAAAGTCAATAGGAGTCTTTCCTTTGGCTTAATAGGCTTTGGATAGGACCTTTGGCTCTTGCCAGCTGCCTCTTTCAGCTCAGCTGGTGGATGGCTGTTTGCAGATGAGAAAGGCAATGGTAAGAATAGAGTGAAGATCACTGAACATTCAGCTAAAGAGCACTTCACTTAAAAAACTAATAGCCTCCCACACCTATTGCTGTGTATCCCTAAAACACTGACTGGGGCATAACATCTGTGGGATGAGATTTTAAACCTGTGACAATCTTGGCCAACTAGGGACTGTTGCCAGATAGAGTGAAGTGATTCCTGCATTTATAAAGGGCCAAATTTTACTTTCCATACTCATGCCACTATTGATTTCAGTGAGACACTCTGGGAGAGTGAGGCAAGCAGGATTTGAGCCAAAGCTTGTAAAGCACTTTGTTTGTACATCCTCTGGCTGAAGGTTCTCAGTGAAGCCAGGAAACAGAGGGCTGCAACAAATTTGCATGAATGTTTACATTTATGACATGAATTTTGTGGCAGTTTGCATTCACTACATGATATATTTAAGAATAAGTTCAAATGTATTCATAAACGTAAATAGCATATATTTTTCCAGCTGTAAAGCTGAATGCTTGCTGGATTTTTCTTCCCCTTTTCCATTTCTTGATTCTCTTTTCTACCTGTCCCACAGCTATTCTCTCTTTTATTAATTTTTCTCTCTTTTTCCTCAAGATTTTCTTTTTTGCCTTATACATCATGCAAGAATATTAATGATCAGTGAGTTATTAGTTTTCAAATGATACTTCACAAGGCAGATTTTGTACAAAGATTATTATAACAGTGTGTCGGATGTGAATAGAAAGGTGCTTAGTGGCACACCCCTCTCTTATTTGTCTCAGTACTATCACTCTAGGGTAAAGGTCTGAAGATGTGCCTCCACATCAATGACTTTGTTCTATTATCCAGCTTGCCTATTGACAATCCCCTCCCTGACCCCAGCTCCTTCCCTATACTCCACAGTTATATACACTAGGGAATGAACTTCATTTCTCAGCTATGGCTAGCTTGAGTGGAGAGCTGCTGCTGGGGGCCAAGCTGGGGACAGATGAGAAAAAGATAGCTCCAACTTTATATTTCAATTCAAATAGCTCACCAAATAGCATTCCTGCAAACGGGCAATTTGCCAGCACGTTAGCCAGCCGATCGGCAGCTTTCACATCCTTGAATGAGAACGTAAATGCATATTATAGTAATTCAGTATTAAAGTGGGGACTCTGGACCAATGTTGCAAATTTGTAATGTGCAAACAAGATCACAGATTGTAAGTGTCGCAACCCTAAACCTATGCTCAAACATGGCGTCTGTATGGCCAATTGTCAGTCAAAAGGTCACATTGGTACCGTGTGCAACACCGTAGTGCCGTGTGCTACTTTATGGTGCGGTGTGCAACATTATAGTGCTGTGTGCCTATTCTTGAACCTTCTGTCTGGTCAAAAGGTCAAGTTGGTGCCATGTGCTACACTATGGGGCTGTGTGCAAACGTACAGGGCTGTGAGCAAAGGGTAGTGTGCCGGGTGCAGCTCCTATTGATATAGAGGGCACCAGCTCGGAACCTGGTTGGTGAAGGAGCTAGGGACCAATCAGACTCTGACATGAGTAAGAGTCTTCAAATAAAACCATGTCTCACACCAAAAATGGCAGGAGTATCCGTGTGTTAGCTGAAAGGCCTGATCACCCTTTCAGCCAGGGTCTCTCCTCTGGATTTTGCCAGCTCGTGTCATGTCGATTTTTTCTTTTGGATTACTTCTCAGCAATTCGTCATGCCCTTCATGTCTGTACTGCTGGTCAGCTGCGCCTGGAGTGTGGTATGTGCATTTTGTTTTCTGTAAATACTCTGTTCACTCAGCCTCTTCCTTCCTTCCTTTTTCTTTCTCTCTCTCCCTTACTTGGTACAAAGTTGTGTATACAGTATATGAGAGTCAAAATGTTGTATTAACTGCTATTGTGATTGGTTGGTGTATTTTACAATATTCGGTTAATGTGTGTATAGTTTACTTAGTTTTGTGTATCTGCTCTGGATTTTAGTGAGCAGTTGATTATAAATCGCTTGGTTTCTTGTTGTCGGATGTAAATAGACTGTTTTGAGTTGTGTGTGGTTTCATTCTGATAGTATTTCTAGTTAATAAATTGCCTCTCCCTGGCCCAAGTTGTAACTTATCCTGGTTAATAAACGGCCACGTGGTTTGAAATTTCAATTTGTCATGTTTTAATTTTCCTCTCTCACAATCAAATACTTACTCGAACCTGCATCTGTCTCGGACAGTAAGTCATTTCAAGCCCTTTTACCACGTATCGAATTCTTTCTTCATCCCTCAAAACGAACTGGTTCATGTTTCTTTATTCGTAAGTAAACAATAGAGTGTCTAGTTATTGCTTATGTACAAGTGATAATAACTACTGGTATATATGGAACTGCCCTAGGATGCTCAGTAAACTAGAGAGAGACCCCAATAGCTTCACTAAACCTTCCCAACCTCCATCCCCAAGAGTGACAGAGCAGGAAATCAAAACAGAACAGTCTAGGTTTGCTGATATTTGGATTAGGCTCTATGCATCCTAGAATAGTTGGAAATGAATGAAACTAGAGATGAGCCCCAGCATAAGTAATATGGGTCTGATTCAGTGACCAATTAATTAAGTGGGAGTCTTCCTGTTGATTTCAGGGAGCTTTAGATCAGACTCTAATTGTGTTCGTCTCTCTGTTTCACTTTCTAAGCAACAGATTTTTTTCTTGATCTTGAAACAGTACTTTACATTTAACTCTCAATTCCTTGAATGCTATTGGTTTAAGCGGGATGTTTCATATTGCTTTGGGACAAAATAGCTTTCTTGTATTTATCAGATAATGGTAGAGTACTGTCCTGCTTAATGTGCAATGTTATTGGGAGACAAGTTTAATACCTGTGCGCTATGATTCTTTAGTATCCATTTACATAAGCCATCAACATGATGATGTAAGCTTTTATTCCTGGTAAAAGGGACAAATAAATGAATCAGTGTTCGTTACTCATTACACGGGTAATTCCTGAGTAATCATTTGCATAATGACTTTAAATGACCTGATGAGGGAGTGGTACCTCCCACCCTCCTGAGGTCAGTGTGTTTCAGTGGGATTCCCTGCTGACTCAGTGGCAGACCACTTTGCTGCTGCTGTTAGGGCCCAGGGTGACGGAAGGGGGGGGGTACTGGCCTCATGACATAGGCAAATATTGTTAATACTCATTTTACATGCCTAAATGCTCATACTATATTCATTCTATCAATGTATAATTTCCAGGGTTTGGGGAAGGCCATTAGGTTGCACTGTACCTGAGAGAACAGAGGCAAGGCCAAGTCAGGATTCCTGTTAGTATCAAATCCTCCCCTTTTCCCCAGCCTGGTTTTCTATATAAGACATCAACCCTGTAGCCTTGTCTTGCTTCTTCATCTCAGACAGATAAGTAGGACTGGGCAAGTATGAGCAGGAGAAATTCCTGGCAGAAAGCCTAGAAGAGCTGGTTACGTTAGGTATAGATGAATGAGATGCAGAGAAGGGAGGCTAGCAAGGTGCCTGAGGGTTCATTTTAGAAGAGATGGAGATTTGCAGATTGGCCCTTGTGTTGGAGGTGCATGGGGGCTTCATATACCCAGAATGAGTACAATCAGTAAGTCAGAATAATTTACTGATTATGAATATATTAATCCTCAAATTTCTAAGAGTTAAGGTTCCCATGCTTGAAAATTATGACTGTGGTCTGATTTGAAAATGTATAGACATTTAGAAAATGATCATGATCATCTCAGAAAATAATAATATTTTAGAGATGGTCAAACTTTACTTTAAAAATTTAGAATGATTTATCACTAGTTAAGAACATCAAAGGTCTGAGTTATTAAGAATTTGAATCTGATTTCCAGATATTGTGTGTACATTGTGGGTAAATCAGAAGTGACAGGTAATTTGTTTTGGAGCTATGAGTGGTTAGGAATGTTTTTGACTAGCTTTGGGGGGATTAATAGAGGAATGATTTAGATATTAACTGTTTTCATGTTCATAATAAAGATTGCGTGGCTGACAAGTGCATTATAGTGTTTGCATGGCCCACTATAGACTAATTAGAAGTCAGCGTGTTTAAAGCTCAATAAAAAGACTTTCAAAAATCATAAAGGGCAGCACTCATACACATTCAAGTTAAAGAAAAATACATTAAATATCTGTGTATTATGCCTTTTCCAGATAGGCAGCTGCTGTAGCTGGCATAGAGATTTTTTTTTTCTTAATGGCAAACAGGAGTTGAGATTCCATAGCAAATATGAGGCAAAATGGTCCACATAAGATGTACTCCATTAATCTATAAAGCTTGAGAACACCTGGCTGATAACTTCAAAGATTAGGACTTAAGTACCCTAGTGTAATGTACCCCTTATTCTGAAGGTTACTGATTAAATGAGTATCCTCACATAGTTGAAATTGTCTTGAGCTGAGTGGTTTTCTGAGGGTAGTAGTACTGGGGTAAAGCCATGTGTAGACTTTAATGGAGTATTTGATTTGATTTAATTCTTACCTATGAATTTCTAGGCTCTCTGATTTAGAAGGCCAACTCTCTAATGGTCTGAAGAGGCAAAATTCCATTCAGGTTCACGGAGTTCTGTTCATGTGTGTCAGCAGAGAATTTGCCTGGGAATGTTCTGCATAGTGTTGTGTTTGATACTTTTATCTATAATGTTTTAAGGCAATTTTCAGTAAAGGTTAGTATGTCTGATAAGCTTAGTGCCAATTTAACTATTTTTGGTTTGGTTTTGCCTGGTAAGATATTATGTACCTTTCTTTTTGCATAGCAATTACTGTTTAAGGCAAAATCTGAGGTCAGTGAGGTTACACAAAAGCTATGTAAAACCCCTTAATAATTTTCTTCTGAACTAAAAGTTCACATCTCAAGAGTGGCTGAGTTGTTCAGTTTTAATAGATGAACATCAATAATGTATTTGTCTCTAGGTTACTAAACTTATCTTCTGTGCTGCTCTTCATACACAAAGTCATCAACTACAGAGATTTCTAAGAGCAGAGCAGATCAACTCTCTCTCCCACTGCTGAACTCAGTTGTCAGCTAAAGATAGACAAACGCTAAGTTGTACTGGAAAATAATAAGACCATTTGACTTACACCCAGTGAGGATCAAAAGTAAATTGTTTTTAGCTGTTACAACTATGGCCAGAAAAAAAAGAAATCAGGCATTTACAAATCATTTTTTTATTACAAACCAGAAGTAAATAGCCTTGCCAACCTAGAGGCAGTGTTTTGTTGAAGAACGACTGATTAAAGAGCTTTGTGTAGCTTTCAGGTGGTAACTTTATTTTGATTTTTTGCATATTAGTTATTTTGATTTTTACAAGGCATTACTTCATGGAACACTGGGATAGCAACATAAGGGTGGGACATATTAAAGTTCAGTAAGAGTGAAATGCGGTTGTGTTCAGTATGTAATGACAGAACAAAAATGTAAACCCAAAGGAGGGGTAGAAATTAAGATATGCCACAGGGATATTACTAGGAGCAATGAGATAAAACAGAACAAAGGAAACATTTAAGCTGAATATCAGCAACATTTTCCTAACACTGAAATCTGTTAAATTGCAGAAAAGTCTCCATAGAGAAGCGGCTGCAGCTTGACTTTAATTGAATTGGCCAAAGTTCTTGAGAAAATACGGTAGTGTAGATTTCAAGATCCAAGATTTTTTTTTTTTAAAACAACTCTATCTTGGGGCGGGGGGGGGGGGGAGAATAACCCCACAATAGTCTCAGTTTTCAAACTGCATGTCTGCAGCAATAGGAACACATCAGGTTACATGCAAGATTTTGCACTTATGCACACAAATTGTGTGGCTGTGCTTCCCATATGTATATGTAAAATACACAATTTCCACACACAGATGTAGGTTTTGCAAGTAACCCAATGAATGCTTTAGTTTTCTAAATGTGGATTTGAATTGCCAAGAGTGTAGTCTGCTTCATCTCAATAATTACCCGTTTTGTACGTCATAAAGCCTGACTACAATCAAAAATACAGTGGGAATATGAGACTGGGCAGAATCTGTCCTGACATAGCTTGGAAATTCTGTTTAGAAATTGAAATGAATGACTAACTACCATATTAGATATGTTACAGTATTGCCTATATTCACAAGACTTCCCTTGAGATGTGCCCAGAGCTCCCATTAAGTTAATACGGACTTTGCACTATCCAGCATTCTCTCTTTTCTAATTTCTATGGTAGTATTTTCATAAAAAAATAAATACCAAACAAGTGAAGCAGGAGCTGCAGTAAAATCTTTTACAATGAAATCTTTCTAAATGGAATTTTTGTTGTACAAGAGGTGGGTTTTACTGAAGAAATAATTAAAAAGGCCATAAACTGCATGCTAGGTCCAAATGTTCCCTGTAAGAAAAATGAGTTTCGTTCCTGTCCTAGTTAAGGTTCAAGAACATTATAGTTAATGAAAAAGTAATTTCAAGTAAAATTGCTAAAAATGTCAGGAAAAAGGCTAGCATGACATTAGTATCCTCAAGGGAAGAGAGCCC
Organism: Chelonoidis abingdonii; assembly: GCF_003597395.2. Lineage (NCBI taxonomy): Eukaryota > Metazoa > Chordata > Testudines > Testudinidae > Chelonoidis > Chelonoidis abingdonii. The sequence goes on along the minus strand of NC_133778.1, from coordinate 30,104,567 downwards.
TCCAACATGAGTTGTTTTACTTTGGCTGAGTTACATTGACGCTAAGGGACAGTTTTCTTCTAATTGCACCTAATGAGCTGGTTAGAAAATCGGTTCCCTCACTTTCACATAAATTATCTCTTGTGGAAATAGAAATCTGAAGGGGAAATTATATAAACTAGCTCCTATTTTAAACTATCTGTTGTACATCTACTGAGATACCAGAAAAATAGCATTTTCATTTTGGAAAGGTTTACATTATATGAGAGGCTATTTTTACACTATACAGGTAACTAATGAATAATGCCTGGATGCGCACTAAGGATGAGGTGGAAGAAATGACATATAAATGCCCTGATATACCTAGATAGGAAAGATGGTTTATATGGCCCTGATACTACAATATCTGAGTATTGCAGACATTAACGAATTTTGCCTCAACATCCCTGTGAAGTTATGGGATTTATTTTTATCTCTACCTTGCAAAAGTGATACTAAGACAAACAACTATATCCTCAGCTAGTGCAAATTTGCTTTGCTCTATTGAGGCCAATGGCTCTACTTTGATTTGCATCAGCTGAGGCTCTGGCCCAGCAGGATTAAGGGCCAGATCCACACTAAAGACTCCCATTGATTTCAATGGGCTTTGAAGTAACCCTTATTGACTTTCCTGTAAGACTTTGGGTTACTTTTATCAGAGCCAGGAACTGAGCCCAGATCTTTTGGGTCTTGCATTAGTATCTTAAACCCAAGACACCCTAGCACCCTCCTTTGCATGGCCCACAAAGGTCAGGCACAATTACAGTCTTTGCTGTCAAGGGATGCGCAGCAACCCAAAGGATGTGGGGCAAAGGCCTAGTTCCCCCTGATCACCATGCCCTGAAGTAAAACTACAGCATAGGCGAGGAGCAGGCTACACCCCAAAAGAGGTACAGGAGTGGATACTCTCCTACTGCCCTCCAGGTGAATTCAGACAGCAATCGTTTCTCCTGAGGCCAAAAGTTCATGGGGCAGAGCAGTTTCTTGCCACCTCTTGCTACAGGCTGTGCCCAATAGACATGACCAACCCTTAGCATGTTACATAAATTTAATTCACTGCTTTTGGGTGGGATCTCCATTTGGATCTGGGTCAATGTTACACTGAGCTCTTCTTTCCTTGAAATAAACAGCACTACCTTTAGAATATTATTCTAATGTGACGGGAAGCATCTCTTCTAGGTCCAAGTTAATAGCTTTTTATGAAAAGTATTTAACACAGTAAGCACAGAGACATGAGGAAATCTGGAGCAGCCTGATAACTGGCTACATTTATAAGACAGCAAGCCTGTTGTGACTTAGCAAAATTTGATTGGCACGAAGTCTAATAGCACTATTTGTCTAATACTCTGTGTTAAATTACAGTGAAGCTGTAATGTAATGAGATGCAACATCCACTAAAATATCAAAATTTATGACAAGAGCCTTTATGGCAAAGGTCACTTTAATTCATGACAGGACACTTGCCTATCACTTCTTTAATTCTGATGGTTTTGAGTTGATTCATACATTCAAATTACTTTTTATGTCTGCCCTGTTGATTGCTCTGATTCTTCAAGAAAATGGTGTGAGAATGATAAACCTCAGCTGCAAAACAAACTCAGTTAATGGCAAAAAAAAATTAAATAAAAATCAAATCAAATCCACTAAAGAGCACAGTGCACATTTTGAAAGTGGGAGAGAGTTTAATGCATATTACTAAACTCGATACTAATTCAATAAAAATGAACTAGATTATGATCTGAAGTTGCACTACTGTACCTGGGATTAAAATTATAGTAATTAATCATCATGCATTATGGCATAAATTATGAAGAAACGCTTCCAAACATGAAATCGATGTTGTGTTGAGTCTGCAGACAGCTTGAATGTAACAGCCCGGTTGGACAAGTACTGCCCACCAACTCCACTTCCTACAGGGAAACAGAGGCCCCTGAACACTACACAGGAAACCTCTGCACAGATCTGAATCCCTTGTGCAGAGAATATATAGCTGTAATGGGCTTTGTGAGAAAGGCTACACACACAAGTGCTCTAAACCAGGCCACTTGACTAAGTTCTGTCTCTTCCTCAGAATTTACAAACTCCTTTGTGTAAAGCGCTCATCTGTATACTGAGAAACTTTGCTCAGTGGAGGGTCAGCATTTAATGTGAACTAACTCTTCCCATTCTCAGTTGAGGTTAACTCTGAAACACAACGATGTGAGCTAAACATCAAAATAGTTAACCATTTCACTGCTGATCATTTTAGCAGAATCATTCCACTCCAGACATTGTGGGAAGTGTTTAAATATACAGTGCCTCAGTGATCTAACCCTGTTCAAATAATTTGTTATATCCCCTCCACAATTTTTTTCCGCTCATCTCAAAAATTGACTTGTGATTTTACTCAAACATTACATGGACACTCAGAAACATAGATTCACCATTAGGCAGAAATCAAACTTGGAAAAATCTCACTCCCAAAGACAACTTGTTTTGGAAAATGCAGGGGCAGCTCCAGGCACCAGCACGCCAAATGCGTGCCTGGGGCAGCAAGCCACGGGAGGCGCTCTGCTGGTCGCCGCGAGGGCAGCAGGCAGGTTGCCTTCGGCGGACCTCCAGCAGGCATGCCGCTGAAACTGTGGGACCGGGGACCTCCCGCAGGCAAGACGCCGAAGGCAGCCTGTCTGCCGTGCTTGGGACTGCAAAATACCTAGAGACATCCCTGGGAAAGTGAAACACAAGACATTATACAATAAGTTGGGGTTTTTAGCTTTTACTTTAGTGGCCACCAGGAACATATTACATTTAGTGTTTTGAAATATGCCGTTTTTTTACCAATAACTTGTATCTTATCAAATTTATTACTGCAGTTACTGAATCTAGTAAATTTTAATACATTCTTCCATTGTGCTAATGGAATGACTTTACATAAGAGCTCTATTATAATGAGAAACTCAGCTATTATTTTTTACATTAAATTGTCATAGAATGCGTAGCTGGAAATTATTCTTTACTGTACATATAAAATATAGGGAGTGCAATAATGGATGTGTAGGGACAGTCATCAGCTTCCTTATGAACAACAATTAAAAAAAACCTTTACTAAAGCATTCTAATTTTCTTGTCTGTTTCTGCAGAACTACTTTATTTTAATATTATATTGAAGAGGTCTGGATGAATATTCAGGGAATTGGTGAAAAGCTTTGGAACCTTATATGTCTTGGTGGTGGTTCAAATCCAGTTCAGTAGTCACTGAAAAAAACATTACTATTGCATGGCTGTTCTGTGGGCTACATGAAATAAGTTGGTGGTTTCAGTCTAATTCTGAGCGGATGGGTGTTTATAATAACATAGCTACCACTACAGTGGCAGTGTTTGGTGTTCTTGTTAGCAAGAGAAGATATATAGAGATTGGAATTCCTGTCTTACTTCTTAAGCTGGCTATGCAAATTGGTGTGGAAATGTGGGGGAACTTGTGTAGCTGTGTCATTGTTTCTGTCCTACAGATAAATAGAGGGGGAAAAGCAGAAGCCAATCACTCTGTCACCATTCATCAGCACATAGACATATGAAGTATTCCACAATATGGAGCTATTCAGCCTGTGGAGCCTTCAGGTTAGGTTATCTGCAGGAGGGAACTTGCAACTTATTTGAATTGCAGATGTTAAATCAGTGGCGCTTACGAATTCTAACCGCTCCAATCAAAGGCTTAAGATGTCCTCAACTAGATGCTACTGTTGGTATAATCTATTAGAACTCTGTACTACCTTAAATCATTTTTTTCATTTAGTAAGTTAGTATACATCTAAAGCTATATATTTCATTGCTGGATGCCAGGTGAGAAGCCTCATACAGATATGCCAAATCAAGAAAAATTGACCTCAAAGAATAAATGCAGTCATTAAACATCATAATAGATTCTTCTACAGAGCTATTATATCCTTGTCTCCAACCAAGAGTGCCCTTCTTAAGAAGATAAAGAATTTACAGGTATAAGATACAAGATATTTATGGAAAATTGAAGACTTGAGAGGCTATATTGATTACAGTGTTGGAGAAAGAGCAGACAGCATGTATATTCAGTAGCCAAAGAATCCACTGGCACAACAGATGTTGTTGAGTCGGACAGCATTTGAAAAGTACTGCATTAACAGGCTTGTTACTGTTGTACTGAGGTCTTGTACTGTTTCAAGCAGAGTTATTCAGTAATATTCCCCAGAGCAGCATAAGCGGGCAGAACTCCACTGATTTAAACTAGTGGTGAGTGTTACACTGTACTTCAAAGCAACACCCTGAAACCCCCATATTAACCACAGCTATATAATGATATGTTTCATACAAGGTATGCCTTACAAGGTATCATTTTAAAAGTTTTGCTCTGTTGAACATTAATATCCTGTTGGATTGTATGTGTTATCATTGTATGGGAAGTTATGAAGTCTACCCACTTTCTTTTGTAGAAGAGGCAGTCTAGGTAATAAACTTACACTGGTCAGGCTTGTGACCAGGGCACAACTGTGCAGCCCTGGGGTCCTAGGCTAGGGTGCTGGGGAAATTGGCTAGACCCTCTCCATTGTTGGCTCATGAGTAGCTAGGAGAAGCAGTCATGTAACTCAACTGGGTGTGTCCCTGCCTGTGGATGTCTGTGTAAGTGCAGTACCTACCAGAGGTTTGCAGCTTGTCACAACATCACAGTGTGAGAAGGAGCACAGGCTGGTAAGACAGAGGGCTCAGGGGTACCCCAGGAAATCCATGACGGTGAGATTGGGGCATGTCTTATTTGGCACCAGGAAGTAATCACATATGGGGATACATGCTTCATCTCATAGATTGCAAGGAGATGAACCTCTGTTCAGGGGATGTGATCAGTGTCACCATGAATAATGATTCTGACCTCATAACACTGGAAATCTGGAGTTGGTCCTGATTTGCATGCTGTAACTGGTTTTAGAATCTAGTTTTACAGCTAGGGAATGAGTCTGGCCCATCTGCTGCAGAATGAAAGTTTGCAAGAACTTTTTTCATTGATTAGGATATGTAGGTGAATGAATTGCATACACAGGGATGGATTTAAGCAGCAGACCTCAACTTATTATTTTAAGAAAAGGAAGGGGTGTTGTATGCTCACCACCCTCACTCCCCCCACTTTCACATGCCAGGAATTTAATTGGGTCCATCATGTAACCAAAAAACTCTGACAACTTCACAATTTACATTTTTCATAGCCCTCCAACAAACTCACCTCATGTGCATGTCTGACCAAACCAGTCTTGTTTGCGGCCTCAATTCCACACCCCAATGAATTCTAATTCTCAAGTATATTCCAGTGCAAGTCCCAAGATAATTTTCACCAGGACAACTGCTGGGTGTCGATGGACCATCAGTGAGTGCAGAAGCAGCACCAGCTGATCCTACAACACACCCCCTTCCACCACACCTTCAAAGGCAGATGGCTTCAGCCCTGAAACTCAGTTGTGATCCACCTGGCTGCCCGTTTTTGGGCCTAGGCATAACAGAAAGTGTCCACAGATACAGACACTGCCCTTCCTAGGTCTTCTGCAATCACAACTTACATGGTTAGTTCGACATGCCCAGCAATCCATCTGTAGGGCAGCTAGCCCTGTGTATGAACAGAGTCCAGATGCTGGTTCTGGTTGGCTAAAAAGGGCTTTGATGGAACAAATATTGTTCATCTGCATATGACTTTGGCTCCCCGCCCCCCCATCCTGCTAGATCAGCTTTTGAATATCTCAATTTCAGTGGCATTGCTCTTTGCATACACTACTGTCCCCTGATACTTGTGGCAGAAGCTCAAGAGCCCTAAAAGCACACCAGACACACACACACCCATGACAAAGTGGTGGTGGGGACAGGGAAGGGAGCATGAGAGCCAATCAGCTTACCCATTTCTCCCACCCCACACCCATCCAGGCCAATAGGAAGTAGAGGACCTCAGGAGAAAGAGGAGCCCAGCTCTTGCCTTAACAAGCATGCACTGTCCACCTCCTACTTCTCTGACAGACACCATGTCTCATCATTACTGGTCCAATCAACAACTCCTCCCTTCAAGGAAAAGATTTAATATACTTCTACCACACAAAGAGAGTCACAGAACCCCTTTCTCTTTCTAAGTGCCTATCAAATAAATGAATTTATGATTATATCCATTTATACTCCAGTCTATTTCTTTACAGCTACTCCACATTTAATATGGATTTTTAAAAAAAATTAAGCACACATCACGTGTACCGCTTACTCCTAACAAATAATAAACCATCTAAGTTGCCTCATATAGCTGAACTTGGTGCTCAAATTTCTGAGGATCACAATTCTGAAAGGGTTCATTTATCAGAGCTGCTTGAATGCTTTATTGATCTCTGTACAGTAGACATACAAAGAAAATGAAATATTAGCCATTCAGAAGCTGGAATTGATTATCTTGAAGCATAGTTATGCTTTTAAAAAGAGAGAGAATTTGGAAAAAACATACTTTGACTTCTGTTTTTTAATTGCAGAGGGGCATTTAACTAATGAGAGAAGTTGCTTTAAAAGTTAACACATTTTCATTCTAGTACTGCTAATAAAATAGTATTATTCACAGAATCAGATGTCCCTTTCCAGGACAGTACATCTATGGTATTAATTATTGAAGATTGTAGGTATTGGTTACACAACAGGTCTAACAGTTCAGGAGAAAATACACACACACACACACACACACACACACACACACACTCTTCACATTACCTAAGAAACAGGGACAAGAAGAAAGTCCACTTTCTGGAAGTTCCTTGCTAGTTCACCTCACTCCAACTCTCACCACAGACCAATCCTTGTCCCCAACTCGAGTGGGGAGATGAGCACACAATACGTAGGGATTCCCATATTCTCTACAGCACCTGAGTGTAGCCCTACACTGGAGAGAGGGGTAGCTCCTGCTAGAGTGGTATAATCCCACAAGATCAATGACTTCAAGTCATCAAAAGCAGTGTAGAAAGACTTGTGCCCCAGGTACTTGGGGAACAGGAGATAGGATTTGTTCCTCCTTCACTCAGTCATTTTTGCAGGGTATGCATGTGTCTGTGAGGGTGGGAGATGGAGAAGGCTCCCATTCTAGTCTCTAAAACAGGGCCACTGAGAAATTACAACTTCAGGCTTCACAGTCTTGCAAAATTCTCCCTGGCTGATTGAAGTTTGGTCAGCTGTAGAATTAGCTTCGCATCCGCCAACACTGAAGCATTAGAAAATACACATGGCTCATCTCCTTGTGGCATTTTGCTGTGTTTATATACGGCAATCAAGCTATTTTTAAAAGTCCTTTAAATCCACTCCCTCAAAGCAGTTTGTAGTAGCGATACTTTACTAAACACAAGCAATTTGCTGGATTGGGGACCTTGTGGGGAAGAGAGCTGACCCAGTTTCCAACACTGTTATCATTGTCTTTCTGCACTATACGTCACGTTTCACTGAGTGGACAGGAGGGAGACATTCCTGTGTATGTTCAGTTTAGGGATCTCCTGTACCCAAAGATAAGAAAGAAATCAAGGCTTCTATGATATACCAAAATAAAACTCAGATATTGTAGCTGACTACATGAAAGAATTCTTTATTTTTATTTCAAAGGTAGGTAAATTTATTTTCATTGCCACTGGGTATCTAAAAGGACATGTGGTGCATCCAAATGCCAATGCAATCTGCCATGGCTCTTATCAGAGACACACGAGCTGTCTCCTCCTGGAATGGCATGTGCTAAAGGGAAGCAAACATTTTCTAACTCATATTCTTTCCTATTCTGAATACAGCACACCAGTTTAGTACATCTAATAAGAGTTCACTTAACTAGCCCATGGTAATTCTTCTGTGCCATTTAATACCTATTTTGTGCAGTTGAATAGGATGGTAAAAGCTTAGTAAAAGAAGATTGCAAAGAGGTTAATTTACTATGTGCACAGCTCTGAACATTTTTAATAAATAACTACCAGATCAGGAAAATACAAGAATTAAAGTGAATATATACTTTTTAGGCCATGCTGATTGAATTTATTTTTCAGTTTCCCCCAGGAGTAGAATAGTTTCGTGTCCTCTTGCCTTCAGCTAGAAGGTAAACAGAATTTGAAAAAAGTCTTTGTACAAGACCATTTTCCCTAGCGCATTTCCCTCTGTTTAAAATGGTGGCATATGAATCCTTGTTAAAAGAGCAAAGGGTCTAGGGAAAAACAGCTGAATGACAGGCCAGACCCAAGTTACTAGGCATCAATTTTAGCACTACATCCTTGTGTCTGGTTTGTGGACATGCCAGTGTCATAACCTGCAAATAACTAACTATCTGTCTGAAAGTGCTACCCAAACCTGTACCCCAAACAGGTCAAAGGCACAAAATATACTTCAGAACCTTATAACACTGACCAGAAATGATCATGTTCTACAATGAACATCAATGGGGCAAGGCACTCTCCTTACTCACGTTCTACCAGTGAAATCTCCATGTGGAGAAAAATAAACTACTAAAATGAATTCACTTCTCAGAATCCTTTTCATTATGAATTCCTTCCCTATCTATATTCCTCACTTTTATTTTACCCCAAAAATCTAAAACCAGAATCTCCTTACACAGATTAGTGCTCCTTATCAAAACAGGTGGTTTTAAATTTACTAATTTTAAACTTTGCCATCAGGCAATAATTCTTAGCCAAGCAATGCAGTGACTCATTCCCTCATGCTGTAGAGTCCTGGCTTGGCTCCAGCTGGAAGCAGAATTGGTTGCTCCTTTACCCTTTCTTCAATTGACTGCACTTGGATTACTACTAATTCCCTAAAGAACAATCACCAACTACTGTGGAAGCCAGAAATACTTAGTGTATGATGTCTACTAAATTCAAAAATATCCCCTTCTATATGCCAAGACCTCTACCTGGGGTACCTCAAAACTCTGTATAGCAGACAAACCCATCATTTAGCCAGACTGGATGAAGGAAGGGATTTTGACCATGAGTCAATTAATTGAAATGATACCTTCCTCCCTTTTATGATATTTGAAGAACATGCCACCTCCCAGCTGTTTATTCCTGACCCATCCGAGTTGCTTTATTTTCTCCAAATATTACACACGATGCCAAGACCAATGGCAACACTATAGACATACTTGGCCAGCAAATTTGAATTAAACAGAGTGCCTAAAAAAGGAATGAGAGGAGGAACTAGACCAATTGTTCTGTGTTAACCAATGGAAACAAATTTTAGCTAGCACTCTGAACTGTTCCTTGGACCTTTTATTAAGGTTAATCCAGCAGAAAAATCATATGGCCGCCTCTCTGACTACTCAAAACCGGTGCCACTAAGTCAGACTAATGTTGGTCCAACATTAACCCATATGCTCTGGGAATGCTCCTACACCCATATATTTTGGGTAGAACTAAATTGCAGAGTTAATATTTTTCTTATAAAATTGTTACAAACTAAATATCTATTTTCAAACCCAATTGACGTTAATTGGACTCTGAATAAAGCTAAAAAAAAAAAGCTTTGGCTAAGCAGAGCACTAATAATTACTAGAAGACTAGTACTACAAAAATGGAAATCCAAAAATGAACAATTCAAGACTTGAGCATAAACATCATAAACTTGACCACCCTAGGAACAACTCTATATTGTAAAAGAAAAATGTTAGATATCGAATACTTTCCTGGAAGCGTCTGAATTATCCTATTAAATGTATGAGCCCCCATCACTTCCCCTCCTTTCTACCCACTTCCTTTCCTTCCCATCTCTATCCCTTTCCTCTGAACTTAGTTTTAACTTACTTAATATTTTTCTTTAACTAGTTGGATTTATTAGAAACAAATTTTGTTTTTAAATTGTGTAGTACAAGTAAGTCAATATATAGAATAAAATGTTTCAAGTATAGCTAAAGTTAGGTAGCAAATGGTATATTATAAGGATATTATGTATAGTCAATTTTGTTTTAAATTAACACAAGTTAATAGAAAAAAATCTCAGGCATTCTACTTCTGGGACATTTCTACATGATCCCTTAAACTTTGCTTTAAATACACATAATGAATGTTATCTTGTAAACCTTATTCACCAAATGTGTGCATTGACTTTCATGGGATCATTTTGCAAGAAATGTCTACAGGAGCTGGTCTCTAGTTAAAGAGGTCCTATTTACCTTACTGTCAGTATTTCCTACTGTATACTTTTTCAAAGAGCTGAATAATTTTATGCCAAATATACCGATTGTGATTTATCAAATGTCATGCTTCAGGGTTTAAACTGACGTTTTGAAGGAATCAGGAAGGATTTTCCCACCATGTACAGCATTACATAACTTTATTAGATGAATTTGGTTTTGCTATTTTAATTTCTTTAGCTTTCTCTGAAGCATTTAGTTTGGGCCACAGCAAGACTGATGCACCAACTATCCGAATCATGATTGCAAATCTAGCAACATTATATGCACTGAAAAAGACACACATGAAATCCATATAACTGATGGTGCAACACTTTATATGATCATAAATGAAAAATAAGAAGCTGAAGCAATGCCTGTCTGCACACATTACTTTCCTCCATCCCATATTCAACTGCTGAATATGCCTTTTACAGCCTTAAACTGATGCTCCACAGGACAGCCCCTCAAGAGTGATAAAAGTGACCTGAAAGCTGAGAATCAGCAGTGGTATAAAATCTTCCAGAGGAAGTTTTCCATCAGAAAACACTGATTTGAATGAAATGTCCTCAGGAACATATACCTTCTAATAAAAAATGTTCACAGGAAATTATTGAATTGTTTCATTTTCATAAGGTCAAAAGATTACAATATAACAAAAGTCAAAACAATAAAAAAAAGGAATTTTTCAGACTATTTCATTTCTGTAAAAATTCTGAGATTTTGACTTCATCCTGATTTGGATGAAACCATATTTCAAAACCTTGGAATTTCTATCCCGGGGAAATTCCATTTTTCAACCTGCTCTACTGAGAGCTCGGTCTGGTATGCATGAAAGAGGTTGTGGCAGGGAAATAATGAGGTGAGGGGTGGCAGGACTGAAGTTCAGAGAACTTCACTAATCTCTGATAAACACAATCCTCTCCAGAGGACTTTTCTAGCTGATAAAACAGAGCAGTTCTGTGAATTCTCTAATTTGCATCAAGGATCTGTTCAAGCCCCAAGTTTCCCCCAGGTATGGGAGAAATGGCAAAAGTGTTTTACAGCTACCTTTGCCTCCTCCACTAACTGCGCGGAGCATAAGTTTAGCATCACTGAAGACTGCCCCCTAAGCATCTAGTGCCAATAGAATTCTAAGCAAGGGAATACATTACTGCAAAACATCTGCAAGGAGTTAAAAAAAAAAACACAAAGCCAAAAAAACACAAGCTCAGCCTTGTTACAAGAGATTCTCAGGGAAAGGAAGAACAAAGAACTAGAATTATGAGTCAATACAGAAGTCAATAGTACATGTATATCTCCAGGGAGTTACTGCAATACATTAGGTGGGGCTTTTTAATTTTTTTTAAAAAATGACTAGGATTTATGTTGTGTAACCAGAAACAAACAGTGACATTAAATGATTCTGTGCAAGTTAACATAAATATTTTTAAAGGAATCTGGAAAGAACATTGTTTACTATTACCCTGTTCAGGGTGCAAAAATGTCTGCATTAGTCAAATTGCAGGACTGATTTCTGGCACCAGGGAACACAAAGTTATAAGAGTTGTAGGAATCATATTCCTGTAATGAAACATGTATAAACAAACATCACCAAAACTGCAAGGAAAGTGTCTAGTCCAGCTTTCACTACAGAGTATCAGACTCTGTAATGAGATATTCACGGACTCTTTTTAGAGCTTGAAAGTTCATATATTATGTACAGTACAAGTGAAGAATGCTGTTGACAAACCATGAACACCAAATGGTAGCATTGCAAATGAAGAGCATGCATATGTTACTCATTCACAGAATTATTTTTGGCAGTCAAGCAGGCTAGCAGTTGTTGCTTGGGAGAGGTCCAGAACAACAGCATCGTGTCTTAACTGGTACAGACCGTGGAGGAAGTTAAGTAATTGCCCCAGTTATCAAAAACTCAGAGGAATACTTCATGCAAGGAGATTTTTGTTTCATGAATTGCTTTGAAGATTAGAAATATGAAAACAGGGTCAACTTTACAATTTGCAGGGATCCAAGCAGAGATGGGGTATGCAGGGAATTTGTGGACTAGCAAGAAAATAGCAAACCTGAGTAGTAGCCTCAAGAAATTGCTTGCATTTCAACCATCTGTTATGTACAGGTGTGGATACATTACCTGCAATTGATCCTCCCTCGTAGGCCACCATGGTTCACTGAGCTTCTGTGTTACAATTTTTATCCTTCCCATTTCATTAGCCACAGGTTAAGAATCATGATCTTCTGTCATTGGAGTGAAAAATTTCTTTCGCTCTAGCACATTCTTCACAAAACCTCGGCCAGAGAACCTCTGCTCAATTGCAGATTTCAATGTTTCCTGCTGCAAAGAGCTGTTGTTGAGTAGATTGAGTATCTGGAACAACCTTTACAGCTTCATAGAAATACAGCCAAAGGCAAAACAATACCAGCGTCACTAATTGTCAGGCAAGAGTGTTGAAAGCACGGGGGAAGGCTGCACTACTACAGGTGAATAGGGCCCATGTCCCAAGCAGGAAGTGAAAGCCAGCAGACAATTCCAGTGGCTATTAAGGACAGGTCCTAAAACAATCAATTGTCTGATTTATACTCATAGAACTTGTCACCTCAACTCACCAGTTGTCCCACCTCTAACCCCCTTTGACATGAGAGCCATTATCTTATCAAGCCACTAACCAACTGTATCAATAACTCATCTTATTTATCTTTTCCACTCTGACATCAGTCCTGGTTTTGGCATGGAGATGGAGCTAGTGGCAGATATCTTCAGGACTGGCAGAAGTCAAAATATCTATGTGAGAGATCTTAGAGCTATCTGCTGTGGACATTCTTGCAGGAATTAGCAAGGCTGGAGAGAGTCAGGTGCAGCTTGCTCCTTGCTCACTGTCAGAGAGATCACACTGGTGGTGACAGGAAACTCCTTCTTTTTCTTGGAGGTTTCTGCAGGTCTCAAATTGATCAGGTTATTTAATGTATAATTCAAGGCTGCTGATGTTATGTGATGATACAGGCTACAGTGCCATCAATATGATGACAATACTCCGCATATTGTTCCTCTAGCATGGACAGTGTGACCATCCTGCTCTCCAACAACCTGGAGTAAATAAGGACCTGCTCATTCTCAGCTTTGATAAGAGCAGAAGATGGAAGCATCTAGAGGAAGTAGTAGCAAATTTCACTTCACCTAACATTAATAGGTGTGCCCTGCAATTGTTAAGGTGGTCCAAATTGCAGAATCCTTATTATGGACTTGTAACAGGGTTCGCTCATCTCTCATGAGCGTCCCCTTGGCCAAGTGTGTGTGCCTGTACTCTGTTTGTCCCTGCTCCAGGATGGAGCAGTGCCCCCGGGCTCCCTCCCTGGTGACAATATCTTCACCCTCTTGGGCTTTTTGGCTGTAGCTCTCCAGCTGGACCACTATAGTTCAGTTCACTCTCTGCCTCAATGTCCAGACCACTTTCCCCTAGTGTATAATGGATGGTGGGAGGGGGGATCCAGGCCCATCCCCTATTCCAGGTCCCAGCCTAGGGACGCTGTGGATAGTAGCCATCTGCTATGCCCCTTGAACTATGTCACATGGCTTCTCTAATTCCCTTAGCCACTTCCCCATGGCCCCCCTGCCATCTGTTCCCTTACCTCAGGGCCTTGTCCTAATGGAGTCCTAGCAACCAGCTGAGGAGTCCTTCTCACTCTCCCTGCCCTCTGGAAGCACTCCCTAGTCTGAGGTTCTGCAGCTCCACCAGCCATCCACACTCCCCTGCACCAGCAGGGAACTGTACTCCTTCTGGTCCTGAAACTCTTCTTATACCAGGCTGTTGGGCCCTGATTGGCTGTGTCCCACACAGCAACTCTAGGCAGCTTGGAGGACCTTTCTGGGGGCAGCGTGTGGCAGGGGCATCAGGCCTCCAGCAGGGGGCCTGAAAGGGTCTGGTATACCCTATCACAGGACTCCATTACTGATGGATGCCCAAATAGCAGCAATGGCTAGAAATATCTTTTGACTTCAGCTGGTCAGAAGACTACTCTCTCTCTCTCTCTTTTTCAGTTATAAATTTAGGCACAAATAGGCATGCTTCTTTCATATTAAGACTGACTTACTGCTGTACTCTGGGTGAGATTTAGGGCCCACTGAAAGCAATGGCAAAAATTCCATTGACCTAGGGTCAGACTCTCTCTTATTATACCTTGCCCTGAGCTAGAAGACCACTGGCAAACTACAGGTGGTTCAGCAACATATCTACTAGGTGTTGTAACTAATGAAGGGAAAGAATTCTATGGTCTGTGTAAGGAAGGTCAGACTGATCTGAGTTGTCTTTTCTGGACTTACAATCTTGGAATTTCACACTACATTGGCTACCCCTCCAATTCCCAATGCTGTTTAAGGACCTAGCAATAATCTTCAAACACCTATACAGACTAAAATCCAGTTATCTCAAAAGAGATAAGATATCCTAGAGAGCTGTGGAGAGAGCTTTCTTCACAACAGCTGCATTCTCTAAGTCTGAATCAACATCTGGCAACAGGTTAAGCTTCAACCTAGTTTGTCTGATTTAATCAGTCATATTAAAGTAGTGATGTATTGTGATATAAACAAAAGGTTTCCCAAAAGGAAATGTGTATCAGTCAACCCCTGTTAACTTCTGTAAGTAGGCTTGCAGGCATGCCACCTGAACAGAATTGTTAGAATTCATGGTGCCGATAGTGCTCACAGTCACTGAACATTTTGCATAGAAAGTGTTTGTGAAAGGCACCAGACTGACAGCGCTACAAAATTCAGGGGGATTTTCAACTTCCATCAATGATTGTGTATGTAAAATTTGGGGCAGCATATGTCAGCCTGCACAAAATGCTATTTATGCTTCCTCATTGAACATTTGGCTCTAAATGTTGTTGTATTCACAGACCAAGCTCAGCACATACTTTGCCAGCTTAAGGGTTTTCAAACTATGCCACCAAAAGTGTCCAAGTCTGTTAGAAGGTCTGGCCATCTCTAGGTGTCAGAGGAAAATTCAATCTCCATTCTCACTTCATGGAGAAGTCACATCCCTCAAAGCCAGGGAAAATAAGTTCCATGTGGGGAAGAACTACCTGGGGGGTTGGAAATGAATCTTTCCCCTCTAGGTGGAGGAAGCACATGGAGAAGTCTTGCACCACCTGGCAGCTGCTAACAGTGGTAGCAATGGCTGTGGCTTGCTATGTTCTCAGGTATAGGTCGTTCAGTTTGTGGATGGAATCCACAGTTGATATTCCATCCCCAGCTTGATTTCATAATATCCCTCCTCATTGCTACAGCGAGAAGTGCCTCAACAGAATTCCAAGGCACACAGGCAGAGGCAGATGTAGGGTTTGTGGGGCCCTGGGGCCACAGCAAGTGGGGGCCCCTCCCCACTCCTTCTGCCTGCAGTCCCTGCTGGTGCTCCTACTGAGGAAATGGGGTTGGGGTTTGGGGGCTTGCCCTGCTCTGCACACCCAATACTCCTGCTAAGTAGAAGGACTGGGGCAGAGAGGTGCCCATTTTTCCAGGGCAACCCAATTATCCAGGCCCCCTGGGCACAGGCCATTGGCCCAATGGCTAATCCACCACTGCACATAGGTGCCAAATGGAGCTGGACTACAAATGGAATAAATTTACCGTCGATTTGTTTTGCCTAAAATGTGTGACTTTTTTCAACCAGCTCTACTGTCAGTGTCCCCCCAGCAGAGTTTCTGTGCAACTTGCCATCTCATTTAGTGGGATCTTGAAAGTTATACTGCTTATTGGGTTTTCTGGAGGGGAACAGTTGACCTCATAGTGGTTTTTTAGTCTGTTTCTCTGCTAAAACAATCCTAAAGGCTGTGGAAATTATGGATTAGATTCACATTCTGATCACCCTGAAACAAATCTGCAACCAAACCATCTGAACGCAATCAGGGTCACAGAAAGGAGGGGAGGAGAAGTTTTGATCACTTGAATGGAATCACCCACAACTTCCCTGTCCTTGACCCTGTGGATTCCTTTCTGTGCAGTTTGGGAAGGGGCAGCATAGGGTAAGTAAAGGGATTACTAGGGGATCATTAAAAATGGTTTCTTCCAAAATCCTGCAGAAGAGCCAATGGGAAGTAAATGCATTCACCCTCTTGCAGCCCCTCCATGCTATGGAAGCCTATACAGTATTAAAAAGGTCCAATGGCACCATTCTATCAAGGAGACCCACAGAGTGCCCTGTAACCAGCACAGAGTCTCAATACTGTGGGCACTGGCTTCCTATGGATCCCAAAGAACTGCTGCCCCTCACCCTGATGGTAGGATTCAAGGAAATATCTGCAAGGGGCTTCTTGTAGAATTTTCCAACTTTCAGACCCAAGGGACATTTCCAAGAAAGGGGCTGATTTGAGCCCTGATGAACAATTAAGATGATTGTTGTTCACTATTTAAAACATACACATTGTTACATTCTGTCCTTCGATTCACATCAATAAATCCCAAAATCTCAAAGGGATTTATATTTATATGAGCAAGCAGGATGTGTTCCATGGTTAAGAGCAACTGCTTATTGTGCCAAATCTTAAAAGAAATTCAGTGCTATTGTTTATTTCTACATCCACTCCCCAGGATCCAAGTTAAACTACTCATTTCTGCAATAGCCAATAAAAAGGTACAACAGAAACTGCCATTGAATTCTTGTAAAGGTCTATTTCACTAACATTGTTAATTATTAATTTCTAATTAACAGATTCAGTGTAATAAAAAAGAAACATCTTTTGTAACCAATGGTAAAATTCACCTCCCTCTTTAAAGAGACAAATCAAACAGGAAGCTGCTGCCTGCACATCCCTCGGCCCGCACCGCTTCCCGCTGCCCCCATTGGCCTGGGATGGCAAACCGCGGGCAGTGGAAGCCGCAATCGGCCTAACCTGCCGACGTGGCAGGTAAACAAACTGGCCCAGCCCGCCAGAGCACTTACCCTGGTGAGCCGCGTGCCAGAGGTTGCCAACCCCTGCCATAGTCTGTCCTAAATTCCTTGTGCACCCACTGATGTCAATGGTATATTGGGGCATACAAGAAGTTGGGGCCTGTCCCCTCATTTCTTTTGGGATTTATTCTGAAATCACTCCATATGAAACTCACAGAACTGCTCAGTCCTGTATTTGTTCTAATTTTCCTCATTGTGCTCCTCATAAAATAGCATATCCAGGCACTGTAGACTCTATTTTGCTACACTTAGGCTTTCAAAATCCTTTCTTAAAAGTATTCCAAGTTCTAAAGAACAAAGTCTGCCCTCATATAGGCATGAACAGCTTTCACTGAAATAATGGAAGCTATAAGTTGGTAACTAATGGCAGAATAGGAGTGAGTGTGTGTGTGAGAGAGACATTCCAGTGTAAAAATACAGTGTTCCCAAAGTCCTGTAATTTATAATATTGTACCAGTTATAATGAAACCTATCTGAATTGATTCACAGATAAATATGCTCACTGATTTAAAATACATCCTCCTTTTCATTTTGGAATATTGAGTTGGTATTCCAATGGGTTTTGTAGATAAATCATAATCTTTCCATATGACATTTTTAAGAGAGAGAAGATTGGAAGTGTGAACTGGGTACAAAGAAAAATAAGACGCTGTTATCCATCAAACTTCAAGTTAGAAATTGGGAAAGTTAGTACATAAAGTACTTGAGATTCATCTTTATGACCTTAGGTGAACTTCAGCATAACCCTTTTTTATTACAACTTTGAGAGCTCAGAAAAATCCTCCAGGCAAAGTACCTTATAAAAATAAATCCCACTGTCCCAACCTTCCTTTCTAATGGACTGCAGCATGTTGCCCTCTTGTATTTGTTCCCTCTCTACTGACTCTGAATTTTCTGAAAATTACTGGAGTCTCCCAGGCAGTTCAGATAGCTGCAAGCCATAGGAGAGTTTCATTAAATGTCTATTATACTGAATCAGAAATGGGCACGTGTGACAAGATTTTAAAATATATAGCTCTCACTGTACTACCTATGTCTCCTGACACTGAATCCCAAGATTATGTTTTTTCTTTTGTATAAACAGAATTTTAGTGCCTGTAAAAAAATCACTAAAGGACCAGATACTGGTGGATACCATTCAGTACGAGGTCCACCCTATGACTAGTCCCATTGAAATCAATGGGAACAGTTGGCAAGTAAGGTATTACTCAGCAATCATGGGGAAGGATTTCAGAATCTGGTCCTGAACTAACAGAACTGGAAATTGAAGTCTTTCGTTGATGGACAAAAGAGTTACTGGACAGCAATGATCCAATGCTCTCTTTACTGTCCAACAGCCATATTATGAAAGGATCTATTCTAGAGCTAAGGGGGTAGTTCAATCTTTTTGGGCAGTCAATCTTTCTATACAGAAAATGTAGAAATACTGCCAATTAGAAGGCAATTTATGGGTTGTGGACCTTGTTCACTGGAAACTGTGTGGCAAAGAGGGCAGAATTATTATTACATTGAGGTACAAATATGGCCAGTTTTTCAGATGATGTTAATGAACATATCTACATTGCCATCAACAGAACTATGATGATTTTTATTGGTTGAAAATTTAGCTACTAAAATAAAGTCCCTGCTCAGAGGATATTACAATCTAATATATATAGATAATACTATGGACAAAACTATCATGAAGGCTGTGTGTCTATCTAGTGCGGTAACAAGAGAGGGAGAAAGGTGATGAAAGAACTTTGTTTTGATTTTGCATGCTAATTTTGGATTACAGTCCTTTGCTGTGTCATATGACCTTAACTTCTGAGTATCTTTATGCTTTAGGTGGGGTTTTCATTCATTTAATAATTCTGCCATGGGGCAAGCGTCGGTTCTCAAGCTCCTCCCACCCTGGCTCCCTTCCCCAAAATCTCAGGAGAACTGTGTGATCAGCATTCTAGGTTATCTGCAGCCTCACGGGGAGTGTGTCCTGCTTTTGCCACTATGCATCTCAGTTGGATTTTCTGGCCAAATTTGCTTCCCCTGCACATTACATAGCAGAGAGGGTGAGATGACCCATCACACTCTTTTTTCTCCGGCACAGAATTCTGCCCTGATCCTGGTTTTCACTTGAGTTCATGGGAATTTATTCACTAAAAAGCAATTGAACTCCCGTGATTCTTCCAACTGGCTGCTACTTTTGTCAGTTTCAGATGACTGCCGCAGCATAGTGGTAGGGGTGTTAGCATCAGGTTCTTCCACACTCAGATGAAGCAATCAGATAAATTCAGTATGCAAGAGCAAGTCAGGCCAGACACAAGCTTAATATATGAACAGTATACTCAGAAGATAGAGCTTGTATGCTTGGGGGAGTTTGTTCAGAAGTGTTCAAATCTCAGACAAACATCTTACAGCAACTTTCATATTATGCACCATTGAGGTAATCTTGGGAACAAGTTTAACCATGTAGCTAGAGGGACTTCCCATCATGAACAGGAAACCTCAGGCTGATGAGCAGTCCAACAATTTGGCAGGAAAACCAGCACAATAGGGCCCAATCCTGTTTGAGTTCTATTGCAATGTAAATAAATACATAAAAATAATGTAAGCAAAGCCATTTCAGAAACAGCTTCCAAGAGAACAAGGTATTAGGAATTCTACAGAAATGGTAAAAATTATTAAGAGAAATTGTACATGCAGATATGGAGGTGAAAGGGATATGGAGAAAAGGAAAGGAGGCGTAGGGCCTAATTCTGTAGTGCAACTTCACTGAACTTCAATGAGAGTAGTACCTAGACCATAGAACTGGATCTATAACAAGCCATGGCCATGCCTCTCAAAAGTAGTTACTGATTTTGGTTGCCCAGGGGTGGACATCTTCATCATCTGGACCCATGGGAAGGAGTCTCTGGAAAAATTCCACCATGATTTCAACAGCTTCCACCCCACCATCAACCTCAGCCTGGACCAATCTACACGGGAGGTCCACTTTCTAGACACCACGGTGCAATTAAAGTGAATGGTCCATTAACACCCCCTATACCGAAACCTACTGACGCTATGCCTACTTCATGCCTCCAGCTTCCATCCCGGCACACCACGGCTCCATTGTCTTACAGCCAAGCATGAGGTAAACGCATTGCTCTAACCCCTCAGCAGAGATCAACACCTACAAATCTCCACCAAGATTTCTCAAATACAATCCGCATGAGGAAATAAGGAAACAGATCAACAGAGCCAGACGATGTACCCAGAAGCTCCTCACTGCCAAGACAAACCCAAGAAAGAACCAACCACAGGACTCCCTGGTTGTCACATACAGTCCCCAGCTAAACCCTTCAAACGCATCATCAGGGATCTACAATCCATCCTGGACAATTATCCACACTTTCCAGGCCTTAGAGTGGGCAGCAGTCCTCGACGATATGACCTGCCAACTGAAGCATATTCTGACCAGTAACTGCACACTGCAGCATAGTAACTCTAACTCAGAACCAATCCATGCAACAACTCGATGCCAACTCTGCCTACATATTACATCAGCGAACCATTCACAGGACCTAACCAGATCAGCCACACCATCACTGGTTCATTCACCTGCACGATCACCACATGTAATATGCACCATCATATGCCAGCATGCCCCTCTGCTATGTACATTGGCCAACCTGGACATCTCTACGGAAAAGGATAAATGGACACAATCAGATATTAGGATGCAATATACAAAAAACCTGTAGAAGAACACATCAACCTCCTGGGCCACACATAGCAGATCTTAAGGTGGCATCCTGCAGCAAAAAAATTCAGGACCAGAGCTTCAGTGTTATCTGCAAATGACACCATCGCTCAGGATTAAACAAACTGTGAAATGGCTTGCCAACTAAAACAGCAGTTTCTCCTGCCATGGTTTTCACACCTCACTGCTAGAAGAGGCCTCTCCTCCACTCATTGAACTAACCTCGTTATCTCTAGCCTGCTTCTTGCTTGCATATATACACCTGCCCCTGGAAATTTCCACTACATGCATCCTACAAAGTGGGTATTCATCCATGAAAGCTCATGCTCCAAAACGTCTGCTTTTACAGACCCAGACTAACATGACTACCCCTCTGATATTTGACATCCTGGATACTGTGGCCAGTTAATCAGTGTATGTTCTTAAATCCATCCATAGTCAGCAAAGCAGTTTAGTGCCTGCTTAAAATTACGCTTGTGTTCCATATTAAATTTGTGTGATTTTGTGCCAGGATACTGGAATACTTTCTATTTAAATCCACTCCACTAACATCATCTCCATTCGTGCACTCTTCACTTGGACATTGGAATCAGTGGGACAGATTGAGAATCCTTTTCTCAGATTGGTGAGCAGCTACTCAAACAAGCCGTAGCAGTGAAGTCAATGTTGTCAGTGTGAATTCAGAATTTACAGTCTGGTCCAATATGAGCTTTACTTGAATAAGAGGTGGTTGAATAATAATAAAAAAGTCCAGATTCTGACACTTACTCCAGTTGAATCTTTACTCCATAAGTGATTGCACTGAGGTCAATGGGACCACTTATGGAGAATAGTGCTAAAGCATATGTAATGATATTAGAATTTGGCCCAGAATACACACATGCCAGAGAATTTTAAAATACTGCAATATTTGTCAAATAAATTAAGTATAATGATTATATTCTTCATTTATTAGCCCAGTTTTTAGAAGTGCAGTTAAATTTAAAAAAAAATTGTCACAAAAATTTAAAAAAGATCAAAATTCTCCATAAATTATTTGACTGACTGTAAAAAGGATTGTAGGAAAGAGCAAGACTACTTCTGTTAAACTTTGATGCCTTCTCTTCTTTGTGTTTTTATATTAACCTTCACTGATCATTTGTGGAAGATTTGATTTAGACAATTCTATAGATTTCACATTTTCCATTTTTTATTTTCTTACTTTTTCCTTTAATAAAAACTTTGCTTGTGATTTGCAATCTCTATTGCTTACACTTTGCTCCCATTGATTATTTCAAGTTTGACTTAAGAATCTCTATAACAACATATTATGAAGTTACAATAGTACTGGCCTACACAGGGTCAGATTTTCAAAGTGAGGCACACTGACAGACATACATATATATTTTGTGAGACAAAGTGATGTACACAAATATTCATTGTGACTGCCGATGGCATTTGAATCACATAATCATAGAAATGTGGGACAGGGAAGGGACCTCAACTGGCCATCTAGTCCAGTCTCCTGCACCGAGGCAGGACTAAGTATTATCTTTCTTACCAAGAATAGGGGGCAAATGTTTGATTTACACACTCACCAGGTTTTTGATGCACCAGTTTGAGTGTAAATATATGCAAACAAATACACACACCTAGCATGCATGCACCTACTGAAAAAAAACAAACAAGCAAACAACCAACAACTGGCCCCTAAACAGCTGAATTCTGAAAGAAATTGGCTTTGCTCAAATGCCCTCATAAAAAAATGGGAAATAAATAATACAAAAAATTATATGGAAGCAGACTTCTCTCTGAAAGTATCCTCTTCAATTATCTTAGTGAAGAGTCAGTGGATCTTTATTAGGAGATGCATATATATTGAGAGGAACACAGACCTCAGAGCATGAGATCTTGTTATTCACTGTCCCCTGTTCAATATTAACCATAGTTTTCTAACTGAAAAAGTGACCAATTATAGTTTCTGCATGGAGGCCATTGCATTAACTCCTGTTAGAACAGATGAGAACATATACCATTGTTGTAATTATAGAAATCAAAACAGTGAATTCAACAGATGAAGTATTTTCATATATATTTATACCAGGGCAGTAAACACTACAAACACAACTTATTTTGTAAAAGGAAATCTGACAACAAAGTGTTAAACTAAGTTTATATTTTATATATTTGTGTATGAACCTCTTTTTAAAAAAATGTGATGTGCTACTATGAAGCTGGATTATGTAATTTGTGACCACATAACTTTTCAAAATTAAATACATGTAGAGTCATTAATGAAAATGTGATGTATGATAGCAATTTAACCAGAGCACAAAAGTGTGTGTTTGAGTATTTATGTGCTATCCCTTATTGCTTACTAGGAAGTGATAACAGTGATCTCATTACTGATGAATTTATTTATAGGTTTTAAGACATCAACTTTGCCAGGAAATACAGGGATTTTAATTAGCATTGCACAGCCATGGAGCTTCTCTGTCTTTAATCTCCCTAAACTTTGGAGGCCTCATTTTCTAATTTCGAACAGGCTCATGAGCCCAGCAATCCCAATTTCTTCTTCTAGGACATCTGCAATGAAAGCTAATCCCTTCAAGCATCTCTGACAGCCTGTTCACAGCATTCTGGGCCCTCTGCTGTTGTCTCTCCCAGTTGACTGCCTGTTGTAAACTCCCTTTCAGGATTAGTTCTTATCCAACCAACACTAACTGTACTGGGATTTATGCCAAGGATCTATGATTCCACTATTCCAAGTGCCTGCTCTTCTTGCATGGAGGCTTCTAAGGGAATGGGGGAAAATACAGAATAGCCGCAGCTCCCCCTTTCCTGAATTTTGTACCCTATTTTCAACTCTTTTGAGATCATCTCCTGGATGCACAAGGGAGGAGACCAATAGGCATCTTTTTGTTCTGTTTGTACAGCACCTAGCACAGTAGGATCCTGGTCCATGACTAGTGCTCTGAGGCCCAATGATAATACAAATAATAAACAACATATACTAGGATAATCAAACACTGCCAAGGTAAACTTGGAGGTTTTGTTTTTATTTTTCTCTTTTTGAAGTTCATGTCATTCCTTATGCACATGAATTAAATTTGTCAAAAAATAATAAACGTCCATGATCACTTTTCCTGAGGGGAGGTTCAGTGTGATTTGCCTAATGGTCAGATAGGGTTTGATCCTACAAGATGCTGAGCATGGATAAGAGTGCTGAGTGCCCTCTATTCTCCCTAAAGCCAGTGGAAGTGAAGAGAACCCATCAACTCACAAGGGGAGTGCTCAGCACTTTGAAGGATTGTCCTGATAGTGTATTTTAATAATAGAAATAGGAGTGGACTGGTGTCAGGGCCAGGGCATAGGCAGCCTGGCCCAGTTATTAGGAATCAGGAGCCAATTAAAATGAATCAGGCCAAACTGAAATGCCAGAAGATCAGACTCAAGAGACAAACCAGAAGGCAGTTATCGGGAATCAGTTATGGAATCAGACCATGTCAGGATACCAAGAGATCAGGATTAGGCAACAGAATCAGAGGACAGGAAGCAGATACCAACAGTCAGGCTAAATCAGATTATCTGGAGATCACAATCAGAAGACAGCAGGTAAGCAGTCCATAGTAGGGTGGAACCCAACTCTATTTCCTGTTCCTCCTCTGGCTTAAATAAATAGGGGCTGTGACCCAATCTGGAGCCTTCAAATTCTCCCTATCAGAGCATAGGGGTGGGGCTTGTGCTCCCTTTGGGCATTGTGGACCTCAGTCTCAGCTGTTAGTTGCCAGGTGGAAGACTGGAGTGTGATGACTCCCAGACCTGGGCTCAAGACTTGTGGGGCCTATTGACTATTTAGATGCACACTGCCAAGAGGTTCCATTTATAATAGTGAAAAAAGTATTTAATAATTAAAATATTCTTCTTTTAATATACTCCATTTAAGTGGGTGAAATCTTCTGTATCCCTCAAGTTGACATCAATGTATCACTTGGTTCAAAGAAAAGTGTATCTTCATCAGAGTTAAGAAGCTTCTTTTAAAAGCATTTTATAAATACAGCTGACATCTTCAATCTGAGTGCTCACTCTCTTAACTTCTATTTGCATGAAAAGCAGTCCAAAACATACAAATGAAATAAACTCCTGTTAAAATATGTTAATAAAAACATTATTCCTAAAAATCACACAGAACATCCTAATTTTTTTCAAATGGGCTATACAGAATTACCATAGAGGAAAGGGTTGAAGAGTATAAAGCTGATGGCAGCCATTTTTTGTCCAGCACCGTCCAAACGCAAAGTAAATCAAATTAATCACTGAGTGCTTTGTGGTAGCATCACCCCTTATTTCCAATCTACCTAATCTGTTATGTATGCTGGGTGAACCTCAAAAGATTTGAACATTCCATGTACTTGAGAAGACATACAAAATCTCCAAAACATATCCAAATCTCTCTGGTTTGGGTGTCTCCCAAGATTAGAAATTTTCATTATGTTTCTGATTGTATCTAGTTTCAGCTGGACTGGAAATAACATGTAAATAGTTTCTCTGTCATAGTGCTGCTGCTGACACTGCTGGAGAACCAAAGTTAACCAAATATTTTCAAACCTCTAAAGAGACTTTTGACCTTTACGTTTAAATTTTTTGTTTTATTTTATCTGAGGCCATTTGTTTGTCCTGACATACAGCAAATGTTATCAGATACTGCATTGTATCAGATTCTAATCTTATCTACAACACTGTAAATCAATAGTAGAAGTCAACGGAATTACAGTAATATAAGTGAGATCAGAGTCATGTCCGTTGACTTTCAGTAGGACTTCTAGACATGAAAATACATGGATTGTGATCAGGTTAGCAATATAATATTGTAGGGTTTCAAGTTCACCCCTCCTGTTTTGCCCAGAGTCTTGTAGATAAGGTTTTTAAATGGAGGGGCAGGGACATGGAGGAGGGAGGAGGACACAAATTCCTTCTTTGACAGACTCTCACGTAAAGAACATCAAGCACATAAGGACAATAAAAACTGTTCAAAGACAGCTCCCCCCATTTACATTCAAAGTCTAACATTGCCCCTACAGAGGAATTACAAATATGCCAGTGAATACTGAAATTACCATATGTTGTGAATATACTACAAGTGCCTAGTGGCATTATTCAGTAATGAGTATCATTTTTAGAAGGCTTCATAAATGTTTCTTTGAAACTGCCATAAACACTTGCTCGTGAACAGGCAAGCAGAATTGAATATTTGTCCTGTCATGATTGAGTTATGTCGATGTCCTCCTAGTAAAGTTCTGATGCTGGCTGGATTAATATAATCACAATGTAATTAACATGCTATGTCCAGGTGGTGACACTATCAGAATCACAATCAGAATCATTGTCGAAAATACAGGTTTTTCATTGTGCAGCAGAGACACACACCCATGCAACTACTTTTATCGAGTTTCACTCAAAATTTGAGTCCTCTCTGCATTACATTACTCAAGTATATTGAGAGATAAAATACAACAGCCTTAGAATAACAGATGTGGAAGACAGATGCACTTTGAAGTCTATTGAAAATGTTGCACTATGGTGGCACATATTCAAATTTCCCACTTAGTTAAATGAGAAACAGAACAAAGAAAATATGGAAACACTTTGTACTCAAATAATTGATAGGCATAGGAGAGTCTAAGCCAAATGGTTTCTGTGGATTTGTTCCTGCACCATTTATGTCAATGGATGTTTATCAACTGACTTGAATGGAGGCAGGATCAAGACCTTTAAGCAGATGACTACCTAGATCCAGGGGTAAAAAAAACATGTGACAGGAAATTCGTGTCACTTCAAACATAAGTTTGAATGTGTATGTACAAATGTCTTGTCTGGCTTTTTGTAACTGACCTGACAACTTTTTCTTTGGATTTTGGTATACCCTAGCGTACTACTGAAATATTCAGGTCTGACTTTTGGGCCAGGGGAATCAAAAGGATGTTGGAAAAGTTCTTTGTCTTTAGAGCAGTGGTTCCCAAACACGGGTTGCCACTTGTGTAGGAAAAGCCCCTCGCAGGCCGGGCCGGTTTGTTTACCTGCCATGTCAGCAGGTTTGGCTGGTCACGGCTCCCAGTGGCCGCAGTTCGCTGCTCCAGGCCAATGGGGGCTGCTGGAAGCGACAGCCAGTACATCCCTCGGCCCGTGAACTACGGCCACTGGAAGCCGCAACCGGCCGAACCTGCGGACGTGGCAGGTAAACAAATTGGCCCGGCCCAGCACTGGCTTTCCCTGCACAAGTGGCAAACAAGTTTGGGAACCACTGGCTAAGAAGATTTTTTTCAGCTGATGAAGAATGCTAATGTCCTTTCTGTGGTGGAGAAAAATAAATACAATTAATGTTATAACACAACAAGAATTGGTGTGTAAAGTATTATTGCTTGTAAATCCTGAGCATCATAGTGATGCAATGTATCCAGAGAGATGGAGAGGTCCTAAATAGCATCCCTTAGTTTCCCCTTTGAAGTCTGGAATACCTGGAGAATGAGGCTTCTTATAGCTGAGAACAATTGTGAACTTTGATCTTGGGTTTGTGGGAAATGTAGTGTAGAAACTAGTGCTTGTGATTGGTTAAGTTAAAGTGTGCTTTACTAGAGAAAACAGAGTATTACAGGGTACAAGGTTGTTTGGTCTGTCTGTAGCACAAATGCATTAACAATGGAGTGGGATTGTTTGCTTTTAAAAATAGAGAGGAAGATTTCCCTTCTTTTGTGTGGGATTAAGGCTACTTTCCTTCACAGTCTAAATTTCCTCTAAGCTGCATGGCCGTGCGGCCACACAGCAGACTATCTAGGGCTGCACAGGTGCGCAGGGGGGAGAGGCGCTTTTCCCCCCAGCCCTGGAGCTGCTGCGGCTGGGGAGAGGTGCCTCTCCCCAGTCCTGGGCTACTGTGGTGAGAGAGGGCTGGGCGGGAGTCCTCTCTCCCCATCGCAGCCTCGGGGAAGCCTTCACTCCAAACCCCTTATCCCCAGCCCTTCCCCAGAACCTGCACCCCCAGCCAGAGCCCTCACCCATCCCTGCACCTCAACCCTCTGCCCTAGCCCTGAGTGCCCTCTCACACTCCAAAGCCTCGGCACCACCCCCCACCACACATCACCTCTGTATTGTTGCATGTAACAAAATTTATTCCACACATGGATGTAAAAAATTAGATGGAACATTGCCTACAGTCATCTGCAAGCTATTTCTCTTCATTCTACTTAGCATGTGATATGATGCAGAGAGAGAAAGCAGCTCCTCCCCTTCCCTGGGGGAGGTGGAGCATTCATTCACCCCATCTTGCACCTCAGTACTGCTGGCCAGTTCAGGAGCAAGGGTCAGCAGTGGCCTGCACTTTTCCCTATGGTCACAGCTGCAGGATTAGCAGTCCCCTTTCTGGTCTCCCTGACAGCAACTGCCTCAGGTGCTCAACCTGTTGTCCCTAACCTGTCTTGGGGTTAAAATCTCATGATTCTTCCACTCTTAGACTGGGGCCTGGGTATAATATCGCATGAATACTAACTGCTCATTACCCTGCAGATATGATCAGGTATTGGGCACCTGTATTTCCTCTCTTTTGGAACCTGAGACCATTGATAGAAACCAACAGACTTACTTTTTTATTCAGCAATTAAAACAAAGCATTAGAGAAAAAAGGGATTTTAAAGCAACAACCTACAGCCAGCACATTTAGTCTAACCTAATTTTAACTTCCCTGTAAGATAAATCAGATGGGATTTCCTCTCCAGTTACAGGAACAGAACAGAACCAACTTACTTTCTCCTAGAAAACCCAGATCTTCCTGTGCTTCTGAAGTACTCCCACTCTGGTTCTCTCTTGTTCAAACTGATTTGGTTCCTCCCCATGAAAGCAATAGTTCAATATTTCACTGCTAGAAATTTCAGAAGCAGAAAGAGGGAAAGCAATTAAGCAGCTGAAAAACAGCAAAGTCCCTGATCAAGATAGGGTCATTGTTGAAATGCTTAAAGCTGAGGACAACGTGGTAACACACGAAATGCATAAACTTTGTAATACAGGATGGGAGAAAGACTTCCACCTGGAAACTGAAAGACAAGTGAGATCTGTAAATTACCAAAGAAATGTAACTAACCTGCATATGATAATTGACAATGGATAACTCTACTTGCAGTACCCAGAAAAGTGCTGTGTAGTGTAGATTGAACAAAATCACACTAGATACAGATGAAAGATTGTGTAATGAGCAAGCAAGCTTCAGCTCAAAAAGATTGTGTGTGGATCACATCTTTAACTTGAGATGATTGATTAAGAAAAGGCTTGCCTGCTAGAGGAGACTAGTCTTGAACTTAACAGTTTTCACCACAGCTTTTGACCTCCTTCATAGCGTCGCTACAGAACAGCTTGTGACAATATGGACTCCCTAGAAAGATAGTGTCACTGATCACAATGCTGTATGAAGGTTAAAAATGCTGTATAAAGACAGAAAATGGAGAGACTAATTGGTTTGATATCATCACTGGAGTGTGGCGGGGTTGCATGTTATCATCCCGTGTCTTCTGCATTGTGATAGATTACATGATGCAAACAGCAACCTCAAAAGAAGATACCGGAGTTATGTGAAGTAGAGGAAAATGTCAAGATCTTTGACTTTGCAAATCACATTGTTCTATTGAACACAGGTGATGATGGCATGAAAAAGATCATTACCCATGTCAAATATGAGTCTGCCAAAGTAGGATTAAGAATTAGCCAAAGGAAAATAAGTCATGATAGTTGAAAGAGGAGTCAATAATGATAGTACATATGTGACTGATAGCAATGAGTGCAGCATGATTAAAAATTTTGAATGTCTGGGAAGCACAATCACCATTCATGGACAGCTCCATAAGGTGGTGAAAGCAAGAATCTGGAAAGTAAGTGGAACTTTTTCAATACTGGTAAATAACTGGAAAAATAAGACGATCCTCACAACAACAGGAAACTTAATTCCATAAAAGATTTCTGAGGAGAATACTTGGTGTCTGCTGGTGGCATAAAGTAACCAACACTGATGTGTCACACAGGACTGGTCAAAAGACTGTGTAGACAATGATTCAAGAAAGAAGGCTGAAGTGATTTGGATATGTTTTACATATGTCAAAAATGTGTTCCTAGACAAGCCTTTGAATGGTTACCCATCTGGTGGAAGATGGAAAAGAGGAGGACAACAGATGACACATACGAAAACTATTGAGAAGGATGCTGCTGTCATGGAACAAGACTGTGATGGAGCAAGAAATGTGGCATTAGGCAATCGGATGTGGAAACACTGGGTTTCCTCATGTGTCACAAGGCTTCTGATCTAATCATGAGAGTGGGTGAGAGCCATTAAGGCTACTGACTCTGCCATCACCTCTTAACCACCTTTAAGGGTAAGCTCTTAGACAATTATTAGAGAGGGGTTAGGATCTGCTACTCAGTCAGACCCTAGGGTGAAATAACCATCATCATTTATGGTACAGACCACCACACAAGTGACAGATCCAGAGACAGTATCTGTAATTATTAAAGAGTACCTGTAACATTGTCACAACTGTGCTTTTATGTTGGACAATCTAATACAAATGATGGCACTAAGTTTACATCATCTATGTTCAGGGAAATGCAGAGACTGTGCCTGTGTCCAGCCCCACAAGAGGGGCACAATGAAGTAGGAAGACTCCTCAAACCCTCCTTGTACACAGGAGGAGCCAGTCTCACCTTTCTAGTCTGTCCTAGAGCTACCATGCAAGTAAACAAACTAATGTATGTTCCTCAATTAACCTTTGTAACATAGAGGCACTCTCAGCTCCTCAGGTATTAGAAAAGCATTTGACACAAGACACACAGTTGTTCATTCACAAGCAGAGGCCAGGTCGCTAATGCACAGGGGACATACATTTGAAATCTTTCTTGTTTTTATATTGCTCTATCACAAGGTCACACCTAAATTACATATTGAAAATTCATCTGTAAGTAAGCTAGTGAGCACTCTAGATCTATTAAATCTGTATGGGGCAACTTTTTATATTCATTTTTAAGACTAGAACAGGAGTGGATTTTAATACAGCCCTAACTTATAACAATTTGATAGACTACTGCAACAGGTCTTCAAAAACTTGTCAATTTGGTTGAGGTAATGAAAAGGTGCTGCCTCAGAGTTATTCACAGGACTAAATACAGGAGCATTTTGGTAATATGAGTGCTGTGGTAACCGTATCTAATTGCAAAGGCAGTACTGGAAGGTGTGAGGCCAAATCAGAATTTAACCGCAATGCAATTCAAATTCTGATTTATGTAGTTTATTTACTGCACATTTTTTGGCCCAATTTTCAAATATAATGACCTAGAGTGAGGTACTTAAATTGATATTTTGGAACCTCACTTTTGAGTTAAGTGATTAAAATAGATATTTAGGAGCATCAATATGGATTTAAGCGATTTCTAGGCGCCCAAGTTTGAAAATTAGTCCTGTTCATCTTCTGACAATATGAAAAATGTCCAGACTAGAACTAGTCAAAACTACTTATTACCATGATAGTTCCTTTGATGAAAAGTTAATCATTCCCAAACTGATCAGCTGTATTTGTTGTTCATAAACAGCCTGAATAGTTTGTGAGAACAATTTTTCAGATAGTAGGTTATCAAATCATAGTTCACTTTATGTATTTGTTTCTAATCTTAATCACATTGTATTGTTTCTGCTTCCTGATTGGATAACTAAATATTTTGAAACAGAAAAATAAAAAAATAGTGAATAATGCACTTTCTGGTAAAAAAATTGAATGAATCATCCCAGCCACTGCAAATATTTTCCAAATACTTTGGAGCCATCTGAACAGATGTGACTAAAAATAAAATGACTCTATGAACTAGAATGAGCTGAAGTTAGCACTTTTATTCATGAAATAGTAGTGGTTCAGAATTCTTATTATTAAATTATTTAACAGCTCTAATATAGCCAGATACCACAGATTTCTTGGTAGCAAAATCTTTCCTCTTCTCTTTAGCAGAGAGATTTATTTTCTACTGTACATATGACTATTTGAGGAATTGTTGAACTCAAAAGCAAGCAAACAAAACTACAGCCTTGTTTTAGGACTTTAGATTTTTATTATATTTCATTCCTATAGAAAGAGCATTTTTACAACCCAAGTGCCACATGTTCATGCCTTCTTTTGAAAGCAAAATTGCAATATGTTTGATAATAATTTTATCTAGCAGTGACAAGCCTAGGCAATTTGGTGACTAATATAGTAGTGAGGTTTTTAGAGTAGATTATCCCAATTTATTTTCTGTGCAACAAGATGAAGAAAAACACATTCTCCCACACAAAACACTTTTTTCTTTGCCTTTGCAGGGGCACCAATATTTCACCCGAATTTACCTTGCCACATCGAATAAGTATGAAACAATCTGCTGTTATCAAATATGAAATTTTGGGAAGGATTCACAATGGCAAATTATAACAATATTTTTTAAAAGACAGACATAAGCTTAATAGGGTAAGACCAGAGGTAAATGCAGATTTTCCATGTGAGCTAATTCAAGCTGCTTGATAATTAGAATATGTAGATCAACATCTGTCAAAGCTTTGGTGGCCTGACATCCTTGGTTCTATATTTATTTGCTATACAGTTTCATTCACCCTAGTGATTCAGGAGACTCTGTGTGAGATTTCTGAGATTCTCCTATTGATTGTATAGACCCACTTAGAAAGTTTTCTCTTCACGTGTGAAGTATGAAAGCACTAACAGTTTAGCTTTCCAGAGTGAAGTCCTGGTCCCATTGAAGTCAGTGGAAGTTTGCCAGGATCTGAGCAACTGAGTTCAATGTTAACATGTAAAAACCGTGAGCCACATCCTCAGCTTCTGCATATTGTTGTAGCTTTATTGACTTCACCAGAGATAGGCCAGTTTACACTTGCTGGAGATCTGGCCTGGTGTCTTAATTTATTTCAATCATTTATGTCAAGATATGGCACAGCACATGTTGCAGTAATTTTATATGCTCATTTGCTGTCGCTGCATGCCAAGTCAAAACTGGAGGAGTTCTACCTCCAAAAAAGTTCAAAAACGTATTAAGAAAGGGGAAAATCTCAAGGAAGTGTAATGAATATTAATTTTGTTTTCTATCCCTTTGCATCTAAGTACTGATTTTGCAACACTGAAGTCAGCAGGGATTTTGTTGTTGGTTTTAAAACAAACAATGAGGATTAGGCCCATAAAAACTAGCAATTTCTACGTTTATCTATTATATGTGCAAATAAACTCACAAGACAGCTATAAAATTGGTTTTTTATAAAATATTGTATAGACGTAATAAGATTTTGAAAACTGTCTTTCAAGATTGCAAAAGAAAAAAGGAACACATTCAGGAACGATTTCTGAAGAAGAAAGGGTTTATTTCTATAAAGTTTCTATATAAATGTTTTCAGAAAGTCCTCTCAATTGTGTATATTTAATAGATTATCAGAAATGGCCCTTTTAAAGCTTGATTGTTAAGTTACTTAAAAGACTCCTGGAGTTATATGTGGCACAAGCCAAAAATGTTTAGCAAGAGTTCATGTTTTGATTGTGTTAGGGCACTCAGTACAGCTCAAGCTGAGAAGGAAAAAAATAATCCCAGAAAACTGAAGCATAACTCACATTAGTCTGTCTTTCCAGTGACTGGTCACAATATTTTAGAGAAAAAATTTAAAGAGAAAATTTCAAGGCTGCTGCATTCAAAATGTTACAGTTTTGTCTTACTTCTATAAACTGCACAGAACTCAGAGGACGGGCCAGATCCTCAGCTAGTGTTAACTGTCAAAGCTTCACTGATTTAAGCAGAGTTATGCACCACCTTAGGATCTGGTCCTGTGTATTTTTCCCAATGAAAATTTTTCACTGCTGATTTTATCAACTAAGGCCCCAAGTCAGTAAACTGTCCTGATTCAACAAATCACTCCAGCACATGTTAAGCTTAACCATGTGCTTAAATCCCATTGATTTTAATGCGGTTTAAGAGCATGTCTAATTTTAAGCATGAGCTTAAGTCTTTTGCTGAACTGGGACCAGAAAAAAGCCAAGCTCACACAAGTAGTTTATGAGAGAGTTTAGAATAGAACTAGATCTCCTGACTCTCAGTCCTGAAGTTTCCACAAGAACATCCTTCTCCTCTAGTCATTAACAATGAACCTTATTTAGTATTTTTTTAGACACATCAAAAATCTGTTATATTTGAGTCCAGGGTAAATTTTTTCCCCGACGAAACTCAAAAATGTTTTTTTCAAATGGAAATTCCAACACACCTTTAATTAAAAGCAGTACTGGCATGTAGCTAAAATTGCACACACGTAGAATTGCATTCATTAGACACATCCACAATGTTGGATTATAAAAAATAAGCCTATTTGCAACAACAAAAAAAGAAATAAAATCAGAGACTCAAAGTGTATATGTTAGTTATTTCTCCACAGAAAATAGCAATGCAAGAAAGATAAATTCCACACATACGCAAATGAGAGCACTTGTGTGCCTATTACTCACAGTTTTGACTCAGCAGTACAACAAAGTGCTGAACTGCACACTTAGTTGACTGAAACCCTGCTAGATGACTTTTGGCTGTGACCACCTAGCATAAATTATTGTTTAATCAATGATAAAACAGCTGAAGTGGGTTTCATTTTAAATCTTCTAAAGTGTATCACTTTATCTGTGGTGGCCAAGTAAAATCTCTGTGTAACTCAGCCAGTACCCTGAGCACCATTTAATGAATTTTTAAATACATTTGCAATCATAGTTTTTATTAAATTGTACAATAGAGTGCTTGTAAGAAAATACCTGATGTATTAGTGTTCATTTGTGAAATTCCTATTAAAATGAGAATTTCTTTTGACCAATAATTGCCTTCAAAAATGTTATTTAGCCACCTTGTATGTCTCTTCTGTGTCAAAGTTATAAAAGATATATTAGAAATGGAAAAGGTACAGAAAAGGGCAACAAAAATGATTAAGGGCATGGAAATGCTTCCATATGAAGAGCGATTAAGAAGACTAGGACTGTTCAGCTTGGAAAATAGATGATTAAGTAGGGATATGATCGAGGTTTATAAAATCATAAATTGTGTGGAGAAGGTAAAAGTGTTATTTAGCCCTTTACATACCACAAGAACCAGGGGGCAGATTTAATACAAATAAAAGAAAGTTCTTCACACAACACACAGCCAACCTGGGGAACTCGTTGCCAGGAGATGTTGTGAAGGCCAAAATTTTATCTGGGTTCAGAAAAGAATTAGATATATTCATGGAGGATAGATCCATCAGTGGCTATTAGCCAACATGGTTAAGAATGCAACTCCATGGTCTGGGTGTTCCCCTAAGTCTCTAGCTGCCAGATGCTGGGACTGGACAATAGGAGATGTATCACATGATGATTGCCCTGCTCTATTGATTCCCTTTGAAGCATCTGACATTAGCCATTGTCAGAAGACATGATACTGGACTAGATGGACCATTGGTCAGAACCAAAAATGTTAAGATAGACTGCTTTTCCAGTGTCTGAGCTTGGTGCTTGGATCGGAGCTAGATGGTGGAGACTCAGTCCAGAGAAGACAAAGATGATGCTGGTGAACTAAGATTATATGTGCACTTGTAGTCAAAGAGGGATGCCCATTTTTTGTTACAATGATTCACAATGTAATAGTCCTATTGATTGTCTCATCATCAGCAATGACCAATAATGTTCTGGAAATCTTTGCTTGCCAAGTAGTTTATGACCTTTCCTACTGGATGAGATTTTCTCAATAGTTACCAATGAATCTGTCACTCACACATTGGATTCACTCTGTCACCAAGTAGAGAATACAGCTGCCTGCTTCAATCCGGCAAGCTAATTCACGCAGACACAACCATGCACAGATTCTCTTGCAGGATTGATCTCTTAGAGGTGTTTCATGCTAATAAAGAACAAGGTCTGGCTAGAAAACAACAATCCTGCTTTTAAAAAAAAACAACGGCAATTATGAAAATCAATTTTGTTCTGAATGAAAGTGAGACTCTTTGTCCTTAAATAACTAGTGAGAAAGGTCCACCCACACCAGAAAAGTGGTGTAGCAGTCACAAGTTAGCCAGAATGGGCACCTGAACCTAGGCCTCAGCTAGCTGAGATGGGTTCCTTAGCCAGCAGGCTGTTAGTTATTCTGGGTACACTTCCTTCCTTCAGAAACCTTTCTAAAGTTTAATTAAAATGTCTTTTTTGTTTTGGTCTTGTGTACATTAGACACCACCTGTCTCCTAGAAGCTAAGATCACCTGGGATGCTCAAGCTAACAATCTCTAGTACACATTGGGATCAGGAGAAGGTCTTGTCAGTGGAAGGCTCTCTGGAATTTGGTCATTCATGCCTCCGCTCAATAAACCCACAAATCTCATTTCACAACATCTCTACAGTATTTTTTCAGGCGTTTGCTGAGAAGGTTGGTTAAGTAGAGTAATTTTTTTTCTCTTTTGTTTGTAGGTTCTTAAATGTCATTTTTGATCATTAAACTAATGTATTTTTAAATGTTACTGTTAGTGTGCTTAATGAGGCTGTAATAGAGGAATAAAATATGTATATGAATGCCTTCAGGAGGGTCCTAATTTCTTTAATAATCATAATCCCCATACAATGAATGTTGATGAAATGTCATTTTTAAAACAGTCCCAGAAATCTAAGCTGCAGCCTGCCTTTTCCAAAGTTCCAGTTCTTTTATGGAAATATTGTTGTGAATATTTCTTTCAGAAATGACTGTAATTAAAGGGGTATCATGAAGTTAAAATTTTGTTTCAAATTTAGATATTGTAAAAAATTAAATTTCACAAACCCTAAAGACCTAATGAAAAAGGTTTCCATCCATTTGTTAAAAACAAAGGAAAAAAGGTGAAACAAACTGAAATTAACTAGAAATTGACTAAGAAACAGAAGTGAAACTTGCTACTCTATTGTCATGCCAAGGATGAGAAAAATGCAAACTTAAAGAAACAGCATAAGCAGTGAAAAGTAAACCAGGCGTAATTTTTTCTTAAAATAAAGTACTGCAAATTTTAACTTATCAGAGTCTCTCTAGAATTGTTTATTAATTCAGATTTGCGTCCTTTAGGCAAAATGCCTACAACATCTGTAGGCCTTCTACCTGTTTCCTCATGTCCCAGAAGTTGTCTGCACCTGTTCAGCCCAATTATACAGTTGACTTGCTACCGTGAGCCAGAAGACACTTGGAAGGTACTTTAGCAAGCAACTTGCAGGCACACCCATCTCCCTATGTTTATTCATAAAAAACAATGCAATGTTGTCTAGCCTTGCAGGCAAAAAAGAATTGAAACACCAAAATATACTGTATCCTAAAAGAGGGCTCAACTCTATACATCTCAAGGGGGCTCAGATTTAGGTCAGAATGAAAGGTTGCAATAAAAAAAAATATGATTGCGTAAACTTTCGGCTCCACAGAACTGGAATTTGTTGTATCGTGTACTAAATACAAAGAACAAAAACTTGTGTTTTCACTAATCTCCTATACCTCAAAAACCAGTGAGTCCCTGTCTTGACCATCACAAAAGGTGTGTATTTCAGTCATATTAGCTCAGCTGAGCTAGTGTAGCATGACTGAAAAATCCTATTAAAACACAGGCCTAGCACTCTTGAACTGCTCCCTACTAGGCTAAAACACATATAGCAAACACCTTCAGACCTGTTAGCTGGGTTTACACTAGAACAGGCTAACATGATTTACAAAACATTTTTTTGCCTGTCCAAACAGAGCCTAAACACAGAGATCAGTAGGATCACAAACAAGCCCCTTTAGTATAATGGTGTAAATCTGCATTACCCTCATGGGTAAGAGTTTTCACTGTTGCACTCTTATTTATAATCAATCCATTTTCCCTCTCCAATGGGCCAAAAGGTGGTGGTCTGCAACTTGCACTGTGCCCATCCACACAAGACCCACAAAAATGGGCACTCAACCACACTGATCCTCATCGCTTCACTGTCTTTTCAGACTTTGTTATGGTACAACTAAAAAAAATAAAAAAGATTACTTAAAGCAACATTAAAAGCATGACCAACACAGGAGTAAGTGATTTCACATAACATATACAATGCCGCAGTAATAATGATATATATGTTTATAACTGAATCATTCATTCAGAGGACCTGATTGAGAATTGTGTGCCAGTCATAACTCTGAATTTCTTTGCAATTACAGATATGTATCAGATTTTTAGTGTACACTCACTGCAGCTATTGTCAAGTGAAACTTTATTTCTGATCTCAGTGCACCAGCCTGAAAATGTATCCCTTAACATTGTATTACCCATAGAATCATAGGACTGGAAAGGACCTCAAAAGGTCATCTAGTCCAATCCCCTGCATTCATGGCAGGACTACGTATTATCTAGACCATCCCTGACAGGTGTTTGTCTAACCTGCTGTTAAAAATCTCCAATGATGGAGATTCCACAATCTCCCTAGGCAATTTATTCCCGTGTTTAACCACCCTGACAGTTAGGAAGTTTTTCCTAATGTCCAACCTAAACCTCCCTTGCCACAATTTAAGCCCATTGCTTCTTTTCCTATCCTCAGAGGTTAAGAAGAACAATTTTTCTCCCTCCTCCTTGTAACAACCTTTCATGTACTTGAAAACTGTTATGTCCCCTCTCAGTTCCTTTCTGAATGGAGTACTTTGCATTTTTCCTTATTGAATTTCATCCTATTTACTTCAGACCATTTCTCCAATTTATCCAGATCATTTTGAATTTTAATCCTATCATCTAAAGCACTTGCAAGCCCTCCCAGCTTGGTATTGTCTGCTAACTTTAGACGTGTACTCTCTATGCCATTTTCTAAATTATTGATGAAGATATTAAACAGAACCAGGCCCAGAATGGATCTCTGTGGGACCCCACTTGTTATGCCCTTCCAGCATGACTGTGAACCACTGATAATTGTTCTCTGGGTCTGGTTTTCCAACCAGTTATGCACCCACCTTATAGTAGCTCCATATAGGTTGTATCTAGTTTGTGTATGAGAAGGTCATGAGAGACAGTATCAAAACTTTACTAAAGTCGAGATATACCACATCTACTGCTTCCCCCCATCCACAAGGCTTGTAACTTTGTCAAAGAAAGCTATCAGGTTGGTTTGACATGATTTGATCTTAACCAGCGGTTTTCAAACTTTTGTACTGGTGACCCCTTTCACATAGCAAGCCTCTGAGTGTGACTCCCCCCTCCATACATTAAAAACATTTAATACATTTAACACTATTATAAATGCTAGAGGTAAAGCAGGGTTTGGGGTGGAGGCTGACAGCTCATGACCCCCCCCCCGTAATAACCTCACAACCCTCGAGGGTTCCTAACCCCAGTTCAAGAACCCCTGATCTTGACAAATCCACGCTGTTACTTATCACCCTATTTATCTTCTAGATGTAGCAAATAATTGAGCAATTAATTTGCAAACATCACCTTTCTGGGTATAGAAATTAAGCTGACTTGTTTGTAATTCCCTGGGTTGTCCTTATTTCCCTTTTTATAGATTGGCACTGTATTTGCCCTTTTCTAGTCTTCTGGAATCTTTCTGGTCTTCCATGACTTTCCAAAGGTAATCGCTAATGGCTCAGATATCTCCTCAGTCAGCTTCTGGAGGATTCTATGATGCATTTCATCAGGCCCTGGAGACTTGAAGACATCTAATTTCTCTAAGTAATTTTTAACTTGTTCTTTCCCTATTTTAGCCTCTGATCCTACCTCATTTTCACTGGCATTCATTATGTTAGACATCCAATCACCACCAACCTTCTTGATGAAAACCAAAACAAAGAAGTCATTAAGCACCTCTGCCATTTCCACGGAGTGTTATTGTTCCCCCAGCCCCCTCATTGAGTAATGGGCCTTCCCTGTCCTTGTTCTTCCTCTTGCTTCTAACGTATTTGTAGAATGTTTTCTTGTTACCCTTTATGCCTCTAGCTAGTTGGATTTTGTTTTGTGCTTTGGCCTTTCTAATTTTGTTCCTACATACTTGCGTTATTTATTCATATTCATCCTTTGTAATTTGACCTAGTTTCCACTTTTTGTAGGACTCTTTTTTTCCTATTTTTAGGTCACTGAAGACCTCCTGGTTAAGCCAGGGTTGTCTGTTGCTATACTTACTATCTTTCCTATGCAGTGGGTTAGTTTGCTCTTGTGCCCTTAATAATGTCTCTTTGAAAAACTGACAACTGTCTTCAATTGTTTTTCCCCTTAGACTTTCTTCCCATGGGATCTTATCTACCAACTCCCTGAGTTTGCTGAAGTCTGTCTTCTTGAAATCCATTGTTTTTATTTTGCTTTCTCCCTCCTATCACTCTTTAGAATTATAAACTTTACCATTTCATGATCACTTTCACCCAAGCTGCCTTCCACTTTCAAATTCTGAACCAGTTCCTCCTTATTTGTCAAAATCAAATCTAGAACAACTTCTTCCCTAGTAGCTTTCTGAAAAAATAAATGTCTCCAATACATTCCAAGAACTTGTTGGATAATCTGTGCCCTGCTGCATTATTTTCCTAACAGATGTATGAGTAATTTAAGTCCCCCATCACCACCAAGTCCTGTGCTTTGGATGATTCTGTTAGTTGTTTAAAAAAAAGCATCATCCACCTCTTCTTCTGGGTTAGGTGGTCTGTAGTAGACCCCTACTATGACATCACCCTTGTTTTTATCCCTTTTATCCTTACCCAGAGACTTTCAACAAGTTTGTCCCCTATTTCCTTCTCAACCTCAGTCCAAGTGTATACATTTTTAATATATAAGGCAACACCTCCCTTTTTCCCCTGCCTGTCCTTCCTGAGCAAACCGTACCCTTCTATATCAATATTCCAGTCATGCATATTATCCAGCCAAGAGTTTGTGATATCAGCTATGTCATAGTTGTGTTTATTTATTAGCATTTGGAGTTCTTCCTTCTTATTCCCCATACTCCTCGCATTAGTATAGAGATATCCCTCCATAACGTTTCAGTTATAGGCCCCTGGTAGACAGCATACCTCCCAGGATGGCATGTCAGGGCAACAGATGGTGCCTCCAACTGCCTCAGAACAGAGTCATCAACCACCACTACCCTACGTTTCCTCCAGGGAATGGTGGCTGTGATCCTTCCAGCCTTGGGGGTACATGGCTTCTCCTCTTCCACCTTTAGGGGGTGATTGCTCATTGCCAGGGCGGCATAATGGTTTTCCATCACCATCGTGGATGGGTTAGGAGTAGGGATGGAGCACTACCTGCTGTCAGAAGTAACCAGCAGCCAGTGTCATCCCTGTGACAGAGACATATCCTCCTCCCCTGATAGTGTGACAGCAGCTCCTGATGCTCTGAGTGGCATGGTAAAGGGGTGGAGAGCAGGAGAGGGTTGGCTAAGGGGCAGAGGGTTTAAGAAGGATGAATTCAAACTGGAACAGGTTTAGAGACGGGCTACTAGGATGATCCGAGGAATGGAAAACCTGCCTTATGAAAGGAGACTCAAAGAGCTTGGCTTGCTTAGCCTAGCCAAAAGAAGGCTGCAGGGGGATATGCTTGCACTATATAAATATATCAGGGGGTTAACATTAGGGAGGGAGAGGAATTATTTAAGCTTAGTACTAATGTAGACACAAGGACAAATGGGTATAAACTGGATATTAGGAAGTTTAAAGCCTTCCCGCCGGCCAGTCCACCGATTCTCCCATCGCTGGCCAGGTCCAACCCGGCCTCCCTTCGCGGGCCAGCTCCAACCGGTTCTTTCCCTTCGAACGGTCTGGGCTCCGGGTACCTGGTGCCGATGAAGTACTAGATAGATAAAGAGTTAGGCTTATGTTTGTTTTCTTTATTTTGCAGAGATGTGTATTTTTGGCTGTAAGGGAGTTTAAATTTTTATTTTTGCTGAAGGTCTCTAATTGTGTACTTCAAATTACTTAGGCTGGAGGTACTCCAGTCTCCAGGTGCCCGTAGTAGCTAAAAACCGTTGTACCTATTCCATTTAAATTTACAAATATTTTTACTGTTTTTTCTCCTGTTTAATTAAAGTTTCTGCTTTCAAGAACCTGATTATCTTTTGTGTTCTGGTGAGGGACCCCAGCTGGGACTGGGTCTGATTCACCGAATTTGCGCTCGCGGGAGACCCAAGGCCAGCGGCAAGGGGCAGAGAGCGAGGCTAATTTCTCCTCGTCCAGGATTCTACTTCTCTCTCTCAGGGAGAGTCTTGGAGGGAAAGAGAAGCGAGGAGGGCGGAAGGGCGTAATTCTTCCTCTCTGCGTTTTGTGATTCAAGGATTTGAAATCACAGTGATCTTCCAGAGGCTAAACCCCAGGGAGGGGAAGTCTGGCAAGAGGCAACGTGGGAAGGGTTTACTTTCCTTGCATTAAGATCCAGAGGTCTGGGTCTTGGGGTCTCACGGCAAGGTTTTGGGGGACGAGAGGTGTACCGGCATGGAATTCCTGTTTGTTGTGGCAGTTGCTACAGGTATCTCTAAGCCGGTAGATTAGCCTAGGAGGAATACATGCTTGGTACCCGCATACTCTTGGGACTGCTAAGGTTCAGAGTGGGGATTGTACCATGACACTACCCATCTACTTCTGTACAACTCCTAACCTCATGTCGAGATATTGAAGTCTCAAATTTGGTTTAAAGACCTCAAAGCTGCAGAGAGTCCACCAGCAAGTGGACCCATGCCCCACGCTGCAGATGAAGGCGTAAAAACCTCCAGGGCCTCTGCCAAATGCTGCCCTGGAGGAAAAATTCCTTCCCGACCCCGAAAATATGGCGATCAGCTTAAACGCTGAGCATGGTGGCGCAAGACTCACCAGCCAGGCACTCATAGATAAAGATACTCTGCAGATTAACTCAGCTCCCATCCCATCCAACATCCCTATCACAAACATTGAGCAGACTGCTATCTGCTGATAATCTAAGTCAGATTGCCAAAAATTAGAGAACTATCCCTATCTTACCATCCCTTCAGATAGAACTCCTATCAAGCCTTAGTCTTAAAGCCGGATGTGTCTTTTGCCCCCACTACTCCCCTAGGGGAAGGCTTTTCCAGGATCTTCACTCCTCTAATGTGTTGAGAAACCTTGATGCTACATTTCAAGTCTAAACTTACTAGCCAATGTCCAGTTTGTCCCCATTGTCCGTTGATGGCTCTACATTAGTACTAAGCTTAAATAATTCCTCTCCCTCGTAAGTGATTAAATGCCCCCTATAGTATTTTCTTATAGAGCAAACACATCCCCGCAGCCTTCTTTTTGGCTAGGCTAAACAACCAGAGCTCTTGAGTCTCCTTTCAAGTTAAGGCAGTTTTCCTTCCTCGGATCATCCAGTAGCCCGTCTCTAAAACCTTGTTTCCAGTTTGAATTCATTCCTTCTGAAGACCGCTCCTGCTTACCCTTAAGCTAACCCTGCTCCTGCGCTCTCACCCCCTTACCATGCACTCAGAGCATCATCGGCACGCTGCTGTCACACTATCAGGGGGGAGGTTATGTCTCTGCTCACTGGATTGACACTGGCTGACTGGTACTTCTGACAGCAGGTAGGCTCCCAACCCTAGCTCCTTAACCCATTCCCGATGGTGATGGAAAACCCATTATGCCCGCCCTGCAGATGAGCAATCACCCCCATAAAGGTGAAGGGAAGAAGCCATAGTGTACCCTCCCAAGGCTGTCAAGGATCACAGCCACCATTCCCTTGAGGAAACGCCTACCTAGAGTTCATTTCCCAGCGTCCAGGTCAACCGTTCTTCCCTCGACGGTCGGAGGGTTCCGGGCTGACCTGGTGGCGGTAGTGGTGGTTGACTCGAGCTCTGCTCTGAGGCAGTTGTGACTGGCTGTAACCATACTGTTGCCCCTGACTCATCCTCCTGGGAGTTGCTGTTTCTTACCTCAGGGGACCTATTAACACTCGAACGTTTATGGAGGGATATCTCTCCCTTCATACTCATGCGGAGGAGTATGGGGAGTAAGAGCGAAGAACTGCCCCAAATGCTAATAAATCAAACACAACTGATGACATGCACACTGCACGGTTCTGTCAAAACTTGGCTGGATTCGATAATATGCGGCGATGCGACTGGAAATATTTGATATAGCCAGAGCGCTACGGGGTTTTGCTCTCAGGAAGGACCAGCGCAGTGGGAAAAAGGGAGGTGTCCGCCTTATATATTAAAATGTATACACTTTGACTGACGGTGGAGAAGGAACTAGGGACCAAACTTGTTGAAAGTCGTCTCCGGTAAGAGGAGTGTCCACACCGCTATCTCCGCATCGGGCATAAAAAACAAGGTGATGTCATAGTAGGGGTTTCTACTACAGACCACCTAACCCAGACGAAGGCGTGGTGATGCTTTTTTTTAAACAACTAACAGAATCATCCATAAGCACGAGACTATAGGTGTGTGATGGGGACTTAAATTACTTCAACATCTGTTAGATCAATAATATGACACAGGCGCAGAGTTATCCAACAAGTTCTGGAATGTTATTGGAGACATTTATTTTTTCAGAATAGCTTACTAGCGTAAGAAGTTGTCTCCTAGACATTTGATTTTGACAAATAGCAGGAGGAACTGGTTCAGAATTTGAAGTGGAAGGCAGCTTGGTGAAAGGATCATGAAATGGTAAAAGTTTTATTAATTCTAAAAGGTGATTAGGAGGGAGAAAGCAAAATAAAAACAATGGATTTCAAGAAAGACAGACTTCAGGCAAACTGTCACGGGAGTTGTAGATAAGAGTCCCATGGGAAGGACAGTGCGTCTAAAGGGGAGAAAACAATTGAGGACAGTGTCAGTTTTTCAAAGAGACATTATTAGGGCACAAGGCAAACTAACGCCACTGCATAGGAAAGAAGTCACTAGTATAGCAACAGACAACCCTGGCTTAGACCATGGAGGGTCTTCAGTCTAAAAGATAGGAAAAATAAGAGTCCCCTCTTTCCCCCCCTCCTC
Source organism: Chelonoidis abingdonii (assembly GCF_003597395.2). Taxonomy (NCBI): domain Eukaryota; kingdom Metazoa; phylum Chordata; order Testudines; family Testudinidae; genus Chelonoidis; species Chelonoidis abingdonii. The sequence goes on along the minus strand of NC_133778.1, from coordinate 30,059,772 downwards.
CCGTCTCCTCACTTTAACAAGAAACTGAGTCGGGAAACTAGGTCAATGTACAAAGGTTTTGATATATGAAATAAATAACGCAAGTATTTAGGAACAAATTAGAAAGGCCAAAGCCAAACAACAAACACCAAGCTAGCTCTCCAGAGGCATTAAAGCGTTATACACACCAGAAAAACATTCTACAAATAGGTTGGCAAGCAAGCAAGAGAAGGAGCTCCACCAAGGAAGCGGAAGCCCATTACTCAATAGGGGGCTGGGGGAACCAATAACACTCCGTGGAAATGGCAGAGTGCTAAGACTGCTTTGCGTTTTGGTTTTCATTCCTTCAAGGAAGGGTTGGCGAGTGTTGGATTGCCACCTCTAACAAGTTTGTCTAATGCCAGTGACCTGATTCGCGGCCAGGGTAGATCAGAGGCTAAAATAGGACAAGAAACAATGTTAAAAATTACTTAGAGAAATTAGATGTCTTCAAGTCTCGCGAGTCGGAGAGCCTGATGAAATCCCATCAGGTAGAATCCTTCGCAGAAGCTGTATCTCCCTCTCGGAGAGATACTCTGGCCATTAGCGATTACCTTTGGAAGTCATGGAAGACCAGAAAGATTCCAGAAGACTACGAAAAGGCACATACAGTGCGCAATCATACAAAGGGAATAGGACACCCCAGGGAATTACCAACAAGTCAGCTGTTAAGGTTTTCCTTATCACGCGAGAAAGGTGTGTTTGAATTAAGTTGTCTCTAATGTATTTGCTACATCTCTGAAGATTATAATAGGTGGCGTGATAAGTACAGCGTGGATTTGTCAATTTCAGGGTCTAAGCGTGTGGTTAAGGAATACCCTCACGAGGGTTGTGAGTTATTACGGCGGTGGTGAACTTTTGGGGTCATGAGCTTGTCAGCCTCCACCGTCTATATAACTCCTGCTTTACCTCTAGCATTTATAATAGTGTTAATGTATTAAATGTTTTTAATGTATCCAATGCCGAAGGGAGTTGGCCACACTACTTCACCGACGCGGCCTTGGCCTATAGTGAAAGGTGCTCACACCACGTACCAAATTTTGTAATAACTCCTGGTTAAGATCAAAAAATCATGTCAAACAACCTGGCGATAGGCTTTCTTGTGACAAATCTATACAAGCCTGTGGATTGGGGGGAAGCAGCCTAGACCTTTGGGTGATATCTCCGACTTACTATAAGCTCTGCTACTGTGTCTGCTCATGCCTTCTCATACACAAACTAGATACACCTATTATGGATACGTATCCAAGGTCTCCGGAGACTGCATAACACTCGGTTGTGGTAAACCTAGCACCCACTTTCGACGGAGAACATCATTGAGGCTCAGTGGTTCACAGTCATGCCTGGAAGGCCATAACAAGTGGGTTGACTGGGGATCCACTAGGAGACCGATTCTGCGGCCTGCGTTGCGCTTGATTCAAGTATCATTCCCTTCAAATAGATTTAGAAATGGCATAGAAGTACACGTCTAAGTTAGCAGACAATACCAGCTGGGAGCGCTTGCAAGTGCTATTAGAATGATAGGATTTAATTCAAAATGATCGGATAAATTGGAGAGAAAATGGTCTGAAGTAAATAGGATGAAAATTCAATAAGGAAAATTGCAAAGTACATCCATTAGAAGGAACTGAGAGGGGACATAACATCTTTCAGAGTACATGAAAGCGTTTTAACAAAGGAGGAGGAGAAAAATTGTTCTTCCTTAACCTCTGAGATAGAAAAGAAGCAATGGGTATAAATTGTTGGCAAGGAGTTTAGGTTGGACATTACCGAAAAAAGTGCGTCAACGTGTCAGCCGCCCGCGCTATGCGCATATCACAGCGGGCCATAATGGAGTGCACTAGCGGCGTTTGTGCAAGCTCCCGTCCCATTCATGGAGCTCTGCGTTCTAACAGAGGCTCTATGACCAGTCGCTGTCGAGAGCTAAGAGATCGAGCCGGAGCAGGCCCAGGTAACATTAATCTCATTCTTCT
>NC_133778.1:29990994-30057756 GCF_003597395.2 Chelonoidis abingdonii | reverse complement strand
AGGGGGGTCCTGGGAGGGGGCAGTCAGGGGACAAGGAGCGGGGAGGATGTTAGATGGGTCAGGGGTTCTGAGAGGGGCGGGAAGTGGGAGGGGCAGTGGGGGTGGGGGCCAGGCTGCTTGGGCAGGTCTACACTTAAAAAGCTGCAGTGAATCTTCAGCGAAGGTGCTACTACATGGATGGGAGAATTTCTCCCGTAAATGTAGTTAATCCACTTCTGCGAGAGGGGGACAGTTTGTGCTGTTTACACCAGGGGTCAGTTTGGTATAACTATGTCACTAAGGGTGTGCATTTTTACACACCCCTGAGCAATGCAGTGATACCAATGAAAGTTAGTAGTGTAGACCTGGCTTTTAAATTACAACTCCAGAAAACATCCCTTTATAGACAAGGTCAGATATAACACTTGTTCTTCAAGCCCTTAATGAAAATTCTCACAGATTTTAATAGAAAACAATTACTTTTTTCTTTTAAACCACCCAGTAGAATTTAATAGTGAATTATGTCTTTGCTGTAGAATCATATGGGATTTCTTTAAAAAAAAAATCCATATTCTCTATTAAATTGCATAGGATTATTCCATAAAGGACAGCCCATGAGATTCTAAAATTCTGATTCTTGTCTCATATCAAAGTTGGCTTCATGCAAATGTTTAAAGAATGCATAGAACAAGATAATAATATTCTCAAATAAAAGATTATAAACCCAACTGGTAATGATAGCAACCCTTCAACTATTACTACAGGCTTAACAGAACATATCACTTCTCTCTCATGTTTTACTCTCTTTCCTTGAAACCATTTCTCTATACCAAAAGGTGAAAGCTATGTTCAAATACTAATTGTAATTTAAAAAAAAAAAAAAGAAGAAGATGGCATTACAGGAAAATGGGAGCACATATTAGAAATTTTGCCTCTGGAATTATGTTGCTATTAGATTCAGGGTTCCCCCCCATCCTTAAGAAAACCCTAAGGATTATTTATGTGAATACAAGTTTGAAGCAGAGTTGTCAAAAACAAAGAAATGATTCCAAAATTTTAAAAGTTGATTCTATTTCATGGTGTTCCAAATGGTTCTGATTTTTCATTACATTTTCTAATCCTTTGTTGTCGTTAACCAAAAACCTGAGGGCAGATCCTCAGCTGGTGAGAATGGAGAATGATTCACCCAGCTGAGGCTCTGCCCCCAGGCTAAAATAATATGCTGATAAAGTACTTCAAACATGTTTTTGCTAACATTCTTAACAATGATTTTCAAAATATTAAAGTGTCAGGAAAAAGGTGAATCGTTTTTCATGACTATCTGGTTAGAAAAAAGGTTATTTTTCAATGGAAAAAAAAATCATGGAAAGGGTTTGAACCAGATCTAGTTTTCAGGATAAGGTACATAAGATCAGGCAGTCCCCAGGAGGTGGGATTTTCAAAAGGACTCAGTACTGCCCAAACACCAATCCCAAAGTCAATAGCGAAACTTCTATTGACACCAATGGGAGAGTTAGGCCAATGCTGACTGCTTTTCAAAATTCCATCTTAAGTATCTGTGTGTGGATGGCAACCTCTGCATACAGATCTCCCCTTCTCCTTGAAAACAGGGAGGAAGTGGCTACCTGTGAGTCAGCAGTTCTCCTAGATAACATGAAGGGCTTTCTACAGGCTGCATGGATCCACAGCAGGAGAGGGGATAGGCGGAGGGGACTTGCATAGTGTACCCTGCCAGGCATGCAGTGGAACAGCCATAGGAAAATTAACACAGATTATATTAACTTTTCTGTATAGCTTGCTCCATACAGTGGGTCCCAAATGCAGGCAGTAGTTGGGTAGCTCCTGGCAGAGTATTTCACTGAAGCTCAGGAGCATAGCTGCAAGGAGCCCAGGGCCTTTATTACCCAGCTACAGTCCCTACTGCTCCTGTTCACTAGCATATTTTTGGCAGTTAAAAATGTCTCAATTTTTGGAAGAGAAATGGACTATCAATGGAGAAGCAGTATTACTGTGCACAAACAAGGAGACTGGGCAGGTTACTTCATTACTACTTTGCAAGATGTGTCTGTAACTTGCATCCTGGAGGCACAGGATCTCAGCACAGAATACTTTGTAAATCTGGGAATCCATGTGGTTTGTAGGCTTGACTATGGGTTGCTTCTCCTGGGAGAGCAAAAATCTACTCCTTGTGACCATAGAATGAAGAAACTCGGTGGGTGGAACACTACCATGTTTCCTTGCTGTGATACGAATTGGTATTTCTGCTATGATCTGGTCCTTCAGATAGATAAATTTAAATTTCCTTGCCACTGTACAAACTATGATGTAGTACATGAAGGACACTGTGGACTCTTTTATAACCCTCTTCTGTTTATAGCAAAAGTATTGGGCTTACACAAACCATACAAGCTTTCCAAGTAATAAACTCTACTACCTACTTGAGATAAGAGAGTTTCGTCAGACTCTCTTTGCCCCTTTTCCATGCCAGTGAGTACTGTACAGGCCATCTTAACACAGTGATCGTTTCCCAGGGACTTTATGTTTTATAACCAAAGATCTTTATTATTCATGTTTTGATGACTCACTCATTAAGAGTCAAATGTCCTTCCCAGAAGACTATATTTATGTCCTAATAATTTTTCTAGTGGCCAAAAGCATAAACTAGGTCATTGTGACCTAATTCAAATCAATGTCCAATGACTTTCTAATTTTTATTTCACACTTGATAGCCTTGCTTTGGGCAAAGGCTCTGTTTAAATATTCATTTATCAGAGATTCTTGGGATTTTCTCAAAAGAAAGAGCTTTTTCATCCCTTTGAAATGACATTTCATCACAGATGGCATCAGTGTGAACATACACCATCCTTTTATGATCAAATTCCTGGTAGTTGGAATTCACTCTAATTTAAGCATCTCTGCTGTAAAAATTCTCTGTAGAAAAGTCACACTGAAGAAATTTGGGAAAGGATACATTCCAGTAAGCAATAAGATTTAAGTTACATTTCATGTGGTGGTTTCCACCATATTTATTCACAGGACCATTCTAAGAAACATCAACATCATTCATGCTAAAATGCACACCTTTATGTTATAATCTTTAGAAGTGTGCCATACAATCCAGAAAACCACCATGGACAGAGAATCATGACAGAAAAGGACCTTGTTCAGTATTAGACAAGAAAGCCTGGTCCTGTGGTTATAACACTTGAATAGGAATCAGAAGAACAGAGTTTAGTTCCCACCTCTACCCCAAACTTCCTTTGTGAGATTGGACAAGTCACTTGACCTCTGTGCCTCAATTCTTTATCTATAAAATTGGGACAATACTACTTCCCTGCTCTGCAGGTGTTTTATGACAAGTGCAGCAATATCTGAGGTGCTTAAGTCCCACAGGAAAAAAATGTCTGTTTTCTTCAATTGTGACAAGTATAACCCTGTAACTGGATGGAATCCTCACCCAGCTCTCACAAACTACTCATTCATCATAAATAGTCAAAAGTCACCAACTCCTTGATTTTAACGTTATTAACAAAAGGTTAATTGAAAAATGACATCATACAAGCTCTAGTCTGACCCTTCTATCTAGGTACCTTCCCCAGCCTAAACCTTCTCCCTAGGTTTGGGTGCCCCTAAGTTTGGTTTCCTTTGACTGTGTCCCAGACCCATAGCCTTCTCTTCCCAAAGGGCTATCATCACCTCCCATATTTTCAGGGTGATGTCTGATGAACCATAACTCCCACACTGCATTAGCAGTAATTATCCTCCTGTCTCCTTGAAGGGTTTCAACATCAGCTAACGTGAATCCTGCCACCCTATTGAACTTCACTTTTATTGTAGGATATTGTAGTAATTAAGTAAAGGCCACAAATGAACATTGGAGTCAAAGGGAATATTAAGGCTTTGGGCCAGATTGGCAAATACCTACTCATGTGATTCCAATCAACTATTCTAAGCTACTCACTTCCTTACGTGTTTTCAGGATTGGGCCCTCAGAAAGTAAAGCCCCACTTCCATGTATATGCTATACATACCGCTTTACAGACAAGAGAAATTCTCATACAATTAGTGCTTTTGCTATAGTACATAGGGAGACATATTTGTAAATGCATAACTATGTTCTATGTACCACTGTGTAGATTCTTCTCATACAAGGGCTGAAGAGGGAGGTCAGCAAGACATGACTCATACTTTTTTCCACTGACAATCACAGCTGCAGAAGTTACAGCTACACATGCACTATTTTTCCTGGTGGTCAGAATTCCAGGAAGTGCACATTCTTTTGCAATATAAGCTGCCTATCAGCCAGAACAGGGACACAGGCCCATAAAATTTTAAAGATCTGAATAAAAATCTTTTCCTTCTTACTTGCTCAGGTGCTTTGAGTCTCTTGCTTCTTGTGGTGAAATAAATCTGTTGGTTTTTCAGTCTTCCAAGGATTACCTCAGCAAAACTACAGAAAACAAGATATGGGGTTTCTAGAAGAAAAACAAACAGAAAAAGATAAAACAAAAACACCAAATCACGAAAATAAACAAATTAACCAATAGACACACATCATAATTAGCCTTTTTTTGTTTGTTTGTTTTTTGTTTTAAAGGCACAGACATATTATCCCTCATTAGCCGAGCTGGGTTTGAAAGAGATGCTGTGGGAAATGAAAAAATTGAAACAAAAGTATGTTTTGCAGCAGTAGCCTGTTTATAGTTCTAGGCAAGGCAGGCAATGCTGTGTGTGGACTCTGGCTACATTAAAGTTAATTTAGGCAGTGTGGTCTCACCTGATTCCCTTAGAGATCCCTGGTGCTACAATACATTTTGACAAGTCACCTTTGAGGCAAACAAGCATGATTTGTTTTCATGAACTCTATTCTTACACTCCGATATCTTAAGCTGTAATTATTCAGTGATAGTCTGTCACTGTTATTCTGTTTCAGACACATCCAATTAAAAATAGCGGCTTGGTTCATTGTTCTCTCGTGGGTTTTATTCCCCTCAAACAAAGTCCTTAATTTAGCTTCTGTTGGGCCTAGAAAACATCACATTATTTGAACAGAGCAAATTCATGATTCAGAACATAATCAGATCCAAGCAGGCTGTTCATATTAATTTGATTAGTTCTGACAAGCACAACATGAATCAGTGTATGTCTGGCTAGTATTGTGCTTCTGTCTTTGCATTCTTCCTGTTTAATAACTACACTGCTAAAACATTTGGAAAATGCTTCTTTGGGCTAAATCCACATTTCATCTGTACATACTCAACATTTCACTTTTATTTAAATATTTCCCTATCATTTTCCAGCTTTCTTCATCTTATATGCTTTAGTGGCATTTGTATTTAACTTCCATTGCAGGAACTGTGGCTAGTTCTGCCTGATGTGGTATAGTTATTACAATACAAATATCCTGCTTAGCTAAATATATCCTTTAAAATGGAAGGCAATAGGAAAATGGAGCCTAGGGAATTTCCTGTGTCTTTGCCTCTGCAGCTCTGGTCCTGTGGAATATCCCATTTTCCAGTGTTTGCAACACTCAGAAGATGTACTTTGTTTAAAAAAATAGATATGGATCAGATCTCTGTGCCACTTGGGGCACTTTAACTGAAACATTGAACAGATGTGTATTATGATTACAATCTTACAACATATGGGTCATTTTTCTCCCTACAAAACATATGGACAAAAGTTGACTTGTAAAACTTAACTTATTCTAAAGTCAGTTTATGAAACCTATGTTCAAGTAACATTAAGGTATGGGCTACACAGCTTTATAATTACTGATTAATTGTACTAATAGCCTCAGAGACATACAGCATAGAGAGGATGCACAATCTTAGCCACGCAGGGCTTAAACTCAAACACACATAGACCCTGATAAATTCCAAACTCAAAATGATGCAGTTTTTCCTTTTTAAAAATAAAATGTCCTTGTTCAACTGACCATTACTGAAAGCTTAATGGAAGGATTGTGTCTTGAGAAAGGGATTTGAATGAAGAGTGAGTGATTATATTACAAACAAGATAGGCATAATGGATAGAATGGGAGAAGGTATGAAGATGAGAGTGGGAGAAGGATTCAAAAGGATAAATTAGGCTTGGGTGCAGCAAGCTGAAAAATCAATGGGACTGTCAACATGCTTAAAAGTAAGCATATGCTTAAGTGCATTACTGGACTGGGTCCTTGAAAGACAAAACAGATTTTGGATTAACTGGTTTATCTGACTTCACCCTTACAATTTTCTGTGTCAGATTTTAGCCTCAAATATTTAAGGTTTTATCTGTAAGGCTCTATGCCTATACACACAGTAACTAATATTTGTTTTCGCACAGTGTTCAGACTTAAATGTTAAGAACAGAACATTTATCTAATTGAACTCGAGAGTATACAATTCTGATCCTCAGAAAAATACCCTGGGATGTATAAAGCCACTAAGCAAGAAAGCCTGTCTTGAAATCTTTTTTAGATTTCTTTGCAAAGAGTTATAATCAATAGAACAGTACAAAAAAATGTTACTGTAAAGGTACAATATACTTAAGTCAGTAGGAACCCAATGTTATTTTCAAACAAAGCTAAGTTTTATAGATTTGCCCTTTTAAGATGCTGTTCTTGAGCACCATAGTCAATAAAGTTCTGTTCTTTAATTTATTCAACACCCTCAAAAATCTCTCAGGCAATCAAGGAAAAGTACTGTACTGAATATTTCTCTGTGGATCCCTACAGAAGAGATAGTTGTTATGCTGTGCAATAGCTCTGACTTTTGCAGTCTGTGTTAATTGCATATTTTTTAAAACCAAACCGAATGTTTCATCTTTAGGTCAATATTAGATTTCACTCTTGCAAAGACTTGATAGTTACTTTTCAGCACAAGAATGGCAGGATTTGGGGCTGTGAAATACTTATTGTAGAATTATCTTTAGCTCCTTCTTTTAAAAGTTAAACAAGTTAGAATTTCAAAAATGAGTTTGAGTGTTGGCAAGAATATACTCCGCACCTTACTACATTTTACAGTACTACTATCCATTTTAATGTCTGATACCATATATCAATGTCAATTTCCACTTTAATATATTAAAAAGCTAAGATGTGGTCTTACATTTTTAACAAAAGGTAGTAACAAATACCATCTCAAGAGCCTAAATCACTCAGAAAATCATCTAACCATATACCAGATTTTACATTCTCAGAGAGCCTTTGCTGCCAATGGTTGGTGCAAAGCCAGGGTTATTACCTTGTGTCACTGCGCCTTAGTGTGTTGCAGCTGATGATGCCAGATTCAGGACAAACATCTGAGAAATGTGGCAGACTCACCCCACACTGGTAGTTATTCAATCATAAGATATATCAAGCCAGTGACAAAACTAGACTTCTGTGTCACCATACTTGTTAACAAGAAGTTAAAAATGCAGTCTCCTTACACATTCTAGCACTTATTTCACCACCCAGACACTAGACTTTATGGTGAGTGGTTACTGAAAACCAATTTAATCAAATAAAGAGATCTTCTGATCTCAAGAGATTGGCCACATAGTCAGGTCATTGTATAACTCACATTTTATCCAATAATCACACTGCTTTACTACCTAAAAATCTAAAGGTTTAAATAAAAGAGAAAAGAAGAAGAAAGTTAAAATGGTTAATAGATCATGTACATACAATAATGGCAATGTTCTGATAGCAGGATTGTAGCAGTGATGTTATAGACTGCTGGCTTGTAAAGTCTCTGGTAACTTCCAAAAGATTGGAATGGACTCCAGTGGTCCTCAGTCCATAGTTCAAATATGCTCCCTTTGTTGATAATCCACAGTCCAGAGAATCCAAGCAGGAAAGAGGCAACATGGAGATGTTTCAAGGTTCTTTTATATACTCCACCATGTGCTTGGAATTGTAGTGACCCAAAACAGAGCTCACAGCACAGTTTGTGGAAAACAAGATGGAGTCCAGGATCACATGAGCAAGTCACATGCCCTTACACGGCTTGCTGACTCACAGGGGCAGCTATTACCCATATTTTGGCTGGGGCATCCACAGGAAGGCTCACCAGGTGGGATGGGCTTCTTCTTTGGCCCATGATTAGAGTGACTGTTCCTTAATGGGCCATCAAACTTGAATAGTCATTCACAGTATGTGGCCAGAACAGATATAAATAATCTTGTGGAAGTTACCCCAGGAACAATACACGTAAGACATAGATTACATAGTCAATATTCATAACTTCAGATATAGTGATGATACATGGATTGAAACAAGATAACTATTTTTAGCAAATAGTTAACTTTTCTGTTGATACCTTGCATGATATATTTTGTACAAGTTTGTTACAATTGCCTAACAGTGGTAATATTAATAAAATACATTGTCATATTTCAATCATACAGCATCACACCTTGGCGTCTCAGGTGTGATTGCTGTATGATTAGGCCACTGGTGATATCCTAAGGAGAGATTTCATGGGGTGGGTAATTAACACAATTTGTGGGGGAAAGTGTCAACATGACTTTTGTAAAGGGAAATCATGCCTTACCAATCTATTAGAATTCTTTGAGTGGTGGTCAACAAATATGTGGACAAGGGGATCCAGGGGATATAGTGTACCTGGACTTTCAGAAAGCCTTTGCAAGGTCTCTCACCAAAGGCTCTTAATAAAGTAAGCAGTCATGGGATAAGAGGGAAGGTCCTCTCATGGACCTGTAACTGGTTGAAAGATAGGAAACAAAGACTAGGAATAAATGGTCAGTTTTCAGAATGCAGAAAGGTAAATAGTGGTGTCCCGCAGGAATCTGTACTGGGTGCAGTATGGTTTATCATATTCATAAATGATCTGGAAAAAAAGGGGTAAAACAGTAAGGCAGCAAAATTTTCAGATGATACAAAATTTCTCAAAATAGTTAAATCCAAAGCTGACTGCAAAGAGTTGCAAAGGGATCTCACAAAACTGGGTAACTGCATTTATCAACACTGAATTTCATCTGCCATTTTGTTGCCCAAAGCAAGACACATTAGAAACAATAATCCTAACTATACATACAAAATGATAGGATCTAATTAGCTGTTACCACTGCAGAGAGAGATCTTGGAGTCATTGTTGTTAGTTCTCTGAAAACAGCTGTTCAATATGCAGCAGCAGTCAGAAAAGCTAACAGAATGTTAGGTACCATTAGACAAGGGATAGATAATAAGACAGAAAATATAATACCACTATATAAATCCATGATACACCCACACCTTGAATACTGCATTCAGTTCTGGTCACCCCATTTCAAAAAAGGATATATTAGAATTGTAAATGGTACAGAGAAGGGCAACAAAAATTATTAGGGGTATGGAACAGCTTCCTTATGAGGCGAGATTAAAAAGACTGAGACTTTTCATACTGGAAAAGGGATGACTGAGAGGGGATTCTGTAGAGATCTATAAAGTCATGAATAGTGTGGAGAAAGTTAATAAAAAAGTGTTATTCACTCCTTTGCATATCAGAAGAGCATGGGGTCACCTAATGAAATTAATATGCAGCAGGTTTAAAACAAATAAAAGGAAGTTCACATAATGTACAGTCAATTTGTGGAACTTATTGCTAGGGAATGTTGTAACGGGGTTCAGAAAAGAATTAGATAAGTTCGTTGGTGGCAGGTATATCAATGGCTATTAGTCAAGATGGTCAGGGATGCAACCCTGGGTATCCTTAGCCTCTGACTGCCAGAAGCTGGGAGTGGATGACAGGGGATCATTCAGTGACTTCCTGTTCTGTTCATTCCCTCTGAAGCACCTGCCATTGGTCACTGTTGGAAGACAGGAGACTGGGCTAGATGGACCATTGTTTTTACCATCTATGGCTGTTCTTATATTCATACACCTCTATCCTGATATAACGTGACCTGATAGAATGCGGGTTCGCATACAACACGGTAAAGCTCTGACATGCTGCTCTGAGCAGCGTGTTAAGAGTGTTCAGCCAGACCGGGGCCGAGGGGTTCGATAAGGAGCAGAGGGTCTCAGGGGCGGTCAGGGGCTCCCCCCATGGTCTGAGGGGGCAGGAACTGTGGGAGGGCACTTTTGGGGGCCCCGCAGTCCCAGAGTGGCCCGGGGGATTAGTGCAGGGCCGGGAACAGCCTGCTCTGCTTTCCTCTCCCCGACCCCAGCCATTTTGCTTGGGGGAGGGGGCTCAGGGGAAAGGAGCCCCCCACCCACTCACCAGCACCGGCGGAAGCGGAGCAGCCCGGCCCCAGCCCGCTCCACTCTGCCAGCTTCCAGTCATGGCGCTCCACTTCCTGCCAGACAGGAGAGTGCAGGACCTTTCCCCAGCCGCCTCCCAGTGACACAGCTGAAAAGGCTGTTGTCAGGGCTAAAGATAGGACTCCACTATTGCAACCCAGATCTCAAAAGCCTAAACTAGACATGTCCTGCTGAAAAGGCTGTTGTCACCTCAATGAGATCAACCCTTCAGGCAGACTAGGAATCAATTTCATTGTGCTGAGACCTTTCCTCAATAGCAGGACTTGTCTGCTCCAGAAGCTGGTGGAATTAATATTGTATCTGTGAGGAAGATGATTGAAAAAAAAAGGACAGGGAAACTAGAACTTGACAGCTGTCTCAAGAAATTTTTACCAAAGCTATTGTGAGAACAGCCATCATTTCCTTGTTAGTGGCTTCTATTTTTAGATCACAAATGACTTCTTAAATAACTTGAGCATCTGTGAACAGGATCTAGCTAGCTAACCAGATTAACACAGTTATAAGGTAAAGTGAAAGAGGAGGGAAGTAGCTAGTTTTCAAAGGAAGTATAATGTATCTATCTCTGCCCCCTACCCCAGCATGGGCGTTAGACATAGAGAAGCATCTGCTATATCCATACACATTATTAAAACCACTTTTCCTCCTGGAATGAATGTACTGCACATTGTAACTTGCCTTTCCCATTGTTGCAGTAGCTTTCTGCAGTTTTGTGCCCTCTGAGAACATTTTGCTACAAACAGAGGAAGGTGCTCAATCTCAGTTACATGTAGCAGAATGAGGACAGTTGAAAAGTAACCTCTTAGCTTCTGATGGAGGATGAAAAATTGGAACACTTCCGGGACAGCCTGACCCCACTTTCCCAATGAATTATATGACAAAACTACTTTTGACTTTACTGGAAGTATAGCAGGCCTCAAGTTTGATTGTAAATAACCTAGTTTCATCTGATTCTAGAAATTTCATGGGATGTTTTTCAGCAAAGTATGCCTGTTCTAAGTGCATGACTATATTTAATTTTCACCTCCAGAATTTTCAAAACAAGGGGCCATAGTGTGCTGTTAGTTTTAAAGCACAACTTCTTGAAATCAGTAGGGGGTTCTGCTTAAAATCTGACCATGTGGTATAGCTTAAGGGGAGAAATCATTTAAGATTTGTAACTTTCTCCAAATCCAAAGAACTATAAAACACACCGATTCCTGTGAACAAAAGAAATGTAAAATACTGAGGCCCACCTGTCTGTTTTATTTTATTAATCTCCATAATTTATTTATTGTTTTATGTACACACACACACACAGAGTGTGAGAGCTATAGCTTAAGGGGAGAAATATTATATATGAATGAATGAAAGAAATACATAGAGCCTTTGAGAAAAAAATCTTACAGGAAGATTAAAACATATCCTGCATCAGTGATAGTTTATTGAGAAGACAAAAGAGGTGTTACCTGCACCATAGAAAAGGACACCCAAAAAGGGATTCTAAGAATGAACAACCTTTATAACCAAATGTTGTTATATAGCTTACAGATTCATACAATTCTTCAGAACAATGTTGCACAGAAATCTACATCCAACATTCATAAATATTTTCCATACATGGCCAGAGGGATTAGGAACTGCAAATGCATTGAAACAGGGAAAACAGGCTTGTTATTTACAAACAAAAGAGTCTAACTTGTTCACCGAACTCAGTCATGTGAGTTTATTAAAATCATTTGAAATGGAGCCAATTTACATTATGGTTTCATTAACTGTGATCTCAGATTTCAGACGCTTATAAGGTTTTGTTTTAGGAGCTTTTTTCCTAATAATGAGAATATTTAAAAGGCTCAGAATTAGCGTTTGGTTCAGATAAACATTGAGAAGTACAGATTGTTATTCAAACTTCTTGAGTCTGCCAAACTGGGCTAGAAATCTCCCAAGAAAAAACAAATCTAGCGACATTTTTGGTGCATTTCCAGGCCCCGCTGGAAATGGGGAGGACATGTAGCAGGGCAGAAGAGGGTGAAGTGAAGGAGGTAAAAACATTTAGCTGAGTATTTTGAAATCTCAGAAAGAAGTTGAGCTTGGTTTTACAAATGGGGAAGTTTTTGGAGAAAACGGGGTCCTATTTTATATGAAATATTTCATGTAATCATGTTCATTTCAATGTTTTTCCTATATAATCTCTTAATATATCAGACTTTGTGATACATTGTGAGCTCTAGGCAGCTGAAACGCTGGACCAGGAAGTGCTGAAAATCAAATTAGTTTCTCTCTCAAAAAATTAAAAACAGCAATACGGGAATAAGACGAAAGAGGTGAAAGCAGCAGGAGGGGGATGGGAAGTGAGTGCCTTATTATAGGTGAAGAAGAAGTTGGGATAAAGAAACTGGTACCTATATTTGAAAGTATAGAACGTCACAGTTAAATAGTCAAAACTACCTTAACTCTCATCCCCACCTGTACAAAAATGGGAGTCTGATATTGCTTTTTCTTTGGAAATGTGTACCACTGACCACTGAATTTATATTTGTTTTTTAAAAATCTGTCTCTCATTCTTGATGTGATAGTTTGCCATCACCATTCTGACTCTGTTCAAGCAAATTCTCTGATCTCACAATCAGAGAGCTTTGCGCATAAGCTGAACCAATCATAATGATGTGTGAACACTGTGATATGCAAAAATGTGACCAATCATATTCCTGCACTTGGGGCAAGAATGGCATGAGGGAAGGGTTCTGGTCAGAGCATACACACAGAGAATTTTAATGGAAACATAGAAGACTCCCACTGAAGATTGCACCATAATACTACTTTTATTTCTTAGTATTCAGAATAACACACACGAACCACAAAATAGAGACAGAAAGCAGGCTGCTCCCTAAAACAGAGAGTCAAAATTCACCCCCCCCATCCCCGACTTTACGCTGGCTTTCTGCACACTGACTCTGGATTGTGTGCTTCCTTAGTAAACTCGTTAGGTTTTAAAGGGATGGCTTGTAGCTTTTACAGTTTTCAATACAACACAGGAAACAAAAGGTCGGCCCCAGCTGTAATTCAGAGCAGTCTCAAGGCTACTCTAATAAATGCTCTGCTTCCCATGATTCCCTATGGGGCCTAGTAAGTAGAGAATAGCCCTGTCCTCTCCATCTACCTAGTACTTATGTCAGACAGGTCTTTTATGCTGGGGCTGGAAGCAGAGCTTGTGTACCTTCCTTATATTGACTCTGCCAAATGGGGAGACATTTCTACCCCTTTATTGTAACTGAGAAGTGGATACATTTTCTCTGTGTTTAATAAGGCTGAGATTGTTGGCTAGACATGGAATCACAGGGCTCAATTTGGTTAGCCAACCACTGTCTAGGGGCGAGGGGGGTAGTCAAAAGATAAATCAGAAACTTGAGCCTGTGAGAGAAATGATCCTGAAGGAAGTGGGGGAGCTCCCCATTTTATAGGTTTGGTGGAAACCAGGCATAATTTAGGTGTTTCAGATGAGTTTTCCAGATTTCACAGCTCCCACTGAATCTCAATGGGGTGAAAGCACCTTAGATCCAAAACGGGGAAAAAAGATCCATACAAATCTGTAGCTGCCAGTCTTAACACAGCTCCAGTCTGAACTCACTTAGGGAAGATTCTCATTATTTCATGTAGGAAACAAGTTTCACTTCATAATAGTTTCCAAATGCATTATGCAGACTGTACTTTTGTCAAGTGGCAGAGATTCATTTTACAAAAACCACTAAGAGAACTCAAGCAGATCAGCAGCACAGAATATATTTTAATTTGCTGCAGCTGAGAATAAAGGCTTGATAGTTGTAGGAGTAATCTGTTTTTCTTCTGAGTGATGAGGTAAACGTGTACAAAGCAAGTTTATCCATCCACTTTTTGTTAGTACAATGGGCCATGTTTGCAGCGAAGTCTGAGAAATAAGATTTACTAATCTTTTATGCGGCATCAGCACAAGACAAACGTATTACAGTTAAGACAAAGGCTGGTTTAAGTTGCTTACTTTTCACATCTTTTCTGTGAGCCTTGAAAGTTGCCACTTTTTTTAAAAGGTTGTTGCTATTTCTCAATACAAGTTCTGATCCTGAGTTTGAATACAAACAGATGGGCACCTGCAGAATTTCAGTGATTTCAATAGGCAAGAGGGACTGTCCATGTACTTCCAGACAGTTTTTATAGCTTTTATTGGAGAGAAAGCTGCAGTTCAGGTTACATTCTAACTTCCACTCTAAGCCCCTCTTTTGAATCTTTCACAGCTTCCTCAAAAACTATCCTCTGAGGCAAAGGTTTCCACGCTTGGTGTCTCAGTCCAAAGGCAATGTCTTTTGTGTTGAAGTTAAAGTCTTAAGCTCTGTGTAGATCAAAAGCTTGTCTCTGTCACCAACAGAAGTTGGTCTAAACAACAATATTACCTCACCTACTTTGTCTTTAAGCATTTGTGTCATTAGTGAAGGGGAAAAATTACCTTGTCCATTAAAAAGGGCGGCTCAGACATTTTTGCTTACCAATTACTCAAAATAATAGTGAATAATCAAGTCGCCCCATCCACCTGATGATACAGGCTTTATACCATAGCATCACATAGGGTGAAATCCTGATCCCATTGTAGTCAATAAGACATTTGCTATTGATGTCAGTAGGGCCAGGATTTCACTCAGAGTCTTTATATATCTTCTGATCTAAACCATGTATTGCCCATTATCTGGTTAAACTTCATTTATCTTGAATACACAGTCTGATTATAAAAGACACTGTTAATTGGTAAATACTCAATAACATGATAGGTCCAGCCCTGCTGTCACTGGAGTCAGTGGCAAATCTCCCATTGAGTTCAATGGTTTCAAGACTAAGCCTAATTCCATTTAAAGTGTAAAGTTCAACTGGGAAATAAAATGCACAATGCAATTCTTATCATCATTCAAGTGGCTGTGGAAAATGCTGATTTTTATGCTTTTACAGGACATTCACACATAAAATAATGTATCAGTCAGCTGTACTAACCATACATTTCTAATCAAGTGAAAAAATGAACTTTTGAAATGAATATTCTGCCACTCTACATTAGATATATTCATTTGACAAAGGTTTTCCTTGATGAGTAATTCATAAAAATCAATCATTCCTACAAGACTATATTATGTATACAACAATGAACTCGATGCATCTTCTCATGTCAACTGAGCTATTATTATGGTACTATTTATTTTTTGTACTGTGGTAACACCGCGATGCTCCAGTCTCATTTTTCAAGGCACTGTTCTAACACAACAGAAAGATAACCTCTGCCCTGAAGCACTTACAGTGAGTGCAGTTACGTGGCTGTAGAATTTAAACACTCATATGTATGTGTTTACAGTGCAACTCTATCCTATCCTGGCCATACTATCATTAGTGGCTGGAAGCCACCCAGTTGCAATCCTACTAGAGGAAATGCACAAGCTGTCAGAGGGGCCACCAGAGGTGGAACCAGTAATGAACATGGCTGTACTATAATACATCTTTATCAATTTGCCAATCAAGATTTATACACTAGTCAAAAGTTATGGAACTATCAATGACAAATATCACACACCAACCTCAAATAAACTCTTAATGGCCCAGATCTGTAGCTCTATTTGGCGTGACTGGAGGGAGGAAATGCAAGTCTGGAGAGAGGCCTACACCAGCTCTTCATTGCCTTGGAGTCCCTCCTACCCATTTAGGGAGGTTTTATAGCACCAAGAAAAGGAGGACAGAGCACTGGAGGAAATCTGGGCCAATGATTCTACAATACAAGGTGGTTTCCTCATGGAACTGAAAGCCATTGGTCACAGAATCCTCCTCCCCCTCCATCATTATTTGTTAAAACTGTCTGCAAAAAATGAAAGCTCACCATTCAGAGAGTCAGTGCTTCTATATCCTGGGAAATTTCCCCAAATCTGCATAAAATGTTTTGAATGAAAATTCCCGATTTCCCAAGTTGAAACATTTTACTCAAATTCCCAGGTTTGGGGAAATTTCCCAGGATATAGAAGCACTGTAGAAACCTTATCTGAGATGATTTTTTTTTTTTTTTTTTTTTTTTTTAAACAGATTGGGAAATTTTTAGCGCTAGGTTGAGAAAAGTTGGCATCATGATATAGAAGCACTGTCAGAGTTATTATAAAGTTGTGACACTGTGACAGGTACCTCTCTTCAAACTGTTTACTTTTTTGCAGTATTACAGAACTGATTGAATATTTATGAAATACACAGAAAGGAAAAAGAAAAAATACAGTACAAACTTGGGCCCTGATTAATTAAAGTACTTAAGCACCTTTCTAACTCTAAGCTAGTGAGTAGGCCCATTGATGCTTAAAGTTATGCAACATGCTAAATTGGACAGGCGCCCTATTACATGGGTTCATCGAGTCTGTTCTGATGTTGGATGCTCAGCCATCAAGCCTTTGCGGTTGCGCAGGAACAGACCAAATGGTGAATGATCGCTAGGGCTAACTGTCCAGCTAACTGTTGAAGAAGATACAGTAAAGTCCCATAGCAACTCAGTAAAACATTAAAGAATCTTGTTCTTTGTCTTGCATTCCTCAGGGTCCTATTTGCAAAGAAATTAGGAGTCTTATATGCAGTAAACTGTTAAATACATGATGAAAATCATGTGCTAAAGCAGGGCCACCCAGAGGATTCAGGGGCCTGGGGCAAAGCAATATCGGGGGCCCCTTCAATAAAAAAAGAGTTGCAATACTATAGAATACTATAGTCTCATGCGGACCCGTGTGGGGCCCGGGGCAAATTGCCCCACTTGGCCTCACCCTTGGCTGCCCTGGGCAAAAGTTATGTAGATTCAAAGGTGGTTTGATTGACTAAGCAAATTTTGCCAACATTCTGCATTTAAAAATGCACTCATTAGCAATTTCTAAAAGGAGCTATATTCATTGATAAATCATAGCAATTATATAATGCTTTACATCTTTAAAGTGCTATACAAAAATATCATTAATAATTAGTTCAAGGCCTCTGCAAAATCTGATTCCTGACTCCCTCTCTATTCTAGCTACTTCTAGGTCCTCTATTTTCCCCTTTCCTCTGCCCAAACCCCACAACTAATTGCCCCTTCATGTTCTTCTACTCATATCAATCCCTCCTTACATTCAGCCCTGATGTCAAAACCCCTTGCTCCACAACCCTGCAATGACCCTTTCTCGCTTTCCATTCCCTTCAGATGCACTCTTCCTAAAAGGTCTATAAATCTCAGCTCAGGCATTGCCTACACTTGAGACATCTAGCATCTTAATCAGTATGGTCCCTTTACTCACCTAAAAAATAGCCCATGCACCCATGTAAAAAAAACTGCTTTCAGCAGTACAGAGGTGATCACAGAACTGTTACTTTTAGACTTGCTTGAGCAAGGCTAACCAGTGTGATCCTCCACAGATGCAGTGGACTGTGAATAGGAATTGCTGGTGCAATGGTTTCAATTACCAACCCACGATGCAATTCAGGAAATGCCAGAACTCAGCAGCATTTCAGCCATGCCTCCTCCTATTCCTATCATGACCCTTATTTCAGGAGCCACAAGTTACTGGTGTAGGAAATTGTTCTTCTGACTTGATGCCAGCTAGGAACTCCTGCATGTTGGGGGATTGAGATCTATCTGCTTTTGGCTTCTTTTTAAGCCACAGGAGTTCACAAAGGAACCTGAGTAGGTACAGTATTGAGTCCTGTGTATTCATCTGTGATAATAAATAACTGGTAGAAACTTTTTAAGAGCACTTGCTGTAGTCATATTAAGATATTTGTAAAGATTTCCAGTGACCACAGAATAGGCATGATGGATTGTAAGATAGCATGCTGCCAAGTACCTTCCGATATGACTGACTATCTACCTATCAGGGCAATGTTTCCAGTGTTCGCATATTTAAGTGTTAATAGGAAACATCATTATGATTGCATAACCCTGGATTCACAGGTTATATTCCATCACTTAAGTTCAAAATTACTTCATTTTGGTGGTATACATGCCAAGAGTATATAAATGTCCTAGTCCATAAATGAGTGACAGGATTAGAAGTAGTTTAAGAGGTTTTTATCTGTTTTATAAAAAGCTATAGTCATTGCCAGCTTTGCATAAGGGGAATTAGCCATATCAAAATTCAGATAATTTTTAAATGCTCCAACTTTGCTTAGGGATGCTAGTACATATAGCAAGTTAATTGGTCAAATGTGTCATTTTTCATGACAGAAAAGATTTCAAATTTGCTGCAAATATAAGCAAGAGCAGGTTATCACCTGGGTAGCGGTTGGGGTAACTTTTCTGAAACACTGAGAAAAAACTGACTATTCTAATAGTGTTGGAAATTGCTTAACTTCAATTTTCAAAATAATTATCTTTAATACAAATATTTATTGGAATTAAGGTCCATATTTTAAATGGATAGCCAGCACTAAAAAGAAAAAAAAAAATCACACTGCTTTGCAACTGAACCTTGTTTGCACTTCACAGCTGCTGGAGAAACAGTGCTCAGACTAGTATGGTATGCTATGAACCTGTCAGCTAGGTTAATAGGTGCAGAAAAAAAAAAAAAAAAAAAAAAGAGAATGCCAATATAGAAATTGAAGAAAAGAGCTGTTATCTGAGCTGGGGAGGAGGGTAATTATCTTGGTAGTGACATTTTCAATGAACTGTAAAGCAAAGAGTAGATGTTGTCCATGAACAAGAGGTTGCAGTACTCAAGACAAATATTATGTCCTCCCCAGGTCCTTGCCAAACCATAACTGCATTCAAGGCAGCAGAAATTTCTAAGTGAACAAGGAAAGAAGAGACACCTTTAGATTTGTCTGGTAAAAAGTCATTAGCATCTTTGGTTTCAGAGGAACAAGAAAGAACAATGCCAGATTGAAGGGATCTTAGGGAGAGGGGTGGGGAGGATTTTTAAGGCCATGGAAATAGATCACATACTGAAAAAGTTTAGAGACAGAAAGGAGGAGAAAAATTGCCCGAGACAGAGAGAGTATCAAAAGAAGGGACAGATTGGGAGAGAATTGTTGGGAGAGAATTGTTGGGGCAACTATTTTAGGAGATCACACTTCATACTCCAGAAGAGGGAGGACAACATTATACAGGCACTTCGAATAAAGGGATGGATTCCATTCAGCTGCATGGAAAACTACAACACTGGAAGGAGAATCCCAGAAGACAAGGTCTGTTTTGAAGGTTATTATAACCAATGATTTATTCTTTGCTAATCAGATTGTTTTACTATGAGCTGATTAGGTTTAGTTTCCCTACAGCACTATTTCAGCCTGGAACTCAGTGCTCTTTAAGGTCTTGGTGATGGTGGGGGCTTTTACTACTGCTCTACTGAAGTACTTCTTTTAGGTAAATTGATGAGAGGAGATGGGTCAATAATAATGAGATTTTGTAGCTTCAGTTTGAAATAGACATGTTTCAGGGTTTGACAGTAGTGCAGTTTACACTGACTTAGGTAGCACTTTCCTCTCTGACAGGAATTGGCCCTATGAGACTGTCTTATAAAATAGGGTCAGTGGAGACCAGTTGCTGAGATTCTTTTCCTCCCCAAGCACTTTTGCTGTATGGCAAAATCTTTGCTGGAGCTATAAATGTTCATATTTCAAATTTACTCTAACTGGCACTAGGGTGACCAAACAGCAAGTGTGAAAAATCGGGATGGGGGGGTAATAGAAGCCTATATAAGAAAAAGACCCAAAAATCGGGACCGCCCCTATAAAAATCGGGACATCTGGTCACCTTAACTGGCACCTTGGTTCTGCCATTATGTGAATAAACACTCACTTTAAATGTGAGGTTCAGTGTCTGTGTGAATGAAGTATTTTTCATGAATGTTAGATCTTGGAAAACAAGTTGAGATCAAAGATTCAGACTGTGGATGATCCTCTATGCAGGATCTTTCCATTTCAGGAAAGCAAAGATCATGGAAACGGAGGGTCACTGAAGTTGAGACCAGCTTTACGAATGAAGGGGTGAATGCATAGACCTTTGTGACAGAAATGAATCAACCATAACTATTTGGCCAAGGTAAGAGGTGCTTCGAAGGGACTGAAGTAAACAAAAATTTAGCTTCAGAAATGGTTTACATTAATGTCCTTATGTCTGCTCCATTGCAAACTCATATCATGAGCATCCTGGAAACTAAAATATGAAGAGTGCAAATGAAATCATTTTTGGAACACTAAAGCATACATTCCTTAACTACTACCTATTCTCTGGTCGTATAAAAAGACATCACCTTTGACATACATAAATTTAACCTTGTACTGATTATACTGTAAGATAATAGTTATTTAGCATAGCTCAATACTAAAGAAAAAAATACATGTCCTACATCTGACTACAACTTGCATACAGTACCCTTGGGTTCCTCTAGGCTGAATAAATGTCACCGTTGTAGTGCTTATGGAAAAGCTCAGTTCTATAATAAGGTGGCCTAATGTGTGCTTAGGGGATATATAAACACAAGGGAACCATAGTAAGTATACTGGAATTCATAAATATCTATATCTGAAACTTTAAAAAATGAAGTTTTCTGAAGAAGAAAGACAGCCATAATTATAAGGTGGCCAAACTGTGGCAGTTTTACAGTTAAAGTGTGGCTCATACAGCCTATCATGCCCCCCACCCATTCTCCACCTTCCAGACAGGTGGGAGGGGAGTTTGTGACTTCTGCCCTGTGGCGGGATGGTGGGATTAGGGGCTTCTGCCCAGCGGAGAGGGCGGTCTAGGGACTTCATTCCCACAGGGGCACATCTGCTGGGGCTGGGTGCTTCAGCAGGAGCCCCAAGCCCCAGCAGGTGCCTTCTGTGGAGTTGAAGCCCCAAGACCCCCCATCCCTGTAGGACAGAAGACCTTAGCTACACCACTGCTCTGCAAGGCTGAAGCCCCAAACGCCAGCAGGTGCACACAGTTCTCAACCTTCTGAACATTTTGTATGAGACTTGGAGGGTCAGTAAGTTTGGCCACCCTATTATAGAGAAACTATAGCGTCTCCAGAGCTATAGTCCTAATTAGATTTCTGTTACAAGCTCAAATTTGACTCTAATTTCACCAGAACTAAAGCATTCTTATTTAAATTAATGAGACTGCTCCTGTGAGTAAAGTAAGGATCAGGTCCTAAATCTTCCCTTTATAGCATGGAATTGCCCTCACATGCAAACCTAGCCCTAAGTCCTACAAGCTGCTCAATGTGGGCCAGTCCATGCAGAGTCTACAGGGAACAGCTTGTAGGACTAGAAGGCTCATGGCTACCAAACATATCTTGAAAAAAGTGAATATTTGTTTTGATTCCCTAATTAGTCTTTTCTTGAGGTCCAATGTATTAGATTTTTAAGATCAACAAGTTCTTGGTTTTCAGACTTTTCCCTCTAACATGCTTTTAATCGCTTAATTTTCCTTTCGTCACCCAAACACTACAAATCTTTCTGATGTGTACTGATAAGAGCAGCACTGATTTGAGGAAGAAGAGATCTCCCTACAGTTACATTAGTACTGAAGCAGGTTCAGAGTGTAGCAGATATTTTGTCTTTCAAACCAATGAAACTTTATGGATAAAGTTTCTTCTTTGTTTCTTTCCCAAAAGTAAACACCTGCCTTAGTCCACAAATACGCCACTTCAAACAGAAGAAAGCCTAGAAAAGGCCAATGCAATCAAGACTACCATGGTTTATTCTTATGCTGGGATGCTTTGAAGAAGAAACGTAACTCAATTACAAGGAAATATGAATAGAGTAAGAACCATTTTATATGCAGAAATAAGAAACACAAAATATGCAACTATTTTAGGCACACAGAGTCCCCATCTCAGATCAGGACCCCATTATGCTATGCACTGCACAAATATAGTAAGAGAAAGTCCCTGCCCAAAGAGTTTGCACCCTCAACAAACAAGACTGAGAAACAGTGGAAGGGGAAATAAAGGTACAGAGAGGTGAAGTGACTTGTCCAGGGTCACATGACATGTCAGAGGGAAACCCAGGAGTGGAACTGACATGTTCTGACTCCAAGTCCAGTGCCTTATCTGCTAGATCATACTGTTGCACT
Organism: Chelonoidis abingdonii; assembly: GCF_003597395.2. NCBI lineage: Eukaryota > Metazoa > Chordata > Testudines > Testudinidae > Chelonoidis > Chelonoidis abingdonii. Next base: position 30,035,509 of record NC_133778.1, on the reverse strand, counting down.
TTAGACAAATCTGCCTGGTTTCCAGTGATTACTGGAAACTGGTCCAATTGTATATATTAAGATTTATGTGCAATATTTTTTGTTTTTAAGATGGTTTCCTGGTCTTGTCTCTAGCTGTGAATGAAACATCTTCCACTCCTAATTTTAATTAGTCCTAAACTGCACCAAGGTAGCATCTCCTTTAAATCTGTCAGCTCACTTCACAAAGGTGTAAGAGGCAGAATTTGACCTTTTGCAAGCAACTGCTGGCATCAGAAGAACTAATTCATCTCAGTGAGAACCAGCGTTCTAGTAGCCATGGCAGGGAAAGGTTAAACACAAGTTAGATGGAAAGGAGAAATATAAGGCGGGGAAACGACAAGAGGTAAGAGCGCAGAAAGACAGAACAGTATTGAAAAGAGTGTTAAGGAACAGAAGTAAACTTCTCTATATCACCTACAAGCCTATGTGAAAGTCAGTCTATGCCATCCTAAATAATGAATCAGTGGAAAGTTCGATTTCTGAGCAAGGGCCCATCCAGCAAGCCTCACTGGAGTACTTTCTGCAATGTCTCTTCACGCCTCCAAAACTACTGCATGAGGCCATTACTTCCAACAATTCCAAGGCTCCTGGGTTTGTTCCTACATGCAGGTAACAGCAGACAACTGGAAAAAGAAAACAAAAAGGTGGCAGAGCCCAAGGGCAGCTCTGTGCAAGATTACAGGACCAGCTTCTTCAGGGAGGCAGAATAATATATGTCCTGTCTGGCTTAATGCCAGAATCTGCCATCCTTGCTCACAGTGAAATGGAGAGCTTCAAACCATGCCAAAAAAGACTGCAAAATAGCTTAGTTGCTTTAGCACTAGGTATAGTCAGTGGATTGTACTCACAAACCTCTAAGGGACCCCAGGGAAGACAATGTTGCCTATAGAAACGGAAAGCACTTTTATGTAATGAATATGGTGTGTGCGCACAACACCAGCTGCAGATAAAGCTATAGCCAGATTTCTCAGATCATATCTTGATTCCTGTGCGCTTAAATAAGTCATCCCTGTCTGTACTGTTTCACAGTGGAGTCACCCTGATTGAGTAGCCCACCCTCCCTGCACGCACGCAGACACACTCACACACTATTCTGTCAAAACCATTTAAAATGGAAGAACTCATTCCTTTGAATTACCTGAAGGATATGCCCTCCAGCCACAATCAAGGAATATATAGCCCTGATTCTATTGCCTTTTGTTATGCTAAGTAGTACCTTATTATACAAGTAGTCCCACTAAAAATAAGTAAGGCTTTTAACATTCAGTGTTATTATTGATGGCCACGAGCAATAAGTAAGAGAAATAGTGACCGCTTCTGGGGTAGCACAAGTTCCTAGCTCCTCCTTGCTCCAAAGGAGAAATATCTTGTGTCTGCTCTATATCTGGTGCAAACTACTCCCCTCCATCCCCACAGCTCCCACATGCCCAGGCTTGAACTTTTGGGGGAAGAACAGAGAGAAGGATCTATTTACCCCTGGCCCTGCCATTCTTGTCCACCAGGAGGAGTGGCCCCACAACAGCTGTTTCCCCTGTATTGTGCTGTGACCAATAATACAGGTAGCTCATATAGGCAAGTAAGCGAATTGTCTTTGATTTCTTATTGCCCTGCTCTGATATGCAACATGGGTCACAACTGTGCCTACAGATAATTCATCTTTTTACACAAAATATGTTGTTTCATAATCTTTCTGGTGCCCATTTCAATACAATGCCAGCATAAAAAGCTTAAAAATAAAGATCAAGAAATTGTCTTGCAGGAATACAAAGATGATATAATATGAATGAACAGATAAAGTACATTATATAAGAAACTAAAGCAAAAGAATTAAAAGGAATTTTATCCAAGAATTCTTCTAAACTTTTGACTTAAAAGCAAAGAACATACAATTCTATCTACAAATGTCTAAAGAATCCCAAATTTACTTGTTCTGTTAGAAAGGGATTCTTTCTAAGCCAAAGTTATGAACTCTGAAAACATATAAGCTGTTTTTTGGCACTTTTCCTAAGTTTAAGAAAACCAAAGTCTGATAATTTTGTAAAAAACAAACAAACAAACAAACAAAAAAAACACATTACTAAACATTACTCAGCTTCACACCTTGTTTTGAGATATTCCAGCTGATTCTCTATGTGTTAAGGCAAGCAAGCCAGATTGGAAATCAAACGTTTTTATTATAGCTGTTGCTGACCTTTCAAACACCCTGGCTGCTCAATTAAGATTTGCAACTAAATGAACCTTGTAAAAATCCTACTTCAGAGGAATTTTTTGTGAATAAAGAACCTTTGGGGACAGTCTGGTGGTAAGGACTTATATCGAAACAAAACACAAACATGTACCAAGGTCTTTCCGATAAGAGTCAAAGTCCTTACAACTGTCTTAGACAGAAAGGGTCATGTTCTCCTCTCACTCAGTTGTTCACATTGCTTACTCCATTGACTTCAGTGACTCCGGATTTGCACACATGTGAGAGGAGAATCAAGCCCAAAGACTATGTGCTAATTATGCATTCTATAATGCAGTAGGAGCCTTCTTTCTTTTATTGCAGCAGCAAACAATATATTCCCATGGCCTGTGATCCATCTGTCAAAGATCTGTTTCTATCTCAAGGAAATCTTTGAAATTAGGAGTGCGTTAGGAAATATATCTGCTTCTGTAGTAGGCCATATATTTGTCTGTTCTTTGTCTGGTATTAAAGATGTTACACAAAAACCAAATCTTTATTCCTTTCTAGTTTATAAGCGGCTGGTGGTATCCTAGTCATCTTCAGAAAATACTGGAAGTGAATTTTGTGCTGGGATAACATACAAGATTGACAATTAACTTACAACTGCCAAACAGAGGCCAGTCAACAGCCACATTTAGCCAGTTACTCCTCTGCGTGCTTGTGCGTATGCATGTTCATTGCAGCCATTGCAGCATGTTCATTGCAACCAAGACTCAAACTGGGATCCTTTGTCAGATCAGACATGAGAGGGCTTCCGCTTCTCTGGGCTTGTATTACTATTGATCTTGTCTCAGTGGGAGTCCTTTAGGGATGATTCTCAACCCCTTAAACAAGGGCATGTCAAGAGTAACTGCACTGTAAAGCAGTTACATCAGTGTGAGGTCAGACTTAGGCCCCTTATACCCACAATAGGTATAATACATTAAGTGACAGCGTGAGAGTCCCCATATTCTCAGATTTCCACAGAACAGATGCGGGGAAGGATACTTGTTGTAGTACTTGGAGTCTCAGCCAAGATTTAAATGACCACAAGGCCATCTATTTTTCACAGAAGTTCAGTCTCCATGCCTATTAAGGCCTCACCTATTTGCCAAAATCATCAATAAGGGTACCATGTGGGATAGCTTTTTATGGTGTGCACCAGGAGTTGGAGCAAGACTTCTGCCAACATACTACTGATATACAGCCTTTTAGGAAAAAAGGAAACAAAAAAACTTTAGATGGTAAGGATTTTCAGTTGTTACTGGCCTTGTCTAGGTTTCTAACAATGACCTACAGAGGAAACATATCATGGACCTTACTTCTGCACTGGGTCATCCAGTTTCATAACCACTTCCGCAGCAACCAACTGCGCAGTTAGGAACAGAGAACTATTACTCCATGTGGCAAACAAAAATAGAATGTCCTGTATACTAAAGACTGATTGAAAAGTGGGGGAGGGGAAAATGCAGAAAATTTAGAAGCCAAACGTTATATCACTTGACTGTATTAAAGGATGTTATGCAGTTTTCATATGTTGTTTAAAGCTTCATGTTTTCCAGAAGATATATACAGAATATGATATGATGTAAGCTCTCTTAAACTGCACTTGGAGTGAAATGAGTGGATGTACATGTAAGATAAGTTTTAGGCTTAATCAAATTATATCTCCTTAATTTAGAGATGTAACCTTATGACTGTACATGGGGGACTAACATGAATAATGCCCATTAATGATAACGCAGTTATACTTATAAAAGCATACACAGAGGGACAAAAGTATGCAGGATCACTTTAGATCCTGAATTACTTTACTGGCTGCTCTTAGATTCTCTGAATAGCAGTCAGATGAAGAGCAGAAACGGAGCTGATAAGAAATCATTGAAACCACTTGAGATTTACCTCTGTGTAGTAGACATAATGGCAGTTTTTTAAAAAAAACTAAAGTCAACTCGAGTGAAGGAAATAAATGGCTCATGTTCAATAGCATGATATATTTAAAGTTGCTTGTTTTTCCTCAGTTTTGACTTCTCTTTTTCTTCAGTCTTTCATTTAAGAAAGAGTAGATATTTGTTCTGCCAACAAAATTAAAAAGCTTGGAAGAAAACGCAAACCAGATAGGGAGTAGTAGAAGAAATAAATCTACCAGTCATCCAAAATTCAGATTATATCCAGCTACACTTAACATTTGTTTTGTAAATTTAAAAGGATATAATCATTTTAGATGGCTAATGCTGCAGAGGTGACTGATCAATACTATATTTCTCAAATGAAAAGAGGTTTTGGGATTGAAGCAATTGTTTTCTTACTTGAAAAGAAATTACATTACTGATGTCCTTCATGGACCTTTAAGGTTATCCTGACAAACTAAAATAGGGAAGATGATTTTGTACTTGATTCATTATTGAATTTCAATTCATTGCACTGCAGTTGAAAGCAGCTAATCCAGAGTTGTTTTCTGGAAAGGGCTGTTGCCTTCTTTATAAAGGCATGCTTTTTGTTTGCTGAAGAATGAAGTGCCTTGATTTAAAGTTTAGCACGGTAAAATAATCACAATATATGGCTGGCTGAAAAAAATCTGTAGAAATATTCAGAGGAAAAACTGTGTTTTCACTTAGAAAGAGGTTGTTGTGGAAAAAAATTGCCTTTTCAATTAAAAAAAGAATCTTTACAACTTTTTGTTTTTCAATTAAAAAAGGGGGGGGATGGATCAATTTTTCCCCAGAGGAAATTCATTAAAACTAACTTTGTTTTGTCAACATTTACTACAAGGAAAAAAATCCATTTTCTAACAAGCTTTAATAGTATACATTAGTAAATATTTAAAACTCATTTCCTAAGCTGCAGTGCTTTTCATTGACAATTACAGGTGAACTTACCTTCATCTTTCTATCTCAAGGTCCTCATTTTCTTTTCTTGCATTGCTTTCTTTCCCATATCATGTTTCTTTGTTTTCGCTTTTTAATCCATCTCTTGTTCCTTCGATGAAGGCGTGGCCTTTTAGTGTGCACCTCTCAGATTTTTCTGATCATTAAGTTAGGCCTTCCTGTTATGTGAGTTAAATCAAAAAAACATGGGTTTCAATGCATTACATGAATTACATGGCAACAGCTATCTAAAAAGTAACAAAATTTTTCTGGGGATGCTCCTGCAGAAGGGACATATCAGGTTGGCCTGCCTGCTTCAAAATCTCATGGTTCTACACTATTGATAAGCAAAATATATGCAATACGTCACAATAGCCCCTGTTTCAAATTTTATCCCATTTTACCCTTTGGATTAATGTAATGATTTTCCTGACCTGAAAGAGGGAAGATTGTTTAACAATGAATCCTGACTCACACTGTTTTATCATAGAACTGAACACTCAAAAACTTTGCCTGCTAATCAGATGCCTCTGTCAGTTATTCCAACTATACAAATAAAGCTCTCTCTCTGTGCATATGCATTTTGCTTTCAAGTTTAAAATGGCCCAATGAGGTCAGCCACTCTGCTCCTTGTGTTATCCCAGCAGAGTGCTGACTTTGCTTCAGTCTCACGGCTGTACATATTTTTTTTTAAAATGAGGAATTTGTTTATTTTCACTGATATGGAAACACATGAAGCTCCTTGGGATTGGCTCTTTAGATTTTCTGAGGCATTCTGGATGTGATCCAGGGGAAGACAAAACCTTCAGGGATTTGTAGTGCTTTAGTATGAGGGCAAAGCATAAACCAAAACCTTAAAATGGTCATATTTGGTTGGGCCCTCAAGAAGATGCTACCACTCAAAGAAGGCCCAGCCATATAACCCTATTAAACACTAAGTAGCCCCAGTCCTGGGGCACTTTAAGCATTCGGTGAATTGGTCTGCCAGATACTTTGAGTGAAATCCTGGCTGCAATAAAATCAAAGGGAGTTATGCCACTGACTTCAATGGAACAAGGATTTCACTCTTATTCTATCATGACATACATTGTTGGACCGCATTATCAATGCACTGAGAAGCTGTGAGATGGTGAAGATCCTGTGCTAAACTATCTAATCATTCTCTCTCTCTAACAGACCAGTAACAATACTTTAAAATCCTGCCTGCACATTATGCTTATGCTAAAAATTACTATTTGCTAACAAAATTCCAATTCTTACATGGGCTTGGAGGAGAAGATTCTGAGACTCACTGTCTAGTCCATGGGAAAGAACTGAGGTGGCTAGAGTCTGAACATTTGGATCAGTAATGGGGAGTGCACACAACTTTCTAGATGGCTCTAGGACTCATGGCAGCACAGTATGAGCTCCCAAGAATAAGCACCTCCAGAGGCAGTTCTTGGCAGAGAAGAAAAGGTTTGCGCATAGTCCTTGATTCACAGAGCTGTAGTTCAAAGTGGTGAAACATTTTGAAGTTACGGTTGGTTCCTTCTGACACTTATGGTCTATTTTGCTATGAAACGAGGTAAGAAATCAATGCTGCATGCATATGAAAGGCACAGCATCTGGAGTCAGAACTAGATAAAACAACAAGCTTCACTATAAGAAACTACAAGGAATAAATATTTAACTGTCCAAGCTGAATGATATGTAATGAGTTCAATAATTACAACTGAAGATAGAGTTTGAAACCAGGTTCATTACTTAATTTAAATGCCTCTCTCTCCAGTAGGAAATGGAGAAGATTTTGAGTATATTGAATTGAGAAATATGAGTTACATGGAAAAGGTGGTTATGGAGGAAAATAATCTCATGTTCTTTAATTTTCAAATATGCATTTCATGGTCCAGTACAAATTGTTTGATCTCATTTGTACTGCCTATGTTTAGAAAGAAAGGCATGCATCTGTTGAATATAATAAACTTTAAAAATTATGATAGAGTTGCCGTGAAATTTATGCCATCTTTGCTGCTATGGTGCTATTATATGAGCGACATTGACAAAGTGACATGATAAAGTTAAGTATCAGAGGGGTAGCCGTGTTAGTCTGGATCTGTAAAAGCAGCAGAGAATCCTGTGGCACCTTATAGACTAACAGACATTTTGGAGCGTGAGCTTTCGTGGGTGAATACCCACTTCGTCAGACGCAGGTACCTCCAAAATGGTTCTCACGCTCCAAATGTCTGTTAGTCTATAAGTGCCACAGGATCTCTGCTGCTCTTTAATTTTGATAAAGTAGAAAGTACAGCTGCTTCAGATAAAATGTTGATTTTTTATTTTAAATATTTAAGGATTAAAATTTGCTACTTTTCATGCCTGATTTCATTGCCATTATCTTGGGGAAAAACTTGCAGAACTTTGATAGAGTCATTCAATTTTTAAACTTGAAGTAGATCCTGGATATCTGCTATCGTGAAAAAAATGTTCATGGGAATCTAAGAAAATGCATTTATTTGCTTATTTGCATTCTAAGAACAAATCAGATATGCTCTCCTGAGATCTAGGCGCCCTCAGTTTGAGGCATCTAGCTAATGTGAGTTGGCGTTAACCACAAGATTTCAGTAATCTTAATGAAAAAGAAGGTTAAGTATAAATTACAGCTAGTCACATTGTCAAGTGATGTTTCTTCAAGGGACGGCCACATCAATTCTTCTCCCAAAAAAAAAAAAAAAAAAAAAAAAAAAAAAAAAAAAAAAATAGCCCGCTTGGTCTATACTACGAGTTTATCTCGAATTTAGCCCATTAATCAGAATTAACCTGCACGCGTCCAACACAATGAAGCTCTTTACTGTTCTATTATAAGGCTCTTAAAATTGATTCTGTACTCCTCCGATGAGGGGAGTAGCGCTGAATCGTCATTGCCATGTAAAATTAGGATTAGTTGGCCGCAATTAGACGGTATTGGCCTACAGGAGCTATCTCACAGATGCACCATTGTGACCTCTCTGGACAGCAATCTGAACTCGGATGCACTGGAGGTAGACAGACAAAGCCCTTGCAAACTTTTGAATTTCATTTCCTGTTTGCCCAGCATGGAGCACTATGAGCACAGGTTGACCATGCAGTCCCAGACATTAAAAAAAGAGCTTTTCCAGCATGACCCGTACGGGAGATACTGAATCCGATCTCTGTATGGAGAGATTAATCTGTTCCATCAGAACTCTGTTTGCAAAAGATTGAAATGCCAAAACATTTTGAAAAAATCCCCAAGGCCATGTGGACAAGGCCACACAGGGCTCAACGGTGCTGCATGGAACCCTTAAGAGCTGAGCAAGCCAATACAGAAAGCCAAAAATCAATGTACACTCACGGAGGAAGGGGCAACTGATGACTGCTAGCTATCCTACGTTCCTAGCACTCTCAAAAACATTTAATCTTGGCTGAGCTTCCCAAAGCCTGAAGTGTTCGAACTTGTCTTGGGTGGTTCAGTGTATATGATCGTCAGCCCCCTTTCCCCCTCTCTCTGTGAAGCAAAGGAGAAAAAAAATCATTTTTTCAAGTCACCATTTCTACTGGATGCTGCTGGCAGACGTGGTGCTGCAGGCATTATACAGCAGCATTCCCCTTGTCTTGCCTTGTGGGTGGCAGACAGTACAGTAGGACTGATATCTGCATCATATGTCCAGTGGTGCTCCTGGCTGGCTTCAGTGGAGGTTGGCCGGGGGCCTGGCAAAAATGGGAATACTCCAGGTCATTCTCTTCTTTTAAGTTTTGTTAATGGAGATCCGTCCTGCCTGGAATATCATGGCAGCTGGAGCGCTTCTGCCTCAGGCTGCTCTCCCCGGTCAGCAGCACCACGCAGTCGTGCCTACCCCAGCCTACTCCTTTCTACAGGCTCACAATAGAATACTTAGACCTCACATTTTGCTATGCCAAATAAAAAAATTAAAGCTGCCCGTTAGAACTGTTCCCCCAACGTACATATCCTCGGACATTTTGTATTTTACCAGGTGTCAATCAAGGCCCACACACAAATGGAGATTTCAGTCCTGCGTTGCTTCTATTCCTTAGTGCTGTCACAGATTCCCATTTTCAGCGTATAGGCTGAGCAAGTGCAGAATGGTGGTTCACTCTCCTTCGCTGTAAGCCAACCACCCTCTCCTCCCCCTTGTGGGATCTCTGCTTGCAGAGGCAATAAAGTCAGTGTTGTTTGTCTTATTTCATGCATTTTATACTCATCACAACTAAAATGGGGGGATAACTGCCACTAGTAAGCCGGGGGGTGGCGTGAGGAGGAAGCAATGCGGTGGGGTTGTTGCAGGGGCACCAGCCTCATCATTTTGCGGGATGCCTGGGGCTCTTACCTGAAGCAAGCCATTTGCCTCTCTGGTTCTTTAGTAGACTTGCCTGATATTCTAGGCAGGACTGACTCCCTATTAGACAAAACTTAGAGAACGACCTGGGGAGTCATTCCCATTTTTGTCCAGGTGCCCCTGACTGACCTCACCGAGGCCGGCCAGGAGCACCCATGACAGCAGCAAATGGTACAGTATGACTGGTAACCGTCGTTGCCAATTTGGAAAGCAGCAGATGCTACAGTAGGGCTGGTAATTTGTCTTTGCTATCTTGCAAAGGCAAAGGGATGCTGCTGTGTAGCACTGCAGTACCGTGTCTGTCAGCAGCATCCAGTAGACATACAGTGACAGTGAAAAAAGGCTGAATGGGCTCCATGGTTGCCATGCTATGACGTGTGCCTGGGCAATCCAGGGAAAAGGGCAAGAAATAATTTTTTCTGTTGCTTTCAGAGGGAGGATTGACTGACGACATTTACCCATAACCACTTGTGACAAATTTTTGGCCCCATCAGGCATTGAGATCTCAACCCAGAATTCCAATGGGTGGGGGAGACTGTGGGAACTATGGGATAGCTACCTACAGTGCAACGCTCCAGAACTTGATGCTAGCCTCAGTACATGGACGCACACTGCCAAAGTAATGTGCTCAGTTTGGTCGCATGCACTTGACTTTATACAATCTGTTTCCAAAAATCGATTTCTGTAAAATCGGAATAATCCCATAGTATAGACATACCTTAAGAGAAGTTAAAACTACTCTCCTTATGGGAGGTGTTGCCAATCACCCAGGCTGTCTCTTTACTCTGTGGACACTAACGGCCATCTACACAGGAAGCACTATTTCAAATTTTCATCAGAAAGTTAGTTTGTCAAGTGGCTGTTGGGTACAAATTCCTGTTTAAAATGAAAGAGATTGAACATGTTTAAAAAAATAATGTAACAAATATATTTCCATTAAATCTTGATCTTTTCAATGTCATTTTCCCTTGTCCTGCTATGAATGATTTGCAGAGGAAGGATACATTGCATAAACCTTTGAAGATTTTTTTTTTTAAAAGCCTATTGTTAGTAATAAGATTCAAACTAAGGAACCTGGATCCAAATAAGTGCTGAGCATAGTTTAGTCACAAAACTTACAGGTAAGACCTGGTCCTCAGTTTATGGAATGGTGCCAAAAGTAGTACATTCTTGTCTACACTTTCACCTTAAAATGTTCAGCTGCTCCTGTTGCTAAAATTCATGAATATTTTCATAGGGTTGACAATGACTAATAAGCTAAAATAAAATGTAAGTTACTGTTTCAGTGTAAGAGCTTTGGGCCTTTATCAAGACCACTGTATGGGCTAATTCATCAACTGCTTGCTGCTTCTGCTAATAAAAAAAAAAATCACTTTTTAAACTGAAGTGTTCATTTCACTGTATTTACTAAGGCTGTAAGAAGTTCACACCAAGATATTTATTGTATTAATCTGATGGTGAAGAAGAATATAATCAATTTGCCTTTGAGAATACCTTAAAGGAACTAAAATAAACATGAAAAGGTTTGCAAGATCTGGAAGCAGTGGCAGATTAGCCACCGGACCAACAGGGCCTATGCCTAGGGGTCCTGGCCAATTGGGGGATCCTGGAAAATATGGGCACCCTTGTGTGCCGGGGGCTTTCCCCCCTCCGACCAGCCAGTGCTCCTGCTATGGAGCGGGGTTGGGGCATGGGGCATATTGAATTTTTTGTAAATAACTTTCCCCCTTAGAGTCATAGCTGTAAACACGGGACTGAGAAGATGAATGAAAGATTGTCTAACAAAAATAATGCCTATTTGGTCAAATATTTTATACAGCTGGTGTGCGGGCAAGGGCCCAAATTACTGAGGGCTCCCACTCCACTAGTCACAATATTAATAAGGCTCCAGTCAGCATGTGAATTAGCTTCATTTATGGTTAAAGCTTTATTAGTGATATGTGAGTGGGATCAATCAATATTTAAGTACTTTAGACAAAGTACTAGCAAATAATAGTTTATTTTATAAGGCACAGAAAGATAATAGTTTTGTTTAAAGGCACACTTAAGGTTGAGAAGCTCAAAACTTTATCTGATATACCAATTCACCATTAGGATCTTGAAGCACAAAGGGATATTTTCATTGTTCTCAGTGGGTTTTGGATCAAATAATGGTCCCAGTCCAATAAACTCTTGGGAAATGATTTAAGTACCACCAAGCACACATGACTAGAGCCGATCAAATTTTTTCCATTCAAGATGGTATTTGACAAAAATGGTTTTTTTAGTCAAAACTGAAATTCTAACAGGAAATGTTCATTTTCAGTTATTTTTTGGTTATTGATAAAATAAAACCCCCCAGAAAGCCCTAAACTAAACTAGATTTAAAAAAGATACCAACCCTTCCCCCCTGACAAAAACAAACAAATAAACCCCCAGAAAAATTACACCAACTGGATGAAAACTTTCAGTATAATCAAAAAGCATTTGCCCAACCAACTGAACTATTTTGGTTGCCAGGCCAGATGCGTTTTGAAAATTTTTCAGCTGCCAAAATATTTTCAGTTTTCAAAAACATTTAGATTATTTTTTTAAATCTACATAAAGATTTCTGTTGAAATAATTTATGGCAGAAAATAAGACAAACTAGTTTCCTGATCAGCTCTACACATTACTCCAAATTAAAGTCAATGGGAATTCTGAGTTCTCAGCTTTTCTGAAAATGTGCTTTTATAATCCAGAAGGCTACTCAAATAAGTATCCAGGTACTTAAGTGTTTGCAGGATTAGGGACTTATTGTCTGTCTTTTTAGGGGGAGGGTTTTATTTTTTACGTCCTGAACTCCAATCTACAATAAATCAGTTTCTATAAAAGTGCAATGCAGGGACAAAAAATCAAGGCAAGACACAGATTTCACTTTCAAAGGGGTATTAAAGAAAGGGTTACAAATATTTTTAACATGAGGAATAAAATACATCGGTTGTGCCTTCTCAAAAAACAGCCTGGATTGAAAATATTAATATGCTGAACAAAATACTCAGGATTTGAATGTACACAAGGGTTCCATTGGTACCTAAGCCAAGATTTAGTTGTGTGAAGCTCAAAGTTTCTTCCATGTTTTGAAGGATAGAAAAGGTAAGATCCTTCTATAAATCGATTCTGAAGAGCAGTTACTCCAGGTTGTTAATGAGGACAAAAAAATAACCTCTCTCCTCCTAAATTCCCATGTTTGAAAATATGCAAACATTGCTGTTTTGCTTAAAGGAAGCAGATTTGCCTTTATAGTCTAGGATGCTTTGAAGTGCTGTCCAGTATGCTACTTTATACAGTACTTTAAATTGGGATAATATAAGAGCATCAGAAGATCAAACCAATTCACTGTTTCCAAAAACATTGTTAGCACTGTAACTGGCTCAGTTTAATAGCCAGGCTAGAGGAAGACAAGTTCAAAGCAGAAATGATAAACTTAGGCTCCAGTAATATACAGCACCTGCTGCACAGGCTACCAAAGTTACATTACACAGCTCCAAGGAGAACCATTTATATTCACTTCAAAACTCAAATAAAGGGTGAACAACAAAGAGGTTGTAAAGGTCAAAGGGATTGATAAATATTTAGAACTGACCATTTCTTCCCTGTGCTTATCAGAAATTTACCACAGCCTTTGGGCTGAAAGAAACAGGGCAATTTTTCAAATAAAACAAGGATCATTTGGATGAAGACCTCTATTCCAAGATAAATATTTACTACACCATGCAGTCTTAAAAACAAACAGCCAGTTTTAAAAAGAGTAAGCAAATGTCCCTAATAACTGGGTAGATTCAAAATCATTGGAGACTTTAGGTTTCCCAGTTTGGGCCTGATCCAAAGCCTCGTGGAGTCAATGGGAGTCTTTCCTCTGATTTGAGTGGGCTTTGGATCAGACTCTTCATTTAAATGTTAATCCATCATCATTACTTATATCACCAAGGGGTCCCAGCTGAAATGAGGGTACCAATTACTATATACCAAACAGAGAGTAAGAGACAGCCTCTTCCCCCAAACTCTTGCAATCTAACTAGACAAAGTGTGAAAAAGGAAGTATTACCAGCCCTAATTTAGGGATGGAGGCAGAGATATTAAGTGACTTGCCAACAATCACACACCCTAGTCCCTCTATTCTCAACCGCCTACCTCCTCAAAAATGGTTTCTTTTGACATTGAGATTCCCATGACAGCTGGCATGGGAAATACCTACAACTACACTACACACGGGTATGTCAGTCTCATGATATTAGAGAGACAAGGTGGATGAGGTAATATCTTTTATTGGACCAACTTGTGTTGTCTTCAGCTCTGTGCTGCTCAAACATGTCTCTCTTTTTATCTCCCCAATACAAATTGGTCCAATAAAAAGTATCACCTCACCCACCTTATGGGAAATACCAAGTGGAGAGGGCAAGAAGCTCTGAGTTTCAGCTTAAATTCTTAGTGTTTGGGTTAGGGAGATAATTTACTCTCTTGATAAGTTAGCAGGATTTTTGGCCAGGCCTTCTCACTCAAGAAAGGCTTTGAAACCCACCTTGTTCTCAAAGACATATGGAGTACTGCCTTGGGAATATGCTGGCTAGCTCCCTTCGTGTTGCAGTACCAGGCCTATTTTTCTTATAGCACTCACTTCCCTTCTTCCCCCAACACATTTCCTTCTTCACCGAATTTCAGCAAGTGTTTGCAGGATCAACCTCCCCCGACCAGTATGAAGACTAAATCATTTATGCTCATCAACCTCTCCAAACTGACCTAATTAAGTCTAATTAGCCGATTGCCTGAGGTGGGACTTTAATATCCTAAAGGTAAAAATCTCTTTTATTCCTAGTCTAGCCGAAGAAGCCAAACATTGCTCATACTAACTTTGTCTCTCAGCCACTGAATTTCTGCTATTAAAACAACCAGGGAAAGCAACCTCTAACAAGGCTGGTTCCCTGAGACAAATATCATTTTAAACAAAACAAACACAACAAAACCTTAAAAAACCCCAAAACCATGATCTATTGCAGCCTTAAGAGAAGACAAACCAAATATATCACAACAAAATAGTAAAGCCTGATCATTTTACTTGCTATGACACAAAAATGCATCAAAATCATGTGCTAACAATCTTTAAAACTGTTATTAATTACTCTGTAAATAAAAATAAGCTAACCAACCCTTGTTAAAGGGGAAAATACACATACATGTATAATATTCTGGACTAGATGCTAAACTGATGTGAAGGGTCAATTTTTACACAGGTTCTAAACCCATGAAATAGGGGTTTCTCTTAACACAGTTCTTAAACCTCTAACTATAATGGCAATTACGGTGTTGCTGTGACATTCATAATACATAGTTTCTAGACAGTTGACACTGGAGAGGGACCCAGTCCACAAACCCAGTTCCAATTATCCCTAAAGAACTCCAGACAAAATTGAACCTGCAACTACATGTACATTTTGTGGCTGTCCCTTTATCATGGGTTCAACCAAAACCTGAAGAAATTGGTATAGAAGACCCTGCATCTTTAGATATTATTTACCTGTAAAATAAATACACGTGAGTTAAAAAAGCAAACAAAAACAAAGCTTAAATTTGCAGATGTTATATGCAGTGTAGTTGTAGCTGTGTCAGTTGCATGATATTAGAGACACAACGTGGGTGAGGTAGTATCTTTTATTGGACCAACTTCTGTTGGCGAGAGACACAAGCTTTCAAACAACACAGACCTCTCCTTCAGGTGTGAGAAAATCAAAAAAAAGACAAAAAAAAAAAACACCCTATCCCCAGTGGGTGAACACTTCACAAAGCAATGACTCTATAGTTGACTTATCAGTCCCTCATATTCAAAGGAAACCTGCACACTTCCAAAAGATGAGCCTGGGAGCTTAAATTCATTATTCTGCTAGACACTAAAAATCATGGACTGAACAAAGACACTGGCTTTAAGGTTTAGTACAACAATCTGTAACCCACTAACCCTCCTTTTTTTGGCCCTCTGACTGCAGAGGTCTTTAACAGGCCACGCTATCTTGAATGGTCCCTGTGATGCTGTACCCCATAATGCTTTGTGGGAATATGACATAGCTGGAATATGATCTACTGAATCTATCTATGCTACAAATGCTATATAACATATCTATATACAGGTTATGATCTACTGAATCTATCAATCCTATCTACATGCATGTATCATTTTTGTATTCAAAGTTAATATTGGCTGTGTACTGGCTTGATTGCTAAATAACCTTAGTAGAGCGTTTGGTTAGTTTCTGGAGAAAGGAATGTTGAAGTTAAGTACCTGATCAAGAAACACTTAAAGGACAATGAATCTTGGAATGCTCCAATCCACATAAGAACTCTACTTGAGGACATTCAGGGTAGCATGTGACCCATGGCTGCTACCTGGTAATAAACTGCGAATCATGCATGGACATGTGACTTGCCCAGATGACTCCAGAACACCATCTTAGAGCTGGACTTTGCATAGGAGAGAGGAGGGGTCTCTACGCACAGGAGAAAGTCTATTTAAGCCAGTGGGAGACCCTTCCATTTTGTCTTCAGCTGGCTAAAGAGAGCCTTTCCACTCCCCAGGATACTTGGAAGAAACTGGAACAAAGGGCAGTGACTGCAAGGAGTGGATCCAGGCTAAAAGATTAGCCTGTAAAAGGGAGCATTCTGGAACTGGTGAGGATCTTATCTGTATTCAGTTTGATTAGGCATAGATTTGCATGTTTTATTTTATTTTGCTTGGTGACTTAACTTTGTTCTATCTGTTACTACTTGGAACCACTTAAATCCTACTTTTTATATTTAATAAAATCACTTTTTACTTATTAATTGACCCAGAGTATGTATTAATACCTGGGGTAGCAAACAGCCATGCCTATCTCTCTATCAGTATTATAGAGGGTGAACCATTTGAGTTTACCCTGCATAAGCTTTATACAGAGTAAAATGGATTTATTTGGGTTTAGACCCTACTTGGAGTTGGGCATCCAAGTGTTAAAGACAGGAACACTTGTGAGCTGTTTTCAGTGAAACCTGCAGCTTTGGGGCAAGTAATTCAGACCCTGGGTCTTTGCTGGAGCAGATGGGCGCCTGGCTCAGCAAGACAGGGTGCTGGGATCGTGAGGAGGCAGGGAAAGCAGGAGCAGAGGTAGTCTTGGCACATCGGGTGGCAGCTCCCAAGGTGGGTTCTGTGATCCAACCCTTAACTATTTATGCTAAGGAATCTGTTCCACTTTGGATTTTGCTGTAAGCAGGGAGTACCTTTCCCAGATGTCAAGAAGAGCTGTGTGTGTCTTGAAAGCTGGTCTCTATCACCAGTAGAAGTTGGTCCAATAAAAGATATTACTTCATCCACCATGTCTCTTACAGATGTTACAGCAGAGTTCCAACATATCAGGTAGTAATTATGATTCCATACACAGAATTTTTAACAAGTCATTATAAAACATTTGTCTGCCTTATACTACAAAGATGGTGTTTAAAATACACCTCTATCTTGATATAATGCTATCCTCAGGAGCCAAAAACAATCTTCCCACGTTATAGGTGAAGCTGCATTATAGCGAACTTGTTTTGATCTGCCGGAGCGCGCAGCCCCATCTCCCGGAGCACTGTTTTACCGCATTATATCTGAATTTGTGGTATATTGGGTCACGTTATATCGGGGTAGAGGTGTATTACACATGATTTTCTGTGCTATGGTCCAGGTACATACAGCCATTTTACATAAGCTGTCCTGAATATTCATGCAAATACACATTTTGCATACACACAGTGATTGAACTGTGTAGTTAGCCCTGTGATATACAACCAAAGACTTGTGTACATGCATACAGTAGTGTGTATACAAAGTAGCAGAAAAGATGCATACATAAACCCCAGAGCTGAAAACCAAGCCCTACTCCTTCCAATGGAGAAGGTTTGATGTCCAGTGTTTGATTTCTTCTATTTTTTAAGCACTAGATTTTCAAGTAGTAGTTAGACGTATTGCATATTTATTCATTAACTTCAGCTGTTTTGTGTTCTGGATTTATGCAGCATTGTCTCAGTGGGAAAACAAAAAACAAAATAAAAACCACGGGTTCCTGGAGACAGGTAGGTTTTAAGCCTGAGCAAGCCAATATGACTCATTCTATGATCTTAGGCAAGTTGCTTAAACTCCTTGTTACACATTCAACCCATCTGGAAAAAATGGGTCTCAAAAGAATGACCTCAGTGAGAACTGGAGCTGGGATTTCCTGAGGACAGTTCTTGCAACTGTCTTGCACAGACAAAAGCAGCTACAGATTCTCTTTGACTTCTTATAACGGAATAATGATTTTTATCCTTTTAATAAAGCTCTTCGACATTGATTATGGGTGCCTTAAAGAGCGACATCATTCAAGTGGAAAGTTGTATTTGGAAATAGATTAAGTCTTCTAGCTACTCTTCATAGTCCCAATTATGACACTTACCCTGCTGATGAGTTGACATTTGAACTGAGAGAAGAACTTATGACCGCCTACGAGCTAGGAATCCATTAAGTATTGGACGAACGGACACTGGAGGACAGCTGTTGCTGTCTGTGGCTTTCAGAAACAGCTTGATTAACATATATATTTGTGACAACATCCTCTACACTTCTCCTTGGAGTTTATATTTTCCTTTTTAATTTATAGGACAAATATTTCCACTGCCACTATGTTCTAATTCTGGCTCTAAAACACAGCTAAAAGGGATACTTTAGCTGAAATGTATTGGACACATTAAATGGATGAATGTCCCAACCCTAAGTTATACAAGATGGTGACCTGACCACAACACAGAAGTAATTACAATTACCTTGCCGGATGAAAGTGTCAAGGTAACCACAGGACCTTGATCGTAAATCTGAGTTTATAGCTCTAGTGAGCAGCAGTCCAAGAAGAAAACTATGCTAATAAAGAAACCCTTAAGAGAAGACCTTCAGTATCAAGTTTGCTTTAAAAAAATGACTAAAAAGGCAATTGTAATAATGCAAATAACAGGAAACTCCTCAATATATTGCTTGTAGGTAGGACAGATTCAACTGATAAATATAAAGTCCAATCTGTTTAATTACATTTGTGTATTAGGTAGGTCTGCTAGAATTCTGTCATTGTACCTGAGCCTAGATGAAAAGAAGTCTCCTTCCTACAGCTTGACCCACCCCACTGCATTGATGCCGAGGTACTGTTTTAACCATTCTCTCCCTCCTAACTGAAGCTCATTCCTTCAGTATTGTACAAAGCTGATTGTGTTTCTTGTATTAAAATTAAACAAAGTTTATAGTGAGTCACAAGTCTCAGTTGAGTTATATGTTAGAACTTACATCACTTTCAAAAAAAGGTCATGATTCATTTTATTAATTGATAAATTCCTTGTAGTCAGTCCCATCATAAGTAATTCCCCAAAGCTAAGAACTTGGTGGTTAGCATTACTACTATTAGTCATAGCTCAGCCATCTTTGTTGAGTAGTTCAGTTAACTTTTGAAACATTTCTGGATGAAAATAGAAGCTTATCTTGTCAATTGCACAACTTTTCACATAAATCAGAAAGTAAGGTCACTGGGTAATGTGCTTTTAGGCATGTACTTCTAGTTTCACAGCCATATTTGAACTGAGTACAAGTTCTGGCAGCACATTTTAAATATCAGCGAAGTTTTGGGGATTAGCTTTTCTTTCACAATAATGTAAGAGATTCAAATCTGAAACAGAAAAGCTGGAAATACCATCATCTTGTTAGATGTCCAGCTTGAGAAGTCAGTCTTACAGGGTGGTTATTACCTCTTGGTCAGGTAAGAGGTGGCTTAATTACATGTGACTTAAAGAGAGCTGGTGGCATTCATTACTTCCGAGGAGGTGATCAGCACCTTGAAGGCCTGGGTCCTGATTTTATAGACTCAGATTCAGATTTTGGAAGCTCATATAGTTATGAAAACCGAGGCGCTCCATTCAAACTAAATCCAAACTGCAATGCTTCTGAAGTTGGCTTGTATCTAATGTAGACATGACAACGGATTGCAATACGTAACTTGTGAACGATGGAGAAGTCTATTTTGCAGAGAAAAAGGCAAAGCACATCACTTTCAAAAAAAAGATCATGATTCATTTTATTAATTGATAAATTCCTTGTAGTCAGTCCCATCATAAGTAATTCCCCAAAGCTAATTTAATTTTAATTATTGAAATATTCAATCATAAAAACTAACTAACAATTGAAGCATAATAATCAGCTGCATACATCTGGCTCACAATATTGTTCTATTGCTTAAAGTAACAATTACCTTGAAAGCCATTCATCAGAGTCAAAATGATTCTGACATCTCAGTAATAACCAAGCACCATTCTTCCAAGTCTCCACATTCATCAGATCCATGCGAATGTGGATTCACTACACATTTAAAATGAAAATTGGTACATATGTTACTCAGATGATTTAAACACGCTAAAACATAAAGACCTCATAATTGAAGTGTCTGGTTATACCAGGGGTGGGCAAACTACGGCCTGGGGGTGGTATCCGGCCCTTCAGGTGTTTTAATCTGGCCCTTGAGCTCCCATCAGTGAGTGGGGTTGGGGGCTTTCCCTGCTCTGGCACTCCAGACAGGGAGCAGGGTCAGGGGCTTGCCCCACTCCTCACATGCCATGGCTCCACACAGCTCCTGGAAGAAGCAGCATGTTCCCTCTCTGGCTTCTATGCATATGGGAAGCCAGAGTGCTCATGCAGTGCCCTCACCCCAAGCAACACCCCCACAGCTCCCATTGGCCGGGAACCACAGCCAGTGGGAGCTGTGGGGGTGGCACCTGCATACAGGACAGTGTGCAGAGCTGCCTGGCTGTGCCTCCACGTAGGAGCTGGGGGGGACATGCCACTGCTTCCAGGAGCTGCTTGAGGTAAGCACCATCCAGAGCCTGCACCCTGACCCCTTTCTGCACCCCAACCCCCTGCCCCAGCCCTGATCCCCCTACTAACTGCTCAGTCCCAGCCAAGAGCACCCTCCTGCACCCCCAGATCCACCCCAGAGCCTGCACCCCCAGCTAGAGCCCTTATCTCCCCCTGCACCCTAACCCACTGTCCTAGCCCAGAGCCCCCTCCCAGACCCTGAACTTCTCATTTCTGGCCCCACCACAGAGCCCACACCCCAACCCCAATTTCATGAGCATTCATGGCCCGCCATACAATTTCCAGATGTGGCCCTCAGGCCAAAAATGTGCCTACCCGGCTTATACTGATGACTGCAAATCCAGATCAAGATATTTCCTACATTTAATATTAATTCCTTGCTAATTAATGCTTAATTCTGGTCTCTGTATCCATGTGTCCTAAACTCAATCTCTAAGTCCACATACTTTAAATGCCATGTCCTTTACATTCCTCTAACAGTCATTTTGGAGTGTGTGGAATATAAGCCTGTACATATCTTGTGCAGCTGATCCTCTGTGGCTGAAATTAAGTCATACAAATGGAACAAACATTAACAAATCTAATAACCTTAAAGATGCAGTACATCTGATCATGATATTTGGTAAAGGTAGGTAGGTGGAGATGTCAGAATTCTCTGAAAGCTCAGTATTCTGGTTGAAGTTATGTTTAACCAGCTGGATACCAGCTATGTGGATGTTATCTGAGAACTGGCTCATTTCTAGGTTTATAGAATAGCTTAATTGCAAAGCAAGAAAGTAAATTAAGCAGAGATTTAAATACTGAATATCCCCACTAGATACATTGCACATAAGACTTTAAGGCCTGATTCAGCTGCATTAAAAGTTGACCTATACTTACTCCTTTAATACAGAAATAAATTTTTTGCTAACCTCACTAGAACTCATTTCCCTTCCCCCCGTGAAATATCCTCCCAGAAATTCTTGGTGTACAGAAGATGTCCCAGAATGGGATATCACAAGTACCAGAAACCTCATTACAATCACTGCAATTCAAAGTATGTATGTTGTCACAGAATTTGCAACAACTCACTCACTTAGCTTGTGAACTATGTGAAATGTATGCATATAGATGGACATAAATGTGTGCCCAATGATAAAACGGAAAAAAAAAAGGTCAGTTCTGAAAGGAAAAGATTACTCAATTTCTACCAGTAGTCAACACTAGCTCTTTTTATACTTTTGGCTCAGGAACAACCCTAAGATGCTTGGACATCAGGTGATAAACACAGAATTAGCTAGAAAGATAAAAACATAGCAAAGAGGAAGTCCATGCATCCTGTATAATAGTTCTGAAGACACATTAAATCAGTGCAGTAAATTCAGCTCTACCATTTTGGTATCTTCCTAGGGTGACCAGATAGGAAGTGTGAAAAATCAGGATGGGGGAGGGGGGTAAATAGGCACCTATATAAGAAAAAGCCCCAAATATCAAGACTGTCCCTATAAAATTGGGACATCTAGTCACGCTATATCTTCCTGCTAAGGTCCCCATCCTGCTGCCCTTACTGATGTGGGTAGTTCTGTACTCAGAATTTCAGGAAGACTACTAACAGGACCACTCCATTAACAAGTATTTGTCATTTGTGGCCATGATACTAATGCCACATTAGAAGCAAAAGAAAAAAAAAAAAGGTTCTCTGTCAATGAAGTGCAATTAATTGTTGGCCTTAATTTTGGATCTCTAGCTAAGGGATGTAATAGCAGTAGACTTTATTTGTTTAGTAATGTTATAATACTTGCAAAATGGCAGCAGTTCAATACTGAATTGCTATTGAAAAATTTGACAGTGCTTTTCCAAAGTGACTAAAAAGATTAGTGAAAGTGTCAAGTGTCCACTTAAGCTCATTTATTGCCAGAAAATGTATTAGTGACTCCGTGATTGAATTTTTTTAAGTTCTTAAATGACTTAATGGATGGACTTGCTGACAGAACATATTTTCTGATGTGATATTTACAAAATTACAAATATATATTGCAACACAAATCTTAATTTTAGTATAAAGTTGCTAGACTGCCTATTTTGTTTCCCTCAAAGAAAATGGTAAAATGAAAGAAATGAAGTCACGAGTTTCAAAAGTAACTAGTGATATGAGGTGTCTCAAATGTTGGGTGCCCAGCTTGACATACTTTATAAGGGCCTGAAAATTAGTCAAAGCTAGCAGATCCCACCCCAGGCAAATAGATGGCGGCTGCCAAGTAGAATGTGATGATTATGAGAACTAGCAAATGCCAGTGGGAAAACAGCTTTTACAATGAAAAATGCCAAGTAAATGATGTACCCAAATGGCAGTGATGAAAATTGTTATGCAGGCTCAGAGCCTGTACAGCCAAAGAGTGACAGTAGGTCAGATTTTGCCACCTTCACTCATACTGAATAGTGCCTTATTCCACTTGTAGTTCTATTCCTTCCAGTGGGAATACTGAAGGAGTAAAAGTGCCACAGCTCAGGGCATTGCATCTATTTTCCTTAAGTGGTTCAAAATAACAGAACCTTCAAGCATGCTAATAAGTTTACCTAGCTGTCTCCTTCAAACCCCTAAAGGAGTCTCTTTTGGTCACAAGTTCATAACAGCCTTAGATGAGAACTAGCACACATGAAAAGTTTGGTCCCTTCTTTGGACAATTTGGAAGTCTGAATGGTGGTCTTCAGGAGAAAGTAATCAGTACACAATAGGTTTCTCTTCCCAGGCTGCATTTTCAAAATGATGGATTACAAGTGGATCATTTGAATTCCTCTCATCCCTAAGCATCTCCTATGAAATTCACTTCACACATATTGTCCCAAAGTGTCCTTTGAAGTTAATATCTCCCAAAGAGTGCATTAATCCTATCTTCCTGCTAAAGAAATCCCATACAGTCCCACAATAGTATATAAACATTTGCATTTTCAATATTCAGAACTTCAAAGATGTCAAACTTAATTCAATAGAGTTTTATTTAATTCAGTAAGGGTTGTCCAGGACATTGTCATACCTGTCACATAAGGCATTTACTATTCAGCATGAATAAGTGTAGGAGACTCTAAACTGATGCTACCAACAGGTTATAAAATGACTAAGGATCACTGACAGCAGTAAACTAGTGCACAAGATTTAAAAACAGAAGATTTGAGAAAGAAACTAAATCTGATAATTATTTTTCTCCTTTGCAGATGAATATGCTGATAAGGAACCATTCTCTTGCTTACATGCTGGTAAAGGAGCTGCTCCAATTGTGAGAGTATTACACCATATTTAAAGGTTATCTATAGGCATCTATTACAATATTTTCCCTTAAAGTCCCAGCTACATATGGTGTTGAGTGGTACCAGACTGACAGCCCTGGAAACTCAAGTCTTCTGTTTAATTGCACAACCTGTACAACAAAAAGTAGCAGAGCAAGTTTCTCCGCCTGACACCATCCTGCCAACGTGCCTCAGTGCTGATCTGATGTTTCCTCCACTAGGAATGAGAGTCTATTTCCATTCAAACCCTGGACACCTCACGAATACTGACAATATGAGTGTGAAATGGTGCTAAGCTGTGACCGTGGCTTATGTGAACTTCACATCTGTAAGCAATACATTTCACATAGGCCACCAGACCACTTTATGTCACATTGAGCTGTTACTAAGGAGTATATTTGAATTTAAGATGCAGAGGTGCAAAATTTAGCATCCCATTCCTTACTTCTATCAAATCATAATTCTTCTTTTCTGAAAGGTATGTTTGAAGAAGGCAGTCTGGTAAGAAAAACAGAAAGCTTCAGGAAACAGCTTTTCAGTTCTTTATTTTGTTACAAACTGCATTTTTTTTTTTGCATTCAACCTGAATTGAAAGCCAACCAAATTATCTTGGGCACTACATATTTAGCATTTACCTTTCCACTGACATCTTCATTATAGCCAGATAAACTCAATGGCACATCAGCTTTTCAATGCTAATTAATGTTAGAGTTATTTTACCTCATTACATTCATACTGTTAACTCACTTTGCTAATGTCATGCATCTGAATTGACATTGAGTCAGTGCATTTTTACCCCTTCCCTAAATAAAGCTTACAGAAGCAAAAGTCAATAAAAACCCGTGTACCAAAACCTTCTCGCCTAAGTTTCATGGTTGGTAAATATTTCATTAATGTATTTCCATGTACTGTAGCACTTTCATGGCAGCAATAACTATATAAATAAAGCTAGGCCCCAGCCCAAAAGATGAAATCCAGATCCAAATTTTTTCAAAGACCAACTGGTACATAGCTCCAAATTTTGCATTGGTCCATTATACATAAAGAAGCCAGCCGTGAGCATTGTGTCTGGATCCAAAGTTCAGGGATGTTCAGATAAAGGAGTTTTTATTAAGATCCATTTTTAAATCTACATTAGGCAGCATGGTCCAAGCTATAGGGCAATGGACTTGAAGTCTAGAGAATCCATTCTATTTCCAGCTCTAATAGGCGAATTGCCTATCTGTGTCTTATATTCTCCATCTGTAATTGAAGGGATTGGTATTTATTGTCCATAGTAAAGGGCTTTGTGATCGATGGTTGAATTATTTTACTACGCATCAGCTATATCCCCCTCCTAACTACAAAATGCCTGTTATTTAAGAGCTGGAGAGATACTATTATTGATGCAAATTCCTGTTAAACAGCATATTACATACAGTGAAACTTGTCTTGATAAACCATCCAAAGGATTAACAAATACCAGTTGACTCTCAGACTTTTAACTCAAGGTCAAACAAAACTGATTGGAAATGCTGTGAATACTGTAGATTAGTGATTTAGATGAATTACACTTCACATTTCATTGTACTTATCCTACCAAAAAAAGCCAGCATCATTATTTTTCCTTCGTGCTGTTGGTCCATCTAAATGCTCTGATCTTACAATGGACAGGCAGAACTTGAGTGAAATCCAAGACCTACTCAGTAAAATTCCCGTTGAATTCAATGAGATCAGAATTTCACCCCTCATGCCTGTGTGAATTCCCAGTAATTTCAGCGGAACTTCACATGGACATAAGGATTATTTTGCATGATTTAGGCTTAAATTATATGTAGGTGTATAGTCTTTCCAGTGTATCAAAGTCCACAGAAATGTTTCAAAGTGCACCACGCCTATCGTTTGAAATGGAATGTAAGTCTGTATAATTTTGAAAAGCTAATATGGCTGGAAAAGTCATGAGTTGGGTACTGTGTGCCTGAATGTGGTAAAGCTGAAGGTCAAAGTTTAATATTGGTTTGTACAATGTTAATCTGATTGTTATTCATGTGATTATTCATGCAATCCATATTTCATGACCCTAAATCAAAAAGTAAAAAATGAATAAATTCAGTAATGCAGAAAAAATAATGAATGAGGATGGTGAAGGAGAAATACCAAGGCCATCTGTGTTTCTTTAGAAAAAGAAAGTTGCTCTATGTGCTAGTCCAGGAGGCTCTCTCCCGCTGTTTTGTTAATTGTGAGATTCTGCACTATGCAGTGATCAACAATGCAGAATGATTTCTGGGGAATCTCATTTATCCCAGTCCTTCAAACCCCCAAAAACTGGCAAACATTTTTAAATAGCTGACTTGCTTGCATATCAAACTTCAAAGAGTTTTGAAGATTGTCTGATTTTGCATCTAAGCTGCAAACCCAATATTATTCCTTAAAATATTCAAGTATTACTAGAAACATTTTCTGATACCAATTTCAGTGTGTTATTACTACTTATTTAAATTCATTTATATTTCAAGTCAGCAGGAACTGGTAAGTCAAGTTGCTTTCCATTTTATACGGGGATACATCAGCATGACTTAATGGACCATAAATGTTCCTTATATTATCTCTTGATAATGATTTTATTGATTGGTTGACTAATGCTAGTGCCTTCAGCTAGCAGAGATTCATATAAAATGTATTTGGACTTGAGCTACATTTTTAGAATTTTGAGAGTTATTTTGAATTTTAAGTTTTACTAGAACAAACTCAGTGTTAAACTGTTTGGTTTTGTGTTGAAAACTCATGTTTTAATTGATCTAGACAAACTGTCCAGGATTCACTTTGGATGGCACTAAAAGTCAACCAAAAGGATCACAAACCATTGCAAAGACAGAAAATCTGGACTGCATGCTGAGCTTGTACCTTGAACTGAGTGACATTTTTTTTGACAAATAGTTTATTTGTCAAAAAAGGCAGTTTTGGTCAACTCAAAACTATTCACAAATTTGTCACATTCACTAAATAGTTTCTGCCAAAAAATAAGAGGGGAGCTAGAGTCAAAAAACAGCTAGTGGAGGAGGTGGTGTTGCCAACTGTATAATGTTTAGAGGAGTTACCTTATAACTTTTAGCCTAGTGGTTAGATCACTCCCCTAGATACCCACATTCAATTTCCTCCCTGCTAATAGGGAGAAGGGATTTGAACTTGTCTCTAACCTCTCAGGAGGGAGCCTTAATCACTGGGCCATGAGATATTATAATGTGGAATGCTCAATCTCGCCTATTGAAGTTGGTCCACTGTGTATACATAATCAATCACTGGAGCAGGGATTTGAACTCAGGTCTCCTCCACTTGCAAATGAATGCCTTAAGCACCAGGCTTGATAGTATTCTTACTAACTTTCTCTGACCCAATGACTAATCAAGCATTTTATTACAATGCAGCAAGATGGAGAAAGAGCTACTCCAAATTTCTCCATAACCAAGTGGCTTAAGCGCTCTGAGGAATGGAAGACCCACACTGAAATACCCTTTTCCAAAGTAAACTCAGGTCTCCCACATTTCACGCACAAGTTCCCTAAAAGTTATAGATTTATAATCATAGGACTGGAAGGGACCTCAAGACATCCTCTAGTGCAGTCTTCTCAACTCAAGGCAGGACTAAGTATTATCTAGACATCCCTGAGAGGTGTTTCTCTAACCTGCTGTTAAAAATCTCCAGTGATGGAGATTCCACAACTTCCCTATGCAATTTATTCCAGTGCTTAACTACCCTGACAGTTAGGAAGTTTTTCCTAATGTCCACACTAAACCATCCTTGTTGTAATTTAAGCCCATCGTTTCTTGCCCTATCCTCAGAAGGGAAAGAAAACATTTTTCCTCCCTCCTCCTCCAAAACTTATGTCCCCACTTGGTCTTCTCTTCTCCAGACTAAACAAACCAATTTTTTTCCAATCTTCCCTCATAGATCACGTCTTCTTTAATCATTTTTGTTGCTCTTCTCTGGACTCTCTCCAGTTTGTCCACATCTTTCCTGAAATGGGACACCCAGAATTGGCACATCACTACCACCTCTTTCTGCCGCTCCTCCTCTTTTATTAATCTAGCCCTTTAAAAACACCAGACACAAAATGGTTTGGGTTAAACAACATGTTTTGTTAGACTCAAAATGGAGTTTTTCAATTTTCCAAAAGATTTCTGAATTTTTAGCTTCAGTTCAATCCAAAGCAATTTAAAAAAAGAAGGAACTGCCACGGGCATAAAAATTAGGTTTTCACCCTGCTCCACCTGTAACCAGACATGTAACTGTGAGAACTTTGTACATATTTCATAATAAAAGGTATCACACAACTTTATTATGGATACCAAGACTCTTCAGTGAGGAAAAACAAAGCAGGTTTCTGAACAACTGAACTGAAGTGACATCAAGTTCACTTATTTGGGGGAGAAAAATAAAGCACTACTAGCTAAAACTGTCATGCCACCGAAGACAATAAAAGGGTAATTTAATGCCATGTTTCAAAGCATAAACTAATCACCTATGGGAATTTGGAAGGTATTTCATAATTAGCATTGTACAATTATCTAGATACATAGTAGCATAAGAAGGTGAGGTGGTCAGCTACTCAAGCATCAGATCATCACTTAACATTCCTCTCCCCTCTCTAGCAAGGGCATGAAAAAATCCACTGTATAAACAAAGATCTCTTCCCCAAAAGAAGACATCCTAAAAGGACTAGAAATAGCAATATTAATAGAATCATAGAAATATAGGACTGGAAGGGACCTCTCAAGGTCATCTAGTCCAGTCCCTGTGCTGGGGCAGGACAAAGTATACCTAGACCAGATATACATCAGCTAAAACAGCTGTTTGTCTAACCTGTTCCTAAAAACATCCAATCGCAAGAATTCCACAATCTCCCTCAGAAGCTTTGTCCAGTGCTTACCTGTCATTATATTAGGAAAAACATTCTAACGATCTAGCCTAAAAGTTCCTTGATGCAAATTAAAAACTGATTACTACTTGTCCTACCTTCAGTGGACATGGAGAACAATTGATCACTGTTCTTTTTTGTAACAGCTCTTATATTTGAAGACTTATCAGGTACTGCTGCCCGCTCCCCCATCCGGTCTGCTTTTCTTCAGACTAAGCATACCCATTTTTCACAACATTTATGCATCTTAAAAGTTTAGAAAACTCAACCTCTCTCTTTTGTAGCTCTCCTTTAGATTCCAATTCTTCAGCTTTCCCCCATGCACTAGGTCAGTAACCCTGGTAAAGAAGAAAATTAGGTTGCTTGGCGTGACTTGTTCTTGACAAATCTGTACTGGCTATTACTTACTATTCTATCATCTTCATCTAGGTGCTTACAAATTGACTTTTAATAATTTATTCCAGTAGCAAATAAAAATAGAGATATCTCAGAGCTGGAATGGACACTGAAAGGTCATTGAGGCCAGCCCCCTCCTTTTGCTAGCAGGACCAAGTACTGATTTTACCCCAAATCTCTAAGTGGCCCCCTCAAAGATTGAACTCACAACCCTGGGTTTAGCAGGCCAATGCTCAAACCACTGATCTATCCTTCCCTCCTCTTCTATCTTGAAAGCTATTTAAGTTAGGCTAACTGGTCTATAATACTGCTGGTCCTTTTTGTTCCCCTTTTTAAAACAGATACTATTTGCCCTTCTCCAGTCCTGTGGGATGTTGCATGATCTATTGATTGTGTATTAATTATACAGATTACTTAAGGGAGAATTCTTAACACGCTGAGATTTCTTCTTCCAAGAAGAGATCCAGTATTATTAAAATTACAGTTCAGTTGGGAACCCCAATGTGTATGGTTGCAACACTAACACTTAATAAAACTATGACAAATATAGAAGGTTTTCTCTAACAAAGTCTGAGCATCCATATACTCTCATCATCCCTTGAAAAAGGACCCAAAAATGTTAGCCACACAAGCCAAGATACAACTTGTATAATGTGTTATGCTGACACCACTATGCTTTATATATTCAGTGTTTCATCCTCTTTTCTTTATTTGTACTTCCCCACCCTAGTAATGTTGGGGTGCCCTTCTTACATAGGTTTCTAATCCATTTACCTCAAGTTTATTAGCATGTATGTCAATTAGTAATCATGGCACACTTTTGGTCAGGTATCCGCTGACATTCTTAACTTAAAATATCCCAAGCTAGTATAAACTAGCTTTTTGTGGTTATCTGTCAGCAGTTTAGTCATTACAGCATTCTGTTCCATGATATCTTATGATCTAGGGTGACTCTTGGTTAATGGGGGCCTAACATCTTATTTAGTTAAGACAGAGGCCTGTAGGATTATTACTTTACTGCCTTAAATTATGCCTATGACTTACCTAGGAAATACTTATAGGCTACCAGGACCTCACCCATCCTCCATGATTTCTCAGATAATTGCTAACAGTTTGGAATTGCTTCAGCTAGATTCCTTAAGTACCCTACAATTAATTTAATCAGGTACTGATGACTTGAACATATGTAATTTATCTAAATATTTTTTAACCTGTTCTTTCCTTGTTCTGGCTTGTGTGCCTTCTCACTTGTTGTTAATGTTAATTGTTACAATCTAATCACAACCAACCTTTTTTTAGTGAAGGCTAAAGCAAAATAAGCATTAAACACCTCAGCCGCCTTGATATTATCTGTTATTAGCTCTCCTACCCTGTAAAGTAGTGGACCTTCACTTTTCTTCACCTTTCTCTTGCTCCTAATGCATTTCTGGAACCTCTTATTATTACCTTCTATGTCCCTCACTATGTGTAACTCATTTTCTGCCTTAGCCTTTCTGATTTTGTCACTACATTCTTGTACTATTCTTTTGTATTTATCCTTAGGATTTTGTCCATGTTTCCACTATTTGTAGGATTCTCTCTCAATTTTTAGGCCTTTAAAGAGCTCCTGCTGGGGCCATATTGGCCTCTCTATTCTTCCCAACAAACACTAGATAGATTTGTTAGTTCCTTCAGAAAATGTTGAGCTGTGGAGTACCAAAGACTTGCATCCTACTGGAAAATTAACCCCATTAAAAATTCAGAATATCTAAAACTATACAGCAAAATATTAAGATCCAGAATATATCCATGTGACAAGGTTGCAACTCACCGCCACAGTGCCTCCAGTGATTGTCTCCAGGAATTAGCTCAGTCCAGTGGAGCACCCCCTCCTGGTGGTGTCCCCCCCTTTGTCTCACTCTTGGTTGGCATCTGAGCCCACATCGCTTCCCAGCTCGTGGCATCCTCTTCAGGACCACTGCCCTCTGGCTGTGCCCCTTAGTCCAGCCACACCTCCTTGCAGGAGGTGGTTGATCAGCAGTCTGTCTGCACCCCAGCCATCATGTCCAACCACACCCCCAAAGTCTAATCCCTCCTGTAAGGGATCTATGATGGGCATTCCCCATTGCCAATGGAAGGATGTACTGCAAAGGGGAGGGACCCAGGCCCACCCTTTACTCTGGGTCCTGGCCCAGGGACCCTCTGGTGGCAGCCTCACTGTCCTCTTTCTCTTCCCTCATCTGTCCACTTCCCTGGGCCGCTTCCCCTATGGCCCCTTGCACCCACTAGGCCCTTCCCTTCAGGGCCTGCAGCCTAGCAGGCTACGGGCTAGAGCTCCCTACTGCTCCCTGAGCTCAGCCAGCACTGTGCTGTCAGCTGTGCTAGTCTCCCCAGTCTGGACACAGACCTTCCCCTGTCAAAGGTCTGGAACAGACTGACTCTCCTCTCCCTGAGCAGCCTTTTATAGGGTTGACCGTGGCCCTGATTGGCTGTCTCCAATCTGGGCCCTGACTGGCTCCCAATAAACCCTTCTCTAATTGGTTGCCTGTCTGTACAGGTGCACTGGCCTGCTGCAGCCCACACTCTCAGGGATTGGGGGCAGTTGCCCCACTACAATCCCACTTGAATACTCTAGACAAAAATTCACAGCTCTGAAACAAAAAATCTGAGATAGAAAATTTATCAGAATAACCTTAAAACATAACTTTAACAAAACACCTTAAACAGATTTCATATCCCAAAATACTTCATTTCAACCTTAATTAGCAAATGGGGTTTAATGCAACTAGCCATATGCTAAAAGTTAAATAGATGTGTAGATATTTTTCTAGAAAAAGGTTTTACAGTAAAATCCCTGGGAAAAATTAAATTACCCTGATATCAACAATGTTTATTAACACAGATGGGCATGAAAAGGTAATTCCAAAAAGTTTGTGACTAGGTTCCTTAGCAAAAAAAATAGTCATGGGATAAAAGGGAAGGGTTCCCTCATGGAAATTCCAAATTTTGCTTAGCTATATTGATCAGTACTGAAGGGTGAACAGCAAGCAACAGTTGTGGCTGGAGGTAAGGATTATGAAGCTGAAGGGAGCAATTTCAGGTATTGAGACTTGCCAGTGTTGACATTTGTCAAGTATATTTACAATTCCATTATAAACATTATAAATTGAAAATCATTTACTGATCATCTTAGAACACTCTATTCTTTGAGTTATTTTTCTTGCTATACAAGACAATTGTCAGAATTTATAGTCTATTGAGGTTCAGTCACCAATCACCAGGGATATGAAAACAAGGCAATTTAACTGTGAGTTTAGACTGTTTCTTGTTCTTAGATCAAAGTGCAAGCAAGAATAAGCTGTTGGAAGCAGAGTGAAGGTAAAATTCAGAGGGCAGACATGATTTAACTTCAGTTACTGTAGCATGAATCACAGTTAATGGGTGTTTTCTGAGTGTGTGATATCAGTATTATGAGACAGGAAGTAATCAAAAACAAATAGATATCAAAATTGCCTTCAGATAGAAAAAAAACGTTATTTTTCTTTCACAGGGGACAGTTCTCAACCACACAAGAATTTCATCATCTCTAATTCGTTGCACACATTGCACTGACCTAATAAGTTATTTGTTTTCTGTGACACACAACTATCTGCTGTTAAGAGACACTGTCTATGATAATGACTTACACATACATTTCTCTTTCCATATGCAAGGATTGCTAAGATTTTATAAACTTTGCAAAATGTGTAAGCTGATTTTCAAAATCACACATATTGGAATCAGTTCATCTATCACATATGGGTCAGGGACTCAACTTCACTGAACTCAGTGCAGCCATATGGCTTATACTAGATGACAATCTGATCATTATTTGTGTAAGATTGATGGAATTTTACAAGCAGTAAGAAAACAAAGCTCTGATTCCATTCTCATTTAAATCAGTGAGAACAGAAAAACAGCCTTGACATCAATCAAATTTGACATCTGTAAATGTTCTCTTCTTTGAAAAGCTCACATTTTATCTATGCAAATGATCTATGAAGTGGTATGGAACACACACTCTACCAATCTGTGTTTTAATTTTACTCCCTTCAGCCATCAGTATTTCCTATTTTGCTAAAGACAGAAAGCTAAGCATCAATTAGGAAAGAAGTCTGTTTAACACATACAGTATTGCTAATTAAAAGAAACATTTGGCAGTTATTACCATGGATCAGTCCTATTGCAAGTGCAGGGAAATTGTCCTACTCTAGGATATCACTATGTGCTGTTGGCAAATGCTGATTTTTTTAATGGTGACCACTGAACAAATGGTCTTCTGGAAGCTTCCCCTTTTGGCACTGTACAAATGCCCATCTGATCAATTCCCATGTGTCAGGCAAAGCAAAGAAAACAAGGCCAGCTGTAGTAACTGTTCTACACCACCAGCAAAGCCAGACAGTGATGAGGGGGAGGTATGGGCATGATTAGAGTGGAGAAGCTAGTAGGTGATAAAAATCAAAACTGTATAATAACCCTGAGGTAAACTCATGCCTAAGGTTCTATCTGTAACTTGCTAACACTAATACAGACACCTCTGGGGTTTAGCACCTGCTTAATACTTTACCCAGTTTGAATTACAAGGAAAATATTAGATAGGCTGAAGAATGTAATTACTCATTCTGCAATATGGGTAGGACACGGCAGAGAGTTTCAACTCTATTCTTGCAAAGAGTGATATGGTTCTCTAATGACAGAGGTGGGTAGGTTATGAAGTATTCCTTCAAATCATAAATTAGTTTTAAGCGAGGCCTCTCCTGCTATCTGATTAAGAGGCTGTTACTACTGGTTAATTACTACACTCAGTAGAAGAATATGAAAACCAAACCAGACATTATTTTTTAGGATTTTCTGGTGCTGTCAACCACTGATAATACCACATTATTCTTTAAAGTCATATGACAAAACAGCACAGAAGAAAGGTGTGGCAAGTCAGCACAACAGTGTAGCAACCAACAGCAGCAGGTGCAGTGGCAACAGAGCACCATAGCCTTGTAACTTGCCAGGAGGCAGATTAGGGAAGACTGGAACCTAACGAAGAGGTAGGTAATGCATCCTTTGTGGAGATTCCTGTATTTCTTCAGACAGTATTTCATGTTAAAAGCCATTATTAAAGCTTCATTGTTCACATCACTGTAGTCAACGTTTTCCAAGCAATTCCATAAATCTTCAATCTTCTCCCTATACCCTCATTGGGGGGACTCGTTATCCGATCCCCCTGTATTATAAAGAACTGGGGTTAGGGTTAGGGTGAAATTTGACAGCGGGTATAACCCTGATCAGTTTCCTCATTTTTATGCCAGACAACTTCAAAAACAATGGTTAAGAAATTTTTGAGTTTCAGAAACATATTTAAAGTTCTCTTATTTCAGGAATGGAGAAAGCAACAGGTTATTAATACAAAAAGACTCTAATTTTAAAAAAGGAAACCAAGTATATGATTAACACATGAAAAGGCTCAATCTTTTTGGGTGTTCTCTGTATGTATGCATTATATTTTGATCCACACATTTTCAGAAGGATTTTTACAATGTAACTTATGCTTCAGGCATATACAATTACACATTCCAGTCTATTACGTACATAACACGACTTTCAATATACAGTTTAATCATAGATTTATTCAATAGATCAAAAGAGCCATTTTGGTCTATCGGGTACACAATGAGGGTATAAATTACTGCATGTGTTTATGTGACAGATGTTTCTTTTTAGCCTATTACAAAAAAGGGGAAGCACTATACAGGTTTGTTTTTATTATCTCAACCTAAATATAATTTTATCATTTTTGATACCAGAAAAGAGAAATGGGGGTTATATTTAAATAATTTAAGTCTTTGACAAAAAAGGAATGAGGGCCAGGAAACCCAAAATTAAAGTGAGTTCTCTGGGCCTGACTAAATGGATTGACTCTTTAGCCTGCTTGGAGGTTTGTAAATTCTGTCTAAGGGAGGCAAATTTATTCAACAGAATAAATAAAGCCCCACTTCCCACGGCTTCCATTGGGTGGGAATGGTGATCTGCGGCCACAGAGAGCTGAGGGGCTCCATGCCTGCACACGCTCCAAGTTAACAAAATGACAATGTATTAGATCAGGAATTGGCAACCTTTGGCACACGACCCACCAGGGTAAACACCTGGTGGGCCAGGACAGTTTGTTTACCTGCTGCGTCCACAGGTTTGGCCTCTCACAGCTCCCATTGGCTGTGGTTCACTGATTCAGGCCAATGGGGGCAGTGGGAAGTGGCGTGGGCCAAGGAACGTGCCAGCCACTGCTTCCTGCCGCCCCCATTGGCCTGGAGCAACGAACCGCAGCCAGTGGGAACCAGCCTGGACTGGCAGGCCACGTGCCAAAGGTTGCCGATCCCTAGATTAGATATTCAATTCAATGATTCCATATAGAGTTTAAAATCACCAAATTTTGTTGTAGACCCATTTATAAGTCAACCCCCGCTCTTTGATGTATAACTTTTTTACCAAAAATATTCAACTTATGAATGAGTATATACAGTAATTTGCATTAAAAAGTGTGGTTTTACTTCTTTTGCATATGCAGAACCAACACAAACTAACACAGAATGAGCTGGATTTTGTGCCTTGTTGTTCATCAACATAACTGTGTATTCAGATCCTATCAGTTACATCTGTGCAAAGACAATGAGATTTCACAGGTGTTGCTAACGGTATAAGTCAGGGTGAAGAACTCATGCTATTGGAAATATTCCAAGAAAAAACAAGCCCAACTTGACACTGAGATTTCAGGTTTAGTCTGCAAGGAGGACAGTCTTGTATTTGTAAACTGTTCACATTTAACATGGAAATAGTTACATCACTGAGATGCAATAAACATGCAATTTCTACAAAGTCATTTTTTTTAGATCAAAATTGCACTTCAAGTAATGTATGGATCCATTGTAAGGCTGGTTGAAAATATTCCACCAAAACTGTTTTTGATGGAAAACTGGATTTAATGAAATACCAAAATGTTTCATCCAAAGCGTGTGCAGAAAGCACTATTATTCCTCAAAAAACTAAACGCCTATGAACTGAAATATTTCTGAGACAATATACTGCCACGTTGCCTCATGGGAACTGCAGCTTAGTTGGCTCTATAGGGCAGGCTCATGGCCTTCTCCATTACGGCCCAGGCTCCCCAGCCAGATTTCATCTCCCATAAAAAAAAAGGATAATAGGGTAAAAAGTAATAGCCAACATGGATTTATCAAGACGAGATCATGCCAAAGCAACTTCATTTCTCTTTTTGTCAGGGTTACCGACCAAGTGGATGTGGGGGAAGCTATACACATGATATATATCTCGATTTCAGTAAAGATTTTGATGCAGTCCCACATGACATTCTCAGACAAACTAGGGAAATGGGGAATCTAAATGAAATTACTATAAGGTAGATACACAATTGTTTGAAAAACTGTATTCAAAGAATAGTTATCAATGGTTCACTGTCAACTGGGAAGACATATCTTGTGCAGTCCTTCAGGGTCTGTCCAAGGACCAGTATTCTTCAATATTTTCATTATTGGATAGTGAAGTGGAGAGTGTGCTTATAAAGTTTTCAGATGACACTGTGCTGGAAGGGGGCCAGCATTTTGGAGGACAAGATTAGAATTCAAAATGACCTTAACCAATTGAGAATTGGTCTGAAATCAGCAAGATGAAATTCAGTAAAGACAAGTACAAAGTAGTTCAAAGGAAAAAAATCAAATGCACAACTACAACATGGGGAATAACTGGCTAATCAGTACTACCGAAAGGGCATTATACTGGATCGCAAATTGAATGTGATGCAGTTGCAAAACAGGCTAATATCATTCTGGGATGTATTAATGGGAGTGTTGTATGTAAGACATATGAAGTAATTGTCCCATCCTATTTCATACTGGTGAGGCCTCAGCTGGAGTAACTGTGTCAATTCTGGACACCAAACTTTGGGAAACATATGGACAAATTGGAGAAAGTCCAGAGGAGAACAAGCAAAATAATAAAAAAAGTTTGGAAAACGTAACCCAGGGGTCGGCAACCTTTCAGAAGTGACGTGCCGAGTCTTCATTTATTCACTTTAAGTTAAGGTTTCGCATGCTAGTAATACATTTTAACATTTTTTAGAAAGTGTCTCTCTATAAGTCTATTATGTAACTAAACTATTGTTGTATGTAAAGTAAACAAGGTTTTCAAAATGTTTAAGAAGCTTCATTTAAAATTAAATTAAAATGCTGATCTTATGCTGCCAGCCCACTCAGCCCACTGCCGGCCTGGGGTTCCGTTCACTTAGTTCAGCAGCGGGCTGAGTGGGGCCTGCGGGACCCCGGCTAGCAAGGGGCTGGTAGCCGGGACCCCAGACCAGCAGCAGGCTGAGTGGGGCCAGCGACTGGAACCCCGGACCAGCAGTGAGCTGAGTGTCTCAGCCCACTGCCAATCTGGGGTTCTGTCCGCTGGCTTCTGCCAGCCGGGCTCCCAGTTGCTGGCCTCGTTCAGCCCACTGCGAGTCTGGGGTCCTGGCTCTGCCCACATAGAGTGGGTACCTACCTTCTTCCTGGTTCAAGTGCATTCTTTTCCTCTTTCTGTGCACTGAGCTGAGGAAGGGAGTGCACTGAGCACAGGGTTGGGGGTGAAGGAGCAGGTTGGAGGTTGGGGTGCAGGTTCTGGCCAGGAGCTAGAATGAGGGAGGGGGCTCAGGGTTAGGTCAGGAGGTTTAGGTGTGGAGCGCTTACCTGGGACAGCTCCCATTTGGTGCGGGGGGGAGGTGTGAATGTAGGGGAGGGGTGCAGGAGCTCCCGTTTGGTGCTCAGGGTGGGGATGGGGATGTGGGGGTGTGTGAAAGAGTCAGGGCATGGGGTGTGTGGGTGCAGGAGTCAGAACAGGGCTGGAGGTGTGTGAGGGGGTGCGGGAGTCAGGATGTGGGACGGCTGGGTATATGTGGGGGGGTGAAGAAGTCAAGGCTGGGGTTGTGGGGGGTGCAGGAGTCAGGGCAGAGGGTTGAGTGTGTGGAGGGGTTAAGGGGTCAGGGCAGAGGTCTGGAGTGCTTGGCTCATGGCTCACGGCAGGGGACTGGAAGGTATATGCTCCATCCCCACCCCTTTTCTCAAAGCCCCATCTTCTCTGCCTCCTCCCCGGAGCAGCTTCTCCCCCTCCCCCTCACAAGGGTGATCAGCTAATCGGCGCAGGAAAGGAGGAGGAGGGAAGAAGCAGCACACTGCAGGAAGAAGCTGGGGAAGTGGGAGCTTTGCTGCCAGCAGGACCAAGCTTCTGCCTCCAGCCCGCCGCCATTCTGGGGTTTCGGCAGCCGGCTCCTGCCAGCCGGGGTCTCAACCTGCTGTCAGCCTGGAGTTCCTTCACCCAGGCCAGCAGAGGGTGCTGACTGGGACCGGAGGTGGGACTCCGGCTGGCAGGAGCCAGCGGTGGAAACCCCAGGGTAGCAGTGGGCTGAGCGAGTCAGCCCGCCACTGTGTGCCATCAAAAATCGGCATGTGTGCAACCTTTGGCACTCGTGCCATAGGTTTCCGACCCCTGACCTACCTATGAGAATTGGTTAAAAATTGGGCATGTTTGAGAAAAGAAGAGGGGAGATTTGATTATAGTCTTCAAACATGTTAAGGGCTGTTACAAAGAGGATGGTGATTAATTGTTCTCCATGTCCACTAAAGGCAGCACAACAAGTAATGGGCTTAATCTGCAGCAAAGGGAGATTTAGATTAGATATTAGGAAAAATATCCTCACTGTGAGGATAGTTAAGCAAGGAAAAAGGCTTTCAAAGGATGTTGTACAATCCTAGTCATTAGAAGTTTTTAAGAACAGATTAGACAAACACCTGTCAGGGATGGTTTAAGTTCTGCCTCCGTGCAGGGGGCTGGACTAGATGACTTCTCAAGATCCTTTTGAGTCCCACATTTCTATAATTCTATAAAGAAAAATGGTTGAATGAGGCACCTGAACTACAAGTTGCATGAGGTGCCTTGGCAGCATTTCTGAATCAAAATTTCAGTTTTCTGCCAAAATAATCAGGTTTTTAATATTCTTGGCCAAAAAGTTAAAAAAGAATCCTTTTTTCTGACCATGTTAGTCCATAATTTCCTGACCCACATGTTTAGAGACTGATCGGGCCTATCAACAATGTTTTCCAACTTTCTGCCACACAAAGGATTGTGCCCAAAATCTGTTCTTAATGCTTTGTACAGATCCATATGAAGTGACTAGCTCAATGGCTATTTCACAAAATTATGTTATCATTTTTGATGTGCCACCTCTATACTTGAGCATGAGGAATGCTCAGAGAAAGCATATTTCATCAATGAAACCAGCCCTCCCACATCCTCAAAAAACAGCCCTCCCACATCCTCTAATTTTACATGATACAGTTTATACATCCTAGAAGTTCCATGCCTAACCACAGATGTGCATTGTGCAGAGTAACTACATAGCACTGAAATGCAGGTAAATGCAGTTCTGTATTTTATAAAGAGTCATAGCCTACAGCACCTGGCTGCTAAGATGAGACTTTTAGCTTAAAAAGAGCTGGAAAAACAAAAAAATATATAATGGTTTTAACAATTATAAACAAGCACAAAGTGAATGGAACTACCTTGATGTACTAGAGATCAGACATAATATATTTTCTTTATTCAAATAAATAAAAGATCACAGATTGATTTAGTTTTCTTTATTGATAGATCAACACATGGGTAATAGGATAAAAAGCCTTTTATCTCTACGTCATTAATTCAGCTTCAGCCTAGGTCAGTAGTGGCTAAATACTATAATAGTCACAGATGAGTGTTCGATAGCCTCTGTGAGGTAGGCTTGATGCTCTCAGTCTAGACATAAACAATAGGAATGTGTGTGCACATCACAGAAACCATCACTGTGTGTGGAATCAGTTGGATATTCCTCCTTGCTGGCAGTCTGAGCAGAGAGAAACAAAGCTGAATGGGCATATAGAGTGCCCTCTCATGTGGACTTTAGAATTGTTCCTTGCAGCTTA
This sequence comes from Chelonoidis abingdonii, assembly GCF_003597395.2. Classification (NCBI taxonomy): domain Eukaryota; kingdom Metazoa; phylum Chordata; order Testudines; family Testudinidae; genus Chelonoidis; species Chelonoidis abingdonii. The sequence continues at coordinate 29,995,588 of NC_133778.1, read as the reverse complement.
AGGTTGAAGCACATTTGTGCAGGGAGAGGGGCTGCTTTTAGGGCCATTGACTGTGCTGGATCTGTTATATTGGGCTTGTCTATGCAGTGCCAGCAAAGTCTGCCAGAAGAGTGTGATTTGTAGAGTGTTCCAACATGTTGCACTGTAACTGTCACAGATAGACACTGGTGGCATTCTCTTAAGGGCATCTACTTTGTGCTAACGTTTCAGACTGGACTACGTTAACACAAACTAGGTACTTTTTGGAACACACCAGCAGAGTCTACACAGGGAAGTTAGAGAGCAACATGTTAGAACACTCTACAAATCACGCTACTCTGGTGCACTTTGCTGCACCACATAGACAACTCCATTGATGAATTTGGCACTTCAATCTCTAGTGCTGTCATGCAGCATAACTTTTACAGCAGTGGCAGATTAGCCACTGGGCCAACGGGGTCCGTGCACAGGATCCCTGGCCAATTGCCCCTCTCCCCTGCCCTGAAAAATGGGCACCTCTGCCTCCTGACCTGCTCTGCCCACCCAGCGCTCCTGCGGAAGGCCCACACACCCTGATCCTGCTCCCTGGCAGGAGCGCTGGGGATGGGGGGGGATTGAAGGTGGAAAGGGTGGGGTGGGACCCACACTTGCTCTTGCCCAGGACCCCACTAACCCCTAATCCACTTCTGTTTCATAGGCACTATTTTTTTTAACATATTGAGTTGCAGCAAGTAGTAAATTGCGTCATTTTAACCCAACCTCTGAAAGCAGAAAACAAGCTACAGTGTTTGGTGAGCCAGTCCAATTCAAGTACACACATTTTGCAGTCTTTTACTCCTCATAAAGGAAATGAATGCCTACAGCTCCAAAAGACTTCAATGGGAGTTCCTAGTGCACACACACAACAGTTCTTCTTACTGTTCCACAGGCATCATGGTACAGCAGGAATATCTAATATGTATTGAATATTGCTGTAAGGTTTTGCAATATATAATTATTTATCAAGCAAATCAATGTTAATTTGATTTTAGCAGGCATCTGTAAGTGCCTGAAGGCCTCTGTCACTCTTTGCATTTCAGCGTGGAGATGCTTACACCAGCCAACAAAAGAAAGACATTATCTGCATCAAATTTGTCCCATGGCATTGAGGATGTAGCATAAAATATTCAACTTCCTCAAGCAGCATCCTGATTCAGCAATATTCTTTTAGTTGCACGAATGCTACTTCAGATCTATTGCATGGAAATATATCCTCTAAACATTTACTCATTCTCCAGAGTACTGTTAAATACTATTCAGTCACACTCAAGCCACCCATCTCATATAATATTCCCTCAGGACTTCTATTAAAAATTGAATATATTGCGCAAAATAAGATAAAAACCAGACATATTTGTTAGTGACTTATGAGGGACTATACGCTAAATAAGGCTTCTTGGGCTTTTATGAAACAAAAAGGTAGTTCATAGTAATTCAGCCTGTAATCACATCAGAGATGTTTTCCATTTTGTTGAAATTTCATCTTCATATAAATATTTCATAGAACATGAATGAAAATGAGTTCATTAAAGAATCCTAATCAAGATCTGTAAGCCAATGTGATATTAAGAGAATAAAAGAAGGAAAAAACTACTGAGCTTCCACTGAATATGTCATGAGGAAGGCAAACTGGTAATAACTTACTTCTATGTTGTAAATATTGCATTAGATGCAGATTTATAAGTTAGATGCAATTTCATCATTGTGTTGAATAGAGATTTGTAGGCTGCCAGAAAATAAATAGTCTTTTACCTTATTTGCAATTTGTTCCTTGTAGGCACTAATGGTTTATGGCTAACGATAAACATATTATTAAAAGAGTAAGTCAGTTAGGGAATCTTAGCCATTGCAAGACGACCACTTGGACACCAGGTATGATTTTTCTGCCCAAACACTAGTTCAAACTTGCAGAAATGGCTAATATGATAACAATTTGATTGTTAAGAGGTACAAAGGCCTATGCCAAACGGTGGGGCCTATGCCAAAGGGTGAACATTACCCAAAATCAGTAATTTTAGTAGCTCTTTTCCTTTAATCAGTATTAAGGTGAGTGACATTTAATAACAATAGATATTGGAACTATAGTACAGTAGAATCTCAGAGTTATGAATACCTTGGAAATGGAGGTTGTTCATAACTCTGAAATGTTTGTAACTCTGAACAAAACATTATGGTTGTTCTTTCAAACGTTTACAAGTGACTATTGACCTAATACAACTTTGAAACTTTACTATGCAGAAGAAAAATGCTGCTTTCTCTTTATTTATTTAGTGGTTTATGTCTAACACAGAACTGTACTGTATTTGCTTTTTATTTATTTTTGTCTTTGCTGTTGCCTGATCGTGTAATTTCAGTTCCAAAAGAGGTGTGTGATTGATTGGTCTGTTTGTAACTCTGGTGTTCATAACTCGGAGGTTCTACTGTAATAGTTTTCATTTAATACATCGAACAGCTTTCAACCGGAGAATTTGGGGAGGGAGGCAGTGCAGGCCAGAAAATGCTGATTCATTGAAACTGAAACTTTTCTGATAAATATATAGGTTTTGACTAAATTTTAGTTGAGCAGGTTTCTCAGGTCCATGATGGAATATCTAATCAAGACTAAAGAGAAACACACACATCCCACCAAAGACAACAGTCTGGTGGTTAGGGTGCTTGTCTTAGATGTAGTAGAGCCAGGTTCAAGTCACTACTTTACCTCAGGTTGAGGTAGGACAAGGATTGGCAACCTTCGGCACATGGCCCGCCAGGGTAAGCCCCCTGGCAGGCTGTGCCACTTTGTTTACCTGCTGTGTCCTTAGCTACCCGGGAAAGCATACCTGAGGAAAAAAGAGATGAAGGGGGCGATAGGTGGGCTATTCTAGGGGCACACCAAAACCTGTTTTTCAGGGAAACATGGTGCACAACTGTTGATATTCCTTCCCTTGATATATGTATTTTTGCCTATATTAAAAAGGTGTCCAACACAAGATGCAATTAAATTTTAATTGTAGATGTACTAGCCTATTATGGTAGCAAGGGGAACAGTTTAGATTACTAGTAGCCTCAGAGGGATCATTGAAAGTGCCAGGGACAGCTGGCAAACACTGAAGAAAGTGGAAACAGTCAGAAAACACAGAAGACAACAAAGGTCCACTGAGAATCAGAGAGAGCTGGCAGTGGCTGAAGTGAGTGTGAGAACAAGCTTTATGTCTGCACAAGCAGCAGGCTGTTCCAGGAATGTCTGAAAGAGCCTTAGAGGGTACTACTGGCAATAACTATAAAGCATGGGAGGGGGCTTCAAATCTGGAAGTGCTAATGGATCCTTCCTTCAGAATTCATTATGTCCTGCCACACTTAAAGTATCTAAGCCTCATATTTTACATGGAGGGGGAAAAAAGACTGAACACTCATGTACTTGTGAAAACAAACAAATCCTACTTATAGTTTAGTCTTGTTTTGCAAAAAGTCATTATGAATGGCCAGATCACTTATCTATGAAAGTACTTGTCTTGAGTTAACAAAATGAAATTCAACCCTTATCTTAGTCTGTGACACTAACTGTATGTGAGAAAATCAGTAAGCCATACTTGCTGCTACTTTGGCTCAATATTTTGAAAGGAATCAGGCTGATAACAAATCCCATTAAACATTATATCATATCTATAAACCAAGTTTATTAAAACTGTTTGAATTAGCAGTTCCTTTAGCATCAATCCTTCCTAAGTAAGGATATTTGAGTATCAGCCCTACACAGGTATATTATATAGCTCAAACTGGATTAAGTGTTTGTTGCCTGATGTTCCAAGTTGACTAAATTGTCTTAATGTTACTATGACGATTATTTAACTGACTCTTCCTCCTCCTCCCCGAACTCAACTAACACACACAATTGAAATCTTGTTTTAAAGAAATGGCACTACATCAGTCATTAGGCACTACTAATGAATTTTAAATATAGCATTGATTCTAATTAAATATATCAAAATGACTAGTATGTATGTGTTTTACTGTCTTTGCATCGATGGATTCAGAATAACTTAACTGTCTAAACTTTCCAATTTTCCATTCAAATTTATCAGAATTTCCACAAAGAAAGTGGAATGAAATTGCCCTTTTCCTCCCTTTTTACTGATCATTAGTTCTTCTTCGAGTGCTTGCTCATATCCATTCCAGTTAGGTGTGCGCGCGCCGCGTGGACGTTCGTCGGAGAAACTTTTACCCTAGCAACACTCGGTGGGTCTGCAGGTCGCCCCCTGGAGTGGCGCCGGTATGGCACCTAATATATACCCCTGCCGGCCTGCCCGCTCCTCAGTTCCTTCTTACCGCCCGTGTCGGTCGTTGGAACAGTGGAGCGCGGCTTAGCTGATCTCCACCTACCCTAGCGATTTGCTCGTTCTTTAGCTTTTTCGTGTACATAGTTTTTCTCTAGTTCATTGTTAGTTACTGTTAGTATAGTTGTAGTTAGTGTATATAGTTTAAGAGGATCGGGGGTTCGCCCCTTCTCCTCCCCCGGCACCGGGGCCCATGCCCAGTTCACAGGGCTTCAAACCCTGCGCGGCCTGTTGTCAGCCAATGCCCACAGGAGATCTGCACG
>NC_133778.1:29942797-29987735 GCF_003597395.2 Chelonoidis abingdonii | reverse complement strand
GGCGCCACTCCAGGGGGCAACCTGCCGGCCCACCGAGTGTTGCTAGGGTAAAAGTTTCTCCAACGAACGTGCACGCGGCGCGCGCACACCTAACTGGAATGGATATGAGCAACACATCTCGAAGAACAACAGTTACAAAGGTGAGTAACCGTCTTTTCTAAACCGTCAATGCTAATAGAGATCCTTCTTATGGAAAGGAACCCATGTTTTCAAAACAAAAGAATGTTGTGAAAATAGAGTCACAGTGTGACAATCAAGACGTTTTAACTGGGCATACAATTATTACATAACAAAATGCATGCTTAGCAGATTTGTAGACATGTCTTTTTAATGTATTTCTCATTGTTTTTGGTAAGGAAGCCTCTTAAATAGCACATCCTCCAGTGCTTATTTTGTGGCAGGGCTTGCCAAGACTGAGCTCCAGCACCTTTAGGCTTGGCAGTTCATAGCCCCAGAACCTTTTCCATCAATTTAATTACTACAGCCCCTGCATACAACGGTAGCTATGTCAGTGGGAGAAACTCTCCAGCCAACATAGTGCTGTCTACACCATGGGTTAGGACAGTGTAACTTGCGTCACTCAGGGGTGGCTTATTCACATCCCTGAGTGACATAAGTTATCCCAATGTAAGCTATAGTGCATTCATGGTCTAATGCGCTGAGAGGATAAGAGACTGTTCCGGGCTGTACATGGTTAGTGACTGATTGGGAAATGGAACTCAGAAGTTGTAGCCCCCAGTCCTGCACTCTATCCAATAAACCACACTTCATAATGCTAAAGTTTATGTGACCTTATTGATACCTGACTGATTTGTGCTGAAAGGTGGGAAATCATGTAGAAGTGAACCAGGGCACTAGAATGTTCTTTCAGTGATCTAACAAGTCTGCATCAGACCAAAGGGTGGGATCCCCAGTTTTGTTTCAGCACACTATATTTTTTTTCTTTTCTGAAGCTGTAGCGTGCCTATATTAGCCAGTACCAAGGGACTGTAAAATACTAAGCATCTGAGTACATCATTTCAACACCATTCTAACGTTCCAAGAGCATTCCATCACCACTCATTCTGTTTACCCAAACAATCCACTTCTGTATTTTCTGAGGAATGTACAAATCTAGTTTGACTTATTTAAAATAAAAACTCAAAGCCTTTTAAAAGAAGATTATTGCACAGTAAATTCTGCAGCATGCTCAAGTGCCCCTGGCTTCTGGATATTTCAGGTATGAAATATCCACTTCAATGGAACAGATATGAAAGAACATGAAAATGTTTACTTAATTACTAGCTGATTGCTACAATAGATTTATTCTGTCATTACTAAAAATCAAATTATTCATATGCTAAGGTATTTATCTTCAGGTATCCATATCATAAGAATATAGTGTAGCATATGAAATGCAAATTTAAAAGGGGTTATTTGTTTTTGTCTTGCATTTGAAGGGTTTAACTTAGCTTAGAATTAATGATTTGCATCAACCATGTCAAAGAGAAAGGATAAAAAAATATAGCTGTGGAAGTTCATTAATTAGAATTATAAATTGAATAGTGTCTCGAGAGTTAATGTACCCAAACTATCTAGCTATGCACAGTACATGTGAAGATGGACAGGCTGGTATTTTAAATCTAATTGGCTACAGAAACTGAATTACATACTAATACCTTCTATAGGCAGGATATAAAGGAAACTTTAATTTGTAAAAAGAACACAAAGTTTGTTTTTAACTCAATTATTTCTCCTATGTATCCAAATAAAATTATTTTGACTGTATGGGAAGCTTGCAAGTTTTAAAATAAAATATACAAGATGATTTATGATGGAATCAGACCAGCCCTAGGGGCTTTATGTTGTACCAGCTATCCACCAGTGCTCACATGGCTGGAATTCAATTTTACACAAATAGAAAATTATGTCAATCTCCTGTAAAAGGGAAAATGGGCCAAACACTTCTAAGTAGTCCCATTGAGGTCAAGACTCACTGAGTTGAGCAGGATTTGGCCCAGGTCTTCACTTAAGAAAAACTTGCTTCCAGGAACTGGATGTTTATTTCAGATGTTGTCAATAGAAGTAGAGGATTTAATGTGGCCAGAGATATAGCCATTTACTCTAGAATTTATAGCACAAGAAATGACAGAGCTAAAAAGAACTCTCCCACGGAGGTCCAAGATGAAGGAGCCTTAGTTTTCCCATGTGTATATAAAAAATTTATTTTCATTACAATTCAGTGTTTTGATAGCATGGAAATGATCAGAGTAAGAAATATTAGGCCTGATTTGTATCTCATTTATACCAGTTTTACCACAGTTTAGTTTTATTGACTTCATTGGAATTACTTTTTATTTGTATCAATGTAATTGACAGCAGAATTGGGGCCATTGGATTCAATCAGAGCTAAAACTATGGTGAAGTAATATGGTTAAAGAAAACCTGCAGAACAAGAACATCTTCATGAACATCCCATTCAGAACAAATAAATGGGAAAACTACAATAATATTTCTCTCTATGCTCTCCAATAATAAGCAATGAGACCTTTCTACAGTCTCAAATGTGTACTTCAGGTGGCCATTGAGCCTTGATGCTGGTGAAGGTGATAGAGAGAGAGAGACAATATTCATCCTTTCAGCACATCAACTCTATCAGAACAACATTTATAATTGTTTACATAGCTGAAAATTCTTCATTGTGGCAATATATTTTGCATTATGATTATGTCAAGTGCCAGCAGCATGCTGGGCTTAGCACTGAGCCAAGATAAGTCATGGGCTTGCCTTGTAATTCTCCTTATGAAATCTTTGATGATATGATTACCACAGTTGAGAGGAAACTATAATTTGAGGAGTGGTACAATAATATTCATAACCATAAAAGCAAAATAAAGTTAGATTGGAAAAAAACTATTCTATTCATGCAGTGACTAACTAATAAAAGTAATATATTAATGAAGTGCATTCAGGCACTTTGGAATTAGTTGCATATATTATCCATTTAATCATAGATACAGTCTTTAGATATAAAACAGAATTACAAACTGTCTACTGCTTTCCCACAGAGGGCAAAATTAAAGGAGAAGAGGCCTATATTTATTTATTACACTTAAGGCAATATGATTTTTCCACATGAATAATTGGAAAGTTTCTTCACTTATCTGTTTATTAGATTACAAAGTAATCTCTGTATGGGTGTGTCATAAACAGATGGTTAAGGGTTAATGTCTCTTTCGCCTGTAAAGGGTTAAGAAGCTCAGTGAACCTGGCTGACACCTGACCAGAGGACCAATAGGGGGACAAGGTACTTTCAAATCTTGGTGGAGGAAAGTCTTTGTTTGTGCTGTTTGTTTTGTTCGTTGTTTGCTCTCGGGACTGAGAGGGACAAGACGTACACCCAGCCTTCCCAATCTTTCTGAATCAATCTTTCATGTTTCAAAATAGTAAGTAATAGCCAGGCAAAGCGGATTAGTCTTGTGTTTGTTTTCTTAACTTGTAAATGTGTCTTTTTGCTGGAAAGGATTTTAACCTCTGTTTGCTGTAATTTTGTATCTCAGGCTGGGGGATGGCGAGTTCTTTAGTCTTAGATGAATCTGATACACTGTATAAGATTTTCCATCCTATTTACAGGAATTATTTTTACTTTCTTTCTTAATTAAAGCTTTCTTGTTTAAGAACTGATTGATTTTTCCTTGTTTAGAATCCAAGGGATTGAATCTAAACTCACCAGGGATTGGTGGGGGAAAGGTGGGGGATGGTTAATTTCTCTTGTTTTAAGACTCAAGGGGTTTGGGTCTTGGGTTCCCCAGGGAAGGTTTTGGGGGAACAGAAGTGTGCCAGACACAGACTTCTGACTGGTGGCAGCGTACCAGATTTAAGCTAGTAATTAAGCTTAAAAGTGATCATGCAGGTCCCCACTTCTTGAACCCTAAAGTTCAAAATGGGGGAAAAAACCTTGACAGGGTGAGATAAACAACATGCAGGGAAACAGAAATACTTTCTGGATAGATATGCTGACAGGGCAGGCAAAGGAAACTTGCAGCACACCACCGCCTGAGATATACCTGTTCCACAAAGCAACAGAGAACTTCTGAGGAATTATAACCAAAGTTGCCTATGTAACCTTATTTCTGGCATTTCCTAACATAGGAGTACTTGACTTTGCAACGTTAATGCTCCCTTATACGTACACACACACAGACAAAACAACATCAAGCAGAAGTTAATGTTGAGAGTATATAATACATATCAAAGGGAAAACAAACATTATAAAAGATTTTACATATTCTCAAAATGAGCTTTATAAACCCAAATTCAAAGAAATTCAATGTAGTGAAGGTAATTAACCATTAGAACGATTTACCTAGAGATGTGGTGGATTCTCCCAAATCCAGACTGGATGTCTTTCTATAAAATATTCTATAGCTCATAGAGAAGTCATAGGCTATAAACAGAGATTTTTAAGTCAGGTTCTCAGGATTATTCAGGAGGTCTGACTCGGGGCTTCTCTACCAGAAGACATGCAAGAAAAGTAATCCAAATGAACTAAACCTGAAAATTGGAAGTAGATTTTAAACTATTAAATCCCTGTGTCAAACACCCTAATTAAAGTGGTCATAATTCAGTTTACCTTAAGTCACTTCTGTTTACACAGAGTTTCAATACAGTTTAACTTATCCATTTCAAATTCATACTATTGGTTAATTTGGATTAACTTTTCTAAATGTCACCATGTAGACAAGCCATAAATTTTCATAATGGTCATTAAACTTATTTAGTCTTAGTGAAGTATATAGTAGAGACAGCAAAATAAATGTAACTTTGCACTGTAATGGTGCCATGAGGGGGAAAATAAAATGAAAATTAAATCTATCTTTGTACACCAGTGCGAGGAGCCTAGGTAACAAAATGGAGGAACTAGAGTTACTGGTGTAGGAAGTGAAACTGCATATTATAGGGAATAACAGAAACATGGTGAAATAGTAGTCATGACTGGAGTACAGGTATTGGGGGGTATGTGCTGTTTAGGAAAGACAGAAATAAAGGTAAAGGTGGTGGAGCAGCACTGTATATCAGTGATGAGATAGACTGTAAAGAAATAAGAAGGGATGGAATGGATAAAACAGAGTTTGTCTGGGCAAAAATCACATTGGGGAAGAAAGCTATAAGAGCCTCCCCTGAGATATTGCTTGGAGTGTGCTACAGACCGCCGGGATCTGATCTGGATATGGATAGAGACCTCTTTCATGCTTTTAATGAAGTAAATACTAACGGGAATTTTGTGATCATGGGAGACTTTAACTTCCCAGATATAGACTGGAGGACAAGTGCTAGTAATAATAATAGGGTTCAGATTTTCCTCGCGATAGCTGATGGATTCCTTCACCAAGTAGTTTGCTGAACCAACAAGAGGGGCTGCCATTTTAGATTTGGTTTTGGTAAGTAGTGAGGACATCATAGAAAAAATGGTTGTAGGGGACAACCTTGGTTCGAGTGATCATGAGCTAACTCAGTTTAAACTAAATGGAAGGATAAACAAAAATAGATCTATGACTAGAGTTTTTTATTTCAAAAGGGCTAACTTTAAAGAATTAAGAAAATTAGTTAGGGAAGTGGATTGGACTGAAGAACTTGGGGATCTAAAAGTGGAGGAAGTCTGGAATTACTTCAAGTCAAAGTTGCAGAAACTATCAGAAGCCTGCATCCCAAGAAAGGGGAAAAAATTCATAGTCAGGAGTTGTAGACCAAGTTGGATGAGCAAGCATCTCAGAGAGGTGATTAAGAAAAAGCAGAAAGCTTACAAGGAATGGAAGATGGGAGTGATCAGCAAGGAAAGCTACCTTATTGAGGTCAGAACATGTAGGGATAAAGTGAGAAAGGCCAAAAGCCATGTAGAGAGTTGGACCTTGCAAAGGGAATTAAAACCAATAGTAAAAGATTCTATAGCCATATAAATAAGAAGAAAACAAAGAAGAACTGGAACCACTAAACACTGAGGATGGAGTGGAGGTTAAGGATAATCTAGGCATGGCTCAATATCTAAACAAATACTTTGCCTCAGTCTTTAATGAGGCTAATGAGGAGCTTAAGGATAATGGTAGGATGACAAATAGGAACAAGGATATGGAAGTAGATATTACCACATCTGAGGTAGAAGCCAAACTCGAACAGCTTAATGGGACAAAATCAGGGGCCCAGATAATCTTCATCCAAGAATATTAAAGGAATTGGCACAATGAAATTTAGCAACCCATTAGCAAAATTTTTAATGAATCTATAAACTCAGGGGTTGTATGACATGGAGAATTGATAACATAGTTCCTATCTTTAAAGAAAGGGAAAAAAGGTGATCCAGGCAACTACAGGCCTGACAGTTTGACATCTGTAGTATGCAAGGTCTTGGAAAAAAATTTGAAGGAAAAAGTAGGTCAAAGACATGAGGTCAATGGTAATGGACTGTCACGGTACAATCCTCACTCTGAACCTTAGCGTCCACGAGATGGGTACAGCATGTATTCCTCTAAGCTTAATCACCAGCTTAGAACTCATAGCATGCACCAACCAGGAATTCCAGTGCTGGTACACTCTGGTCCCCCAAAACCTTGCCCGGGGACCCCAAGACCCAGACCCTCTGGATCTCAACACCAGGAAGAGAAACCTTTCCCCCACCATGCCTCTCCCAGGCTTCCCCTCCTGGGTACCCTGGAAGATTACTGTTGCGATTCAACTCCTTGAATCACAAAACAGAGAGGAAAATGCACCTCCCCCTCCTTCTCTTCCCCTCCCAGACTCTTCCTGAGAGAGAAGTAATCCTGATACAGAGAGAAATTAGCTTCTCTCTCCCCTTCCCTTCCTTTCTCCCCACCAATTCCCTGGTGAATCCAGACCGTCTCCTGAGGTCTCACCAGTATAAAAAACAATCAGGTTCTTAAACAAAAACTTTTAATAAAGAGAGAAAAACAATATAAAAATATCTTTGTAAATTTAAAATGGAATAGGTACAGGGTTTTTTAGCTATAGGCACTGGGAATACCCTCCCAGCCTCAGTATTCAAGTACAAATTAAAATCCTTTCAGCAAAAATACAAATTTGAACCCTTTCAGCAATGCACATTTGCAGATAAGAAAACAAACATAAGCCTAACTCCATATACTATTATATACACACTTTTGAATCTATAAGAACCTGTATCAGGGAGACTGGAGAAAACCTGGTTTGCACGTCTGCTCTCTTCTGAGCCCCCAAATGAACAACAACCAAAAACTAACAGCAACCACAGAAACTTCCCTCCTCAAGATTTGAAAGTATCTTGGCTCCTGATTGGTCCTCTGGTCAGGTGACAGCAGGCTACTGAACTTGTTAACCCTTTACAGTCCAAGAGATATAAAGTACTCTGTGCTATTAACTTTTCTTATCTGTTATTTGCAGGGACAAATACAACATGTTTTACAAAAGGTAGATCATGCTAAACCAACCTGATCTCCTTCTTTGAGTGGTAACAGAATTTGTAGGACAAAGGAAATGCAGTGATCTAATTTATCTCAATTCATAAAGCATTTGATTACAGTTCACGTGAGGAATTATTAGTGAAATTGGAAAAAATGGGGATCAATATGAAATTGAAAGGTGGATAAGAACTGGTTAAAGGGGAGATTACAGCAGGTCATACTGAAAGGTGAATTGTCAGGCTGAAGGGAGGTTACTAATGGGGTTCCTCAGGATCGGTTTGGACCAATCTTATTTAATCTTTTTATTACTGACCTTGGCACAAAAGTGGGAATTGCTAATAAAGTTGCGGATGACACAAAGCTGGGAGGTATTGCAATGCAGAGAAGGACCGTGATATCATACAGGAGATCTGGATGACCTTGTAAACGGAGAATAGTAATAGGATGAAATTTAATAGTGAAAGTGTAAGGTCATGCATTTAGGATTAATAACAAGAACTATTGTTATAAGCTGGGAGGGATCAGTTGGAAGTAACAGAGAAGGAGAGGGACCTCGAGTATTGTTGATCACAGGTAGACTATGAGCCACCAATGTAATATGGCTGTGAAAAAAGCTAATGTGGTCTTTGGGATGCATCAGGTGAGTATTTCCAGTAGAGATAGGAGGTGTTAGTACCATTATTACAAGGCACTGGTGAGTCCTCATCTGGAATACTTGTGTGCAGTTCTGGTCTCTCATGTTTATGAAGGATGAATTCAAACGGAACAGGTATAGAGAAGGGCTACTAGGATGATCAGAGGAATGGAAAACCTGTCATATTAAGGAGACTCAAAGAGCTTGGTTGTCTAGCCTAACAAAGAAGGCTGAGGGAGATATGATTGCTCTCTATCAATATATCAGAGGAATAATACCAGGGAGGAGAGGAATATTTAAGCCTTAGTACCAATGGGGACACAAGAACAAATGGATATAAACTGGCTATCAGGAAGTTTAGACTTGAAATTAGATGAAATCAGAGAATAAGGTTCTGGACAGCCTTCCAAGGGAGCAGTAGGGGCAAGGCATATCTGGCTTCAAGACTAAGCTTGATAAGTTGATGAGGGGATAGTATAATGGGATAGTCTAATTTTGGCAATGAATTTGTCTTTGACTGCTAGCAGTAAATATGCCCAATGGCTTGTGATGGAATGTTCGATGGGGTGGGATCTGAGTTACTACAGAGAATTCTTTCCTAGGTGTCTGGCTGGTGAGTCTTGCCCACATGTTCAGGATTGAGCTGATCACCATATCTGGGGTCGGGAAGGAATTTTCCTCCAGAGTCGATTGGCAGAAGCCCTGGGGGGTTTTTCGCCTTCCATTGCAGCTTGGGGCATAGGTCACTTGCTGGAAGATTCTCTGCACCTTGAAGTCTTCAAACCATGATTTGAGGACTTCAGTGGCTCAGACACAGGTTTGATACAGGAGTGGGTGGGTGAGATTCTGTGTCTTGCATTGTTAAGGAGGTCAGACTAGATGATCATAATGGTCCCTTCTGACCTTAAAGTCTATGATTCTACGATAACCCAAGACCATGGCCACTATAATGCATCAAGCATAACCGCATTGTGTCACTGCATGGAGGAGATAAGGTTGTTGGGAGTGGGGGAGGTCTTAATGTGCATTTCCAGACCTTAACATGTTTAGATTTCTTAAGTTCAAAGTTAATTCTGAATTTCCTGGGTTTTTAGTGTCTGTTTTTCAAATAATTATGGCAATAGCAATCATAATGTAATTGATTTTAATATCTTTGTAGCTGGGAAAAATGCCAAAGAAATCCGCCACAGTAGCATTTAACTTCAAAAAGGGTAATGACACAAAAATGAGGAAGGTAGCTAAAACGGAAATTAAAAGAAGCAGTCAAAGAGTATCAGAGGTGTTAGTCTGGATCTGTAAAAGCAGGAAAGAATCCTGTGGCACCTTATAGACTAACAGACATATTGGAGCATGAGCTTTCATGGGTGAATACCCACTTCGTTGGATGCATGTGTCAAAGAGTGAAATGCCTGAAAACTGCTTGGAAACGTATTACAAGCATCATGACAGGGGCTTAAACTATATGTATACAAAAAAACAAAACAATATAAGGACCAAAAATATATCACTATGGCTACACAACAGAATAAAAGAGATGGTTGGAGCCAAAAAGGCAACCTTTAAAAACTGGAAATCAAATCCTATTGAGAAAAATAGAAAGGAGCACAAACTCTGGCAAGTCAGGTATAACTAGACAGGCCAAAAAATTTTTAGAAAATATATTAGAAAATATATTAGAAGAATCAAGCCTGCCAAACAACCAGTGTGGCCACTGGACTATGGAGGGATTAAAGGAACACTCAAATAAGACAAGGTTATTGAGAAGCAGATAAATGAATTTTTTCATTGGTCTATACTGCAGAGAATGTGAGAGAGAGTCCTACATCTGAGTCTTATTTGGTGACAAATCTGAGGAACTATCCCAGAGAGATTCCCACATCTGAGTCTTATTTGGTGACAAATCTGAGGAACTATCCCAGATTGAGAAGTCAGTAGAGGACATTTTGAAATAATTTTATACTGTTTAATTTAATATCCAGAATCAGATGGTGTTCACCCAAGATTTTTGAAGGAACTCAAATATGAAATTGCAGGACTACTAACTGTGTTACATAACCTATCATTTAAATCAGCCTCTGTACCAGATGATGGATGTCTAGCTAATGAAATACCAAATTTTAAAAGAAGGCCCAGAGGCGAGCCTGGCAATTTAGGCCAGGAAGCCAATTTCAGTACCAGGCAAATTGGTTGAAACTATAGTAAAGAACAGAATTATCAGATTCAGATGAACATGATATGTCGGGGAAGAGTTAACAAGGCTTTTGTAGAGAGAAATCATCTCTCTCCAATCTATTAGAATTCCTCAAGAGTGACAAAAACTTGGACTTTCCTTAAAGCCTTTGACAAAATTCCTCACCAAAGGCCCTTAAGCAAACTAAGCAGTCATAGGATAACAGAGAAGGTCCACTCATGGATCAATAACTGATTAAAGGACAGAAACAAAGAGTAAGAACTGATGTTCAATTTTCAAGGTTAACAAAGGTAAATAGTGGGGTCCCCCAAGGATATGTACTGGGACTAGTGCTCTTCAACATATTCATAGATGAAGTGGAAAAGAAGTGAGGGGGCAAAGTCTGCAGACGATACAAAATTTCTCAGGATAGTCAAGTCCAAAGCTGGCTGCAAAGAGTCACAAAGAAATATCACTGGAGGACTGGGCAAGAAAATGGCAGATGAAATTCAATGTTGATAAATGCAAAGTAATGCATGTTAGAAAACATAATCCCAAAATGATGGGATCTAAATTAGCTGTTGCCATTCCCAAAGAGATCTTGGAGTCATTGTGGATTGTTCCCCTGAAAACATCTCAATATGGAGCCGCAGTCAAAAAGGCTAATAGGATGTTAGGAACCAGGAGGAAAGGGATAGATAATGAAACAGAAAATATCATAATGCCACCATATAAATCGATGACACACCCACACCTTGAATATTGTGTGCAGTTGTGGTCAAAAAAGATATATCAGAATTGGAAAAAATACAGAGAAGGGCAAAAAAGATTAAGGGTATGGAACAGCTTCCATATGTGGAGAGATTAAAAAGACTGAAAAAAGAGATGACCGACAGAGGATATGATAGAGAGCTATAAAATTATGAATAGCATGGAATGAGGAATAAGGAATGTTATTTACCATTTCACATAACACAAACTGTGGGTCACCCAATTAAATTAACTGACAGCAGGTTTAAATCAAACAAAAGGAAGCACTTATTCACACAGTCAACCTGTGGCACTCATTGTTGGGGTGTTGTGAATACCGAAAGTTTAATTCTTTTTTTAACCCAGTTAGACAAGTTCAGGGAGATTCGGTCCATCAATGGCTCTTAAGCCAAGATGGTCAGGGACCTAAACCTCTGACTTCTAGAAGCTGGGATTGGATGTCCCAATAAATTGCTCTCTTTTGTTCACTCCTAAAGTCTCTGACACTGGGTGCTATTGGAAGATAGGATATTGTGCTAGATGTACCATTGATCTGACCACTATGGCCATTCTTTTGTTCTTATTAATTACAACATTCTTTCATGTTTTGTTTATCCTTAATTTATTGATATGTAATCTGTCCCTAACTCCAACTTACAGTTGTTTTAAAATGATTTAATCACACTGATCTCAATAGAGTTACCTTTGATTTACATCATGCAAGATCAATCCCAGACCCAGGCTGGTGCCAGATTAAGAGTCCTTGAGATTGAAAGCATTTTTATTTTCAGAAAATGGACAGTTCAGGCAGCTGCAGTGCAAGCTTCAGCACGGTGTCCTATTACTACGCATATATCCTGACTCAAGAGGGAGTTAATTTAAAAAGACAGGAAGTGAAATCCTTGCCTCTTTGAAGTCTATGGGAGTTCCCATGCCCATTCAAACCCTGGAGACTCTGTGCAGTCAATAAATGTTCATCCAGTCTCAATGGTATTTTTATTTCATCTGTCTACTAGAGAACTGGAGTGAAACCACAAACATTTCACAAAGGCACTTAATAGCCATCAGAAAGTAAGAGCTTTCAGCCACTACTAACTTGAGCTGAAATCAAACTAATGCCTAGATGTAAAAGGCTGTGTTATCCTATCAGCTGAGTTGTTCAGCTTCTTATCAGTGTTGAATCTTTTAACAGACATTTTAGAACTAGTAGCCTAATCATTAGCTATTTATAGTAGGCTTTACATTTTAAAATCCTGTAACTACCACAGGG
Organism: Chelonoidis abingdonii; assembly: GCF_003597395.2. Taxonomy (NCBI): domain Eukaryota; kingdom Metazoa; phylum Chordata; order Testudines; family Testudinidae; genus Chelonoidis; species Chelonoidis abingdonii. The sequence goes on along the minus strand of NC_133778.1, from coordinate 29,975,481 downwards.
CAAGAAAATAATTTGTATTCTGAGAGTACTATCAAATTAGCACTAGTCTTTTGAGTGACATTGACATTCCTCGGTAAATGGCATAGTTACTTACTGGCTTGTTTACAGTGTTCAAAATTATTAAATAGGATTGATCAGCATTTTCTACTTCAGATTTTTTCATTGGACCTGTGCCAAAGTACGATACTGATCTGGGTATAAATGAGATATCAGGACAAACAATACTAATGGAAAACCACACTGAAGTCTCCTTTTGCCTTTTCCATGTCCAAACCAACAGGCCATGAAAATGAGAAGTCGACAGAGCTACCAGCTACATGTACAAATTAAGGCTCTGATTACTAGCTTGGGGCCCAGATTTTCAAATAAACTGTGTGCAAGCTGTTCTGCTTGGCCAAACTAGATGAATGAAATACAAAACTTAGAAATATTAGAGGCTATAATTTAATTTAAAAACATGGGATATGGCATACTAAAGCGGATCTTGGAACAATCAGAAGCAATAAATTGAAGCAGGAATTAGCTTAATCACCCATGTTAAAGACGACTAGGGAGTTGGTTTATCAGGAGGGAGGCAAACTCCCTATAAAAACTTAAGGTTATAAAGCTAGTCTTTTCCATCGTTGGCCATCTAAATCAGTGGTGCTCAACCTGCGGGCCACATGTCAGGGTAATCCACTGGCGAGCAGTGAGACAGTTTGTTTACATTGACCATCCATAGGCACGGCCCCTCTCTGCTCCAGTGGCCACGGTTGCTGTTCCTGGCCAATGGGAACTGTGGGAAGTGGTGGCAACACTTCTTGCGGGTCCCATTGGCCAGGAACCACAAACCGTAGCCACTGAGAGCTGAGGGCGGCCATGCCTATGGACGGTCAATGTAAACAAATTGTCTCATGGCCCATCAGCGGATTACCCTGACAGGCCACATGTGGCCCATGGGCTGCAGGTTGCCCACCCACTGATCTAAATTGAGTGAACAAAATTTATTCATAGACTCCAAGGCCAGAAGGGACTATTGTAATAATTTAGACTGATGATTGTCTAGTCATTTAAGAGTATGCTCTCTCTATATATTTAAGTGGGCATTTGGACACATATATCCTAGCTTCGTTCAAGAAAATGATGCGCAGATAAATGTGGAATTTTTGGTAAGCCACTTTAAGGTTGCACTGTATAGCTGTCTTATATCTGTGACCTATCCACTCTCTAGAAAACCCCATTGAAAGGGACATTTGAAAACGCACATTTTCTATTTAGTAAATGGTGTCTGTACATTAAAGTTGTTCAATTTTTGCTTTGCTGCAGCACCAAGAATTCTGTGTAATAGTGTTCCATTCATTATGTTACACATCATCTTGCAGTATATACGGACAGGGCAACACAGGGGCCACAAAAAGAGAGACTAACACGACAGTCAGGATCTGGATGACATTGCAGCAAGTGCATCTTTTTCTCCAGATTAATTTAGCTCTATTCTTTCCACATTAAACAGGAAGTAAAACTTATGACTTCAGCCTTGACAGTGAATAGATGGTGCACAGAGTAATACATCCTAGAATAAAAATTATTGGGAGCAGTCAGAGGCATACTGATAAGCAGTCACAGATAGGCAAAACTAGTAATGACTGGATACTCTGGAGTAGGGATCAGGGAATCATGGTTCATACACAGAATTGGATGGAACAGATTGCTCCAGCTACTGGCACACAAGCATCATACCAAGCAATTTACAAGAATTTGTCAATACACTGTACCATACTTTGTGATACAAGAGTTAGTCAATATCAACCTCCCTGAGACATTTATAAATATGGCAAAAAACTTGCATAAAAATATACTAGAGTATATAGCAGAAAAACTCCCCACCCCCGTCTTCCTAGAACTGCTGGAAGACAGCTATAAAATAAGCCTGTAGTCATGCAAGTGAGTTGCTTTAGCTCAGGCCTGGACCAACACTTGAGTTTTTCAAATTTTGATGCCCCACATTGGACCTTAAAACTTTAAATCAGTGTCATGGCCTTTAAAAGAACTCATGTGCTCTGATTGCCTCTACAACTCTGAAAGGCTTGATACTACATGATGTTTTCAAAAAGGCTACTGGGTCAAACTGACCCAGTGCTAAATACATCACACATGAAGAAGGTTTACACAGATTTTAAAACAAACAAACTAAAACAATTAAAAAAAAATCCCCCACACACATACTTTTGTTTTCCAGTAAACAAAGTGGCATGTATCTGATGCAGTGGTCCTGTCTCATGTCTTTTTCCTTGTCCATTATTAAGGATGCTGCATGATAACATGTCAAGGTTTTTTCCCCACTTTGAACTTTAGAGTTCAAGAAGTGGGGACCTGCATGAACACTTTTAAGCTTAATTACTAGCTTAAATCTGGTATGCTGCCACCAGTCAGAAGTCTGTGTCTGGCACACTTTCTATTCCCCCAAAACCTTCCCTGGGGAATCCAAGACCCAAACCCCTTGGGTCTTAAAACAAGGAGAAATTAACCATTCCCCCACCTTTTTCCCCCCACCAGTCCCTTGGTGAGTTTTAGATTCAATCCCTTGGTTCTAAAAACAGGAAAAATTCAATCAGGTTCTAAAAGAAGCTGTTTTAATTAAAGAAAGAAAAGGTAAACATTATCCCTGTAAAATCAGGATGGAAATGCTTTACAGGGCTACTCAGATTCCTATAGACTAGGGGGACTCCCCTCCCCTAACCTGAGATTCAAAGTTACAGCAAACAGAGGTAAAATGTCCTTCTGGCAAAAACATCCATTTACCAAGTTGAGGAAACATGAACAATCAGACTAATCGCCTTGCCTGGCTATTACTTACTATTTTGAAAAATGAAAACTGATTCGAAGATGGAAAGCCTGGGTGTAACGTCTCGTCCCTCTCAGTCCAGAAGCAAACAACAAAACAACACAAAAGCACAAACAAGACTTCCCTCCACCAAGATTTGAAAGTATCTTGTCCCCCTATTGGTCCTCTGGTCAGATGTCAGCCAGGTTCACTGAGCTTCTTAACCCTTTACAGGTGAAAGAGACATTAACCCTTAACCTTACATTTATGACATAACAGTTTCTCTATCTCCTCAGACTTCATCTTTTAGAAAAATGATGATCAATTCCTTTATTTTCTAGATTGAATTTAGAACTCAGAAAGATGCAAGACTGACAGTGTTTTCTAGTCTTGCACCTTGTCTAGTCAAGCAGTGGGCAGATACAAGTACTTCCCCAACTTCTGTTGGTGAGAGAGAAACACTTGGTTTTAGTATCTAGAAAACTTACTAACCCAGAAAAAAGATATAGAATGAACGTTTTCTGAAAAGTATTCACCCACAGATCATATGATGTTTTGTCTTTTATCAGACATCTCAGTCCTCATCCTCAAAGGAAACCTGCACAACACCTTCAAAAGATGAGCGTAGGAGCTTAAATTCATAACTTTGCTAGACACTGAAAAATCATTGACTGACTAGAGACACTGGATGTATGGCTTATTACAACAATGTATAAACCATTCAAATGTCCCCCACCAGCTTCCCCCCTTCTGTGTCCTTTGCCCCTGTGATTGGAGTAGTGTTAACAGGCCACTTCACCTTGAATCGTCCATTGAAATATGTTCTTAATGTAGGCTAAACAATCTATTCTACCTTGTATTTAGCTGTGATTCTTTGAGTATATTTCCCAGCAATCCAGAAGAAGAGCTCCATTTAAGCTGGAAAGCTTGTCTCTCTCTCTCCAACAGAAGTTGGTCCAGTAAAAGATATTACCTCACCCACCTTGCCTCTATAATGTGCTGGGACAAACGCGACTACAACAATACTGCCTATAACTGCTAGACAGCATGGCTAGTGCTCTCACTGCATATTATTGCAGATAAGCTCTTAAAAATGTGGTCCTCTTGATTTCTAGGCAATAGTTGTATCACACAAGCCAAAAGGCAAATACATCCTAGCTGAGCTAATGGGAGACTTGATAAACTTCCTTCAGCTTTCTTTGTACATCTTACAGTTGGCACTCGAAACGGAAGTCTCCACTTTGTCCATGAGCGGGCCTACTGCAGGAAGTGGCCAAAAAACCTTCTGCAGAAGGTTGTCCCATAAGTCTCATTTCCGTCCCATAAGTCTCATTTCCAACCCATAGGGACCACCTTTAGGGGTGAGAGGATACTCTTACGCTCATTCCATACTTCTCTTATGTGCTGAGAATAGCTGTTTCTAGTTATGATGATGGTTTCTGTGTGATGCCAACCTGTCCACTGAAAACTAAACTGAGACCACCAGCTCATAAGGGTGTTAACTTGCTTTTGATTCCTACTGACCAGTAATAGAGCCAAATAAGTAACCTAGTAATGAAATATGGAAACTTTCATTTCCAATAGTCTAAACCATGTTTTTGACTGAATATACAATATTTAGCACATGTATTTTAATGTATTTAACAAAGACCAATCAAGACAACCAGTTTTTCCTCATTAAGGACTTCAGACTGAACCTATAACGTTTAAATATTAATGAAAAATCATAAAATGCAAGGCAATATTAACATTATATTTCTGCTATCCTGCATGATGAACTTATAATAGAAATCGAAGTGCTAATGAAGTGATCTTGTCTAATGTGTAAAAATGGGAAAACACAGTTCCAATAAATTGTGCATCCATTTACCATATGCTCCAAGAAACGTTTTAAGCAACAGTCATTAACTTTGACCACTATGCTTTTGAAATAGATAACTAGGGAACAGAATTAAAGAAAAAAAAGACATTTATTCCTGCATGGTATGTGACTATAATAGCTGATTGCTATATTTAGTGGCTTACAAAACATTCTATAATATGATCTATAAACAGGAGTCATAATAATTTTAAAAGAGAAGCCATAATGTAGGAACAGATATCAAAAAGCTTCATGATTAAACCTGAATTAAGGCAATTTGATTGTTTATTGTATCTTCCTTTTAATCTTCAAATATCAAAAGAGAGAAAGGGGGGGAATCAACAGAACGGTAAAACACAAGGGCAGATTTACACTGCTGTAACATTTCAGAATTCGACTGGTACATTAGGAGAGATGAATCAAAGTACATTGTAACAATGTAGCAACATTTTCAAAGCCATCATAAACTCAGGTGACCAACTATTGTCAGAGCCACTAGTCACCATTAGAACTGAGTAAACAGTTCATAGCTAATATTTATTTGGAGATTTTTCCTCCCCACCCCTTCTTCCTTATAGACTTTAATACCAGACTTTAATTCCATAACGATCACCTAGTCTGATCTCCTGCACATTGCAGGCCACAGAATCTCTCCCACCCACTCCTGCAATAGACACCTAACCTCTGGCTGAGTTACTGAATTCCTCAAATCATGATTTAAAGACTTCAAATTATAGTTTTCCTGTTTGAAAACTGTCTTCCCGAAAGGTCCCTTTGCAGGTCTTCCTATTTTCAGCTCTGATATGGAGTAGCTTTTATAAAAACTTCTCCATGGCCTAAGAATTTCCTTATTTACCTATTATCTGGGCCAGGCAGTGGATGTTCCCTTTAGTTGTTGAGAAGGTGGTTCAACCTCTAAAGTAAAGGACTATGGACTATTATAATTGACGATGCAAACTGTATGTTCAGGTGAGGATGTCCATGCAAGTGTTATGCTTTTATTTTAAGCAAAAACATGGAGATCCCGAAAATGCTCCATCTTGATTTGTGCACATGCATGTCTCCCCACCCCCCTCCCCAAGGTGCATTTACCAGTAGGAAAGCCCACTTTGCCAGTTCTCTCTATTTACGAGCAAATCTCTCACTTCTAGAGAAAAGGTCTTGGCATCACAAACTGTTGAAGAAATCTTGCTTGACGGCCAGCCTAGCATAAGTATTTGCTTCACAAGTCATTGGTAATATGATGTGACATATCACAATATTATAAGATCTATTGTTTGTTTTTTAAAGCTAGAGTACATGTAAAATTTCAGGTATATTTTTTAAAGGGTCTGGGAGTCTCCTATGTAGATTCAAAGAAAGAAAGAAAAATATTCTTGCAGACTAACTACAGAATGGAAAAGGAGAAATCATAAAATTACAGACAAATCAGCAGAAGGAATGGAGAGTAAAAAGGTGGGGGGAGACAATATAAAAGAGAAAATTAAGGAAGAAAAGAGAAGAGAGGGGAGACCATAATTCAAAGAAAGATTTTTCGAAGAATACAGAAGGTTAAGAGGATCTCATGAAGGATTTAAAGGGACACAGAGAACCTGGATTTTGTTGAAATGGACTAACTTAAAATATCACAATTTCTGATAAAACACCCTTTAAGTGGTATGTTCTGAAGTTAGGTTGAAATTAGTTTTTATAATATTTTACAAGGTCTTCCTTTCACAAGCTTGAAGTGTGACTCTTGCCTTTTGGATTCTGCTATTTTATCACTTGCCACATTCAAGCACCTTAAGGAAACAAAGTTAAGTAACTGAGATGTCAACAAGCATCCTCCACTGCCTTGCTCATGGTATTGTCATTTACACCTGTGCAAAGTGGGTATAAAGCACTTTTGTTCTTACTTCGTAGCTTTTCACATCCACTTCACAAATGTGAATAACCTTGCAAGTTGCAAGGCTGTGCTTAATGAGTTTCTGTGTGTTTAATGTTAGATGAATTTAGCTACTATCTTTAAGAATTTGGAGATTCCTTGCCTCATCCAAAAAGAAAAAGGAAAACAATTCTTAAATGGTTCAGTGAGACTGTCACTTTAGTGAATACTTGCTTTATGCCACTTCTGGTTTTCTTGCTCTGTAACCAAAGACAATAACATTTTATTCCTGTCATTTGCTCAAGAGAAAAATTTGTTCCAATTTCTGGCACTATCATCTCTAACTTCGGGGGTGCTAAAGTATTACAGCAGACATATGTCAAGGGGAAAAGGTTAATCTTGTCTTCATGATTTTCTACAGTGCTTTATAAACTGTTTATTTACTTTAAAAAGTTGTTTTTTAGCAACTTACCCAAGGATATGCTACTACTGACTCTCCCCCGCCCCCAGCAGGTGAAATGCAAATGTTTCGGCAACTGACAAGTAAGGATCCTAAACAAATTGCTTCTTTTTTCATTGTAATTTTGATGTGTCTTGAGAGAAACTCATATTTCTCAATATTACATTACAACTCATGGACTATGCTTTTGTTATTTAGGGGAAGATGAGCAGTGCTAAGCTATGAGCTTCCCTCTACTTTCATGAACTGTAACACGCCAGTCCTTTTCTTTAACCTGCTGTGCTTTCTGTGGTTTGTGCTCACTACCGCTGATCTAACACACTTGCTCTTCATCTCATATTTTATGTGTTCAAGCCTATAATTAAAAGATCTCAATGGAGAGTTCAGAATAGAGCCACCAACTGCTGGGAAATTTTAGCTTTTTACATGTTTAAATACTAAACACAGCTCTGCTAAAAGGTAAGGTCAATCCAAAAATGAGATGGCACTGCCTGCTGACCTTACCTTGAATGTTTATTGTTGTGATTTCTGCAGTGTGTGTGTGTACACACATACACACACATTGGTGAAAAGCCTGGGGCCAGTGTCTGACAATTTCAAGAGATTTTCAAAAGGAATAAAGAAATGTGCGGACTAAGTTCTGAAACAGAATATTTATAGGCATTTCCTCTCCTGCTTTCAGAAGGATCCAAAGAAGACAGTGGGAGAGAGTGGGAGTAGACACTGAAACCAGAACACCAAAATGATGCGCCCTTTCTCCCCCTCCCCTTGTCAAAGGCTTAGGCTACGTCTTCACTACCCACCGTATCGGCAGGTAGCAATCGATTGCTCGGGGATCGATATATCACGTCTCATCGCGATTCCAGAACTCCACCAACCCGAACGGAGTTGCGGAGTGGACATGGGGAGCTGCGGACATTGATCCCGCGCCGTAAGGATGGTGAGTAATTCGATCTTAGATACTTTGACTTCAGCTACTTTATTCACGTAGCTGAAATTGCGTATCTAAGATCGATTTTCCCCCATAGTGTAGACCAGCCCTTAGAGACTGAGAAGAGAGAGGGGGTTGGAATGCCTTTAATCAGTCTCACAAAATGATCTGTTTAAAGAGTGGCAGAATTCAACTCATGAGCACAGATTCAGGGGACAAGGTTGATGTTCACATTCAGAAGAGAATCTTATAATGGAAACACTGGGGAAAGAAATTTGAAGTCTGATGGGCAGGGGACTGAAGGAAGCAGCAGCAGCTGCATCACAAAAGCAGGAAAACAAAGAAAAATAGATGAATGCATACATCTATCAATAGATACACACATCCCAGAGTCTGGTCTGAGTGTCTATACATTTCGTGAGATTGCATGCAAAGAGAAACCTACGAGGATGGCGAGATTCCCCAATAGGAGTAAATGGGAATTGTTACAAGATGGGAAGCAACAAATGAACAAGCAGAGGAAGAGATTTCTCTTTTTTGTTGCTGCTTAATTACAAATTTCAGTCAAAGTGAAACACACACTATCCCTTTTCCCTCCATTACGCAGTCAGAAGAGATTTAACAAGCATCACAGATATAAGTATAATACGCTCCCAAGTAAGATGAGATGACTGTAGCAACTGATCTTGGTCTGACTCTGACTTAAGTACAGCCACCCACACTAACCATTCTGCTGGCCATGCAGCTGAGCATACAGACTCACCTCAGTACAGATAGTGTGGGATTCATTCTATATTTCTGCCTAACCACTGATGTGGCTGCACTCCCTGACCCCTCCTTTACCTGCCCCTACAAACCTCTGCATTTGGACTGCACTCAGAACAGAGACAGAGTCTCTTTCCCTTTGCCTGTCTCTTTCCCCTGCCTCTCCAGTGGTAAATAAGATGTCATTTTGCTGTGATCTTTTGTAATTGCTTTGTTGGGGAGTGGGTTCAGGAGAGTAGAAGTTTAACAGAATTTTTTTTCCCTCTGACACTGACAACAGTGAGTTGCTTCCACTTCAATATCCAAAACTATTTCACATAGGTATTTATTTCACATCAGTCTCCATAGTTTCAAGGCACTGAAAAGAAACACAAGGAACAGCAAAACTGTTACAGGATTAGTGCAAAGTGGCTGAGTTATAGAGGCAAATCCAGTCAGTGATTGAACAGAATGAAGGTACTGGGAAACTTTGAATTCTCTCTCTAACCCCAACCCCAATTTGGGATATATACTCTCTAATGCTCACCTTGCTAGCTGGGATACAGCTTTGATGGGGCTGGGCGCAGTAGAGACACCTCCTAGGTCCAGCAAGGGAAGATCTTAACTAGCAGCTGCTGAAGCAGCATTCCTTTTGTTCTCTTTCCTTTCTTTCCTCCTCACTTTGATTTCAGCAGGTGGAGGGTGCTTTTTCCCTCTTTGTTCTTTGTGCTCAGAGCAGGGAGAGGGGGTATGTCACATGCTGCACTGAGGAACTGAGTTCTAGGACCTGTCCCACTCATTGATACTTCCATTAGGGCTGATTCAGTTTGCTGCCTAGAGAATAGCCCCAACGGATTCCCTGTTTCAGCCTCATCCTTTTCACCCATTTTCTAGTAGCTGGATCTCTGGGACTGGGTTAATTGTTGGTTTGGAGGTTTAGAAGGGATTTTTTTCCATATGCAAAAATTGGCAAACTGCCCTGTGGGATTTTTTACCTTCTGCCTGGTGTCTAACAGGCCTAGATTTGGGGTTTAAGTTAGAATTGTCATAATTCTGGGAGGGTTCCACTACAGCTGATGACATAGAAAAGTGTCCAGCTGAGGTCCCTCTGACCCTCAGACTGCCTTGGGACTGAAACTCATGGTGAAGGGATGTGGCTTTATGGTTACATCTACACTCCAAGCTAGGGATGTGATTCCCATGTCATGTACACATACTCACTCTAGCTCAATCAAAGCTAATCAACTATAAATAGCAATGCACCTATTGAGGGACTGGGGAGGGGCAGGTGTCACCTTGCCCATTGCTAAACGTCCGGCCCCCTAATTGTAAGGGGAGGAGCCACAAACCCAGGCATCAACCAAACCTGAAGGAAAACAAATGAAAAAAACAGGGATGGGAATGAAGATTACAGGAATAAAATCAGGGATCAGGAGAGGGACACCAAGTATAGGACCCCAGACAGAGCCCACTGCTCCTCAAAGGCATCCAGAGATTGAGGGAGGCAGCAGACACCGCCCAGAGGAACTCTGCTTGGATACCTAAATTAAGGAGAAATTAGAAGTAGACCTCAAAGTAGCAAAGGTCTGCTCCTGTCCAGATTCTTTTTCCTGGTAGGGTGGATGGTCACCTTGGCCAGTGCCTGGAGGAGGCTGATGAGGAGGTCTCATGACCGTATGGGGCCAAGGACATGATGTGAATGGATCAAGGGGTGAGGGGGGGAAATGCAGCCAGAGCTTTAGGAGGACAATCTGGAGGAGTGGGAAAAGGGGCTGCCATCTGACACACCTTATATAACATGCATCTCTTGCCGTAGAAAGGGTGAGTGTCAGGGGAAGCCGTAACTGCAGTACCACAGGCAATGGCAGAATGGTTTAGATTTGTTGATTATAAGCCTACCTGAACTCCATGGGTGCATATTCAGAACAGGTAAGCTGTGCTACCATGAATGCTGCCTATGTGACTGCAACTACATTGCTATTTATACTCACACTAGCTTGAATCTCACCCCAAATTCATAGAATCATAGGGTTAGAAGGGACCACACGGGTTATCTAGTCTACCACCCTGCCAAGACATAGGATTTGTTGTGTCTAAAGCATCCAAGACAGATGGCTAGCCAGTCTCCTTTTGAAAACCTCCAGTGAAGGAACTTCCACAACCTTCCTAGGCAGTCTGTTCCATTGTCCTACTGTCAGGAAGTCTTCCCTGAGATTTAATCTAAATTTGCTGTCCTGTAGTTTGAACCCCTTGCCTCTTGTCCACAGTGCAGACATAGTCTCTCTTGTTCAGCTTGTGGCTTTTCTCATCTTCGCTCTTCTATGTCCACTGTGGAGGAGGGGAGCAGGCCAGGACTCTGGATTCCAGTCAGGGTTCCCTGGCAGGACTGAAGGTGTAGAGGAGGCATGGCCTTCACACACCCTTTTAAACCTGTTGTCCCCCAGGACCATTGGTTCCCATTGAGAGTGGCACTGGAACCTGATGGCTACTGTGGGGTGGTTACCCCAGGTGGATAATAGTCTTAAAGTTGCAGTTTCTGCATTTAGCCAAATGGGTGTTTGTCTCTCATTATTTCCACATCCACTTCAGTACCTGACAGCTGACTTTTTGCAGAAGTGGTTTTGTCTTGTCAGATAAGGTTATTGATTTTTTTGGTTCTCTCATCCCTGCTAATTACCACTTTGAGCCAATTGCCTTTTATTTCCCCTCATGAGTGGTCTCTCTTCCTTTTAGTAACCAGATAATAAGGCTTTGAAACAGAGGAGTGCTGGGTGGCAAAAAACTAAAAACAACACAAAAAAGAAGAAGAACTTTTCCTGAGCTGAGCCACTTGAGCTCTAAAGCCCAACAGCAGTATTGCCATTCTCAACAGGGCTGGCTCTAGGCACCAGCAATCCAGGCACGTGCTTAGGGTGGCACTTTCCAATGGGCAGCACTCTGGCTCCTTTTTTTTTTTTTTTTTTTTGCTTGGGGAACGAAAAGCCAGGAGCCAGCCCTGAGCGGAGGTGAGCTGGGGTGGGGTGGGGTGCACGGGGAGGGCCGCAGGAAGTAACCCAGGGGGAGGGGGCAGAGGAACCACTCCCCCCAGCTCACCTCCACTCCACTGCCTCGTTCTCCCCTGAGCACGCCGTTGCTTCGCTTCTCCCCCCCTCCCTTCCAGGCTTGCCTTGTGAATCAGCTGTTTTGCGGCAAGCCTGGGAGGGAGGGAGGACAAGTGGAGCGGTGACGGTGCGCTCAGGGGAGCAGGTGGAGTAGAGGTGGGCCGTGGCGGTGGGGGGTGTGGGGAGGGGCGCAGGAGGTAACCTGGGGTGGCAGAGGAACTGCTCCCACCCTCAGCTCACCTCTGCCTCCTCCCCTGAGCATGCTACTGCTCCTAGGAGGGAAGAGTAGGAGGGGAAAGGAGGCATGCCCAGGGGAGGAGGCGGGGCCGGGAATGTGAGGAAGGGGTTGGAATAGGGTGGGGAAGCGGCGGAGTTGGGGCGGGGCTGGGAGGGGCATGGGAAAACTTTTTTGCTTGGGCAGCAAAAGACTTGGAGCCGGCCCTGGTTCTCAAGCATTCAAACTCATACACCTTGCTTTCAGATCGTGAGATTTAAATAACTAATCCACTTTAGGTTCTTTTCATTTGCCTTCTGGTTTCTCAAACTTCAGAATAGACATGGGTCACATGTTTTCAGGCCTTTAAAAAAAGGGAGTGGGGGCTGAGATTCTCCCATAATCCTTGCCTTCAGGAGCTGTGGTTTTGTTTTTTTAAAAAAAAACAGCAAATATTGTGAATTTCATGACAAAATCCAGAGCATTAGCAACTCTGAAATAGCATTGTTATAGGATAGGCCTCAGTCTTGGGTGATTCCAACAGTTAATGTTATAGTGACTCCTGAGACTTTGAATTTTCTCTCTACCTCCTTCACCTATTTGGGGGACATACAACTACCAGATTCCTGGGAGTGTATGTTTTCCAGGAGTGTTTGGCTTGCTCAATAGAGTTAATATTCATGCTGTCTGGCAAATTTATAATTTGATGCCTCTCATCCTTGCTAATTAGCACTTTGAAGTGATTACTTTTTTTGCAGCTGACTATAGATAAGTGGGTTTCTCCTCTTTGGGAATGAACTTCAGATACGTGCTTGACTTCATTTGTTTCTGTTGCTACACTGCAATTTTACATGTTTCTATAAACAATGAATCAGACTGAGCTTCTAGATTAACAGGCTTACACTGATTTATTGCTCTGTTATGATGGGACAACTTCAGCCTAATAAACTTGCTCTGTTGTGAGGCGACAACTTCAGCTCAAAGCAAGTTTATGTGAGGAAAAGAATTGTCAACATCCAATGTTAATTGACAGACTATATTGACAGATTGTTCAGCTGCAGAAATAACATCAACTATCCACGCTCAGTGCTAAGCCTACGGCTAAACGCACAGTATCTTCTAACGGGCATAGGAAAGGGATTGAACATTGATTCTCAAAATGTCCCAAATATTGGGACATCTGTGAACAAAACTGGAGCCCCAGATAAAACTACTCAGAGGTTCAGGCAGGATCTTCAAAAAGTCTATTGGGTCATTCCCAGTGATCATGGCAGGGTTAAAGTTCCTCGACTCAAGCAGAACAGGAATTTGAACTAGAGTCTCAGTTTCATCCTGATATGTAATAGGAAAATGTCTCTAATTTCGAAGATTTTTCATAGGATGGAAAAATAGTTTCCTGTCCAGCTCTACTGATGACTGCTTGCTGTCCCATGACAAGATGATGAGGCATCTGTATAGTAGGTCACGTCTGAACACAGCCCTTAGGGCAAGGCTTTAGGAGAAAAGTGTATGTTGTGTCTACACAGAGAGAAAGAGTTGTTTCATTGGCTACTGACACAGGTGAGACTGAGAAATTTCAGGTGAGCATGCATCATTTGGGAGGGGATGCTTTGCTCTCCAATGTAGTCTAGAAAGGATTTATGTATTAGAGAGAGTTTATGTATTAGAGAAAGTACCATCTCTTTGAGAATATTTGTTTAAATTGAACAGTAGTTATGGATTCTCCAAAAAAAAAATCAATAAAACTATTAATTTTGAATCTTATCAGTAAACTTTAGTACTCAGCATTAGTCTTTACTTCAACCTACTTTGCATAGTTTAATTTTTTAAAATTATTTCTACCCTCTGCTGAATTTAGTGAAACATCAGGACTTAAGTGCATTTCATTTACTATAAATCCTCCATGAATGGAATTTCACTTGACAAAGTAATCTTTGCCTCCTCCTCTTGCACAGGTAATCCGTGATTAATTGCAGTGATTGAGTAGAACATAATGTGCAAGAAAACCTTAGAGCTCTTCAAGGGTGGCATTAAAGTGTACCAAGAAAAATAATTTTCCGCCCACCAAAAATCCGGATATTATGCCCTTCACAGTAACTTACTATGCTTAATTTGAATAGGGATGGCCAAATTTAGAACCTCCAGTCTGAATCCCTTCAAACTTCAGAGGTGGTGGTTCTGATCTGAACTGCTGCTTCTGAATCTGCTTCTACAGTTTCAGTTCCAAGTCGAATCCAAAACCAGAAATTGCATCCCCCTCACATACACTTTGGACATGGCCAAAACTTCATGAAATGTCCATTCTCATGAGAGTCAATCCAAAATTAGTAACATTTCTTGAACCACAGATCTGATGAGATTTTTAGAATTGTGTGTGGGGGGGATCTCATTAAACAGGTTCACAAGATGTTGATCCCAATTGTCTCATCCTAACTCTGATTCAGCCCTCAAACCATTGCCTAAACTTAATCCAGACCCAGATCCAAACACTTCCTCTCTTCAGCCCATGTCTAATTTTGAGAGGAAGCAGTTATGTCATATCCATTAGGTGTTCTGCATTATCACTTACTAATGAGTTTACTTTATCAACGAAGTGGAAATGTTACTTTAATTATGAATTTATTATTTGTTGCTTGGCCATTTTCCTTTAATTAGCAAACATCTGAAGCTATTAGTTCTTCCAGATTTTCTCAGTTGCTGAGTCATGAGCTTCTTTTGGGAATTTAGCAATTACATAATTTAGTTTATATTTGGCATTACACACACCACCTGGATGTTAAATTACTAGAAATGTTTCTGTGCCTATAAATAATGCAAGTTCCTGGTGCTGCTCTAATTATGACATGTTCATAATGTATTGCTTCCTAAAATTGATAGAAATTCTACTTTGCCACAAAATGCATGCATTGATCATGGTAAGGGTGGTTTTGAGGAAAATTGATATAAAGAGATCGCATCCTGCTTTCCTTCATCAATTGAATCTGGGATTTAATGAGAGTTTAGTTTGAGGTCTGGTCTACGCTACCGACCTATATCAGTAGAACTATGTTGCTTAGGGGTGTGAAAAATCCACACCCCTGAACGACATAGTTATACCAACCTACCCCACCATGTAGACAGTGCAATGGTGGCAGCAGAGCTTTTCCCATTGACATAGCTACCACCTCTAGGGAAAGTGGATTAACTGAGTTGACGGGAGAACTCTCTCATGTCAACTTACAGCATCTTCATTAAAGTGCTGCATTGGTGCTGCTGTGCCAATGCAGCATTTTAAGTGTAAACGTGCCATGAATATAGGACTTAGAACCAGATTTTTAAGTGATTTATGCACCCAAAGATGCATTGATTTCAATGATAGCAAGGCTCCTCAGTGCTTTTGAAAATGCCACTTGGCACCGCTTTGCATGTTTAGGCATCTAAATCATTCTAACCTTTTAATTCTATTTTGTCTTGTAGAAGCGCATTTGCTGTCATGAGGGAAGGTTTCTAAAAGGCACAACTAGCCATTAGGTACCTAATTCCCATGGCCCTTCAGTGATAGTTTGGTGCTGAATTGACATTTGGTGCTTTTGAAAACCTCTCCAATGGTGATTTCAGTTGTCTCATTCATAATGCTAGTAGCAATAAGGAAGTGCCTATAATGACTTAGAACAAATATGAATGGCTTCACTTAATATGCTTTCTGGTAGCAGGATGCTTTAAATCCCAACAGATGAGAAAGTGGCTGACTTGTTATATCTATAACTTAGCTTCACTGCACAGAGCACTCCATTAATCAGCCACCAAAAATGTAGGTGCATATTGCTTTAGGGAGTAGATTGGTAGAAATGCATAGAAGACCTGGAATGTGAAATGTGGTTAAGGGGATTCATACAGGAGCACAAATCAATATAATAGACCCCATTTCCTACTGCACTCAGTGGTATTTGAATGCATTACAAAGAAAGAAATGTAAAGAAGACAAGCAGGCCAAGATTTTCAATAGCAAGTGGTGATGGGTGCCTGAGTTTTTGAATGTCTATCTTGAGGCATCTGAAAGAGAACTGATTTTTCAAAGGATCCGTGTTCACCACTTCCTAAAAATCCATTCCTTTTCACACTGAGCGCCCAAAAATCGAAGCATAAAAATAGAAAGAAAAAAAAACCCTCACTGCTCATTATTGAAAAAACTTGGCTACAAGCTATTGCTTCTCTCACTTTCACTAGTATGTCTCACAGGGTTTTGTTTCTTCTAAATTTCATTTATTGGGAGCAGGGTGGGTGAATTGTTATTACAAATAATTTTGAGCACAGCTAAGTTAATAAGGTGGCTACACATAAGAATGGCCATAATGGGTCATGCCAAAGGTCCATATAGCCCAGTATCCTATCTTCCGATAGTGGCCAATGCCAGCTGCTCTGGAAGGAATGAACAGAACAGGTAATCATCAAGTTTCCCAGCTTGGCAAACAGAGGCTAGGGACACCATCCCAACCCATAATAGGCATCGATGGTAATAGGCATTTATGGACCTATCCTCCATGAATGTATAAGTTCTTTTTTGAACCCTGTTACATGTGATCTGTTGCCATCCCCAACTCTTGTGGAAGTGATCCTACACCCTTGGATGGGAAAAAGCTCTGTCTGCCACAAGTTTCATATCCTACTTGTTAAAGTAATTGTCTCTGCATGTAGCCATAACTTATTTAAATTTATGTAACAATTTCCTCTTAATTTCTGTATCCTTAGAACACACTTTCCCTTGGAAAAATAAATTATGATTGCTGAAATCCTTCTAATGTTTAAGTGCCACCTCATGTGAGCACTGTCGTGAACAAGAAGTTTTCAGTTTATAAACTCAGTGAATATTCAGTTTGCGTGCAGCTCAAAACAATACACATATGCTTTATATTCCATACACATTAGACATCTCAACTAAGAAATGGCTGTTCAGCCTCATGGCACCATCACAACAGTCTAGCCTATGAAAAGTCACTATAGGGAAAAAGATATATATTCATAATGCGTAGTGTTAGACAGTTAACGGGGGTGGGGGACCTAGAATCCATTAGAAATTCTGTATATGTTTTCATAAAAATGTATAGTGTTCTGGATAGATTCAATGGACTAAAATCTTCTAGTACACCATACGAAAATGGAACAGTAGAAAAATGATATTAGAATACTTGTAAATCTGCAACATTTTGACATGAACTTATGCATTTCTTTACCCAGCAATGACAGATCACGATCCATACATAGCTGGAGATTTGATGTTTGTAATAAGCAGGTGCGGCTTTATAAACACACAAGCTCCTGAGCAAACCAGAAATACCTTTTTGTAAACAGCTTTTCAACTCTAGCTCGCTGACAGGTTCTTTGAACATATGTTTTGTTTCAGAAAATGTAACTGCTATTGAGTTTCTGCTACAGCAAAATTGTAATGAGACATTCTTTTCCCTTCAAGTTATTTTAGGGGATTTTTTGGAAACAAAGTAGCGTGTCAAATTTGTTAAGAACTTTCTGCAACAAGATGCCTTTTTAAAAAAAATAATGGGTAAGGGAGATGAACTAGAGGGCATTACCCAGGCTTTTTAAACAGATTATCCTTGTCTTTAAAAGATGTGATGCTAATTCTCAAGAGACAAATCATTACTTTAAAATTCCAGTTGCATGGCTTGCTTAAATACAGATGACTTCAATGCAGATAATAATTCAACGCATTTGAATAGCTGTTTATATCTCCGTGGTATTTTCATTAAGGTTGTTAGATACATTAACCTATTATTTTTCATTAATAAAAAATATGAATGATTAAAACAGTTATTATTTTGAGGGAGTACAGTACAGGCTCACCTAGGTAACATAAGCATCACCTCTGAACAGGCAAAATTTAAGGTAGTTTTTAACATGACACTACTCATGTCTGTAAATTACCTGAATGGAATGGCAGTCAGTCTCTAAATAATAAGTGAGAGAGTGTATCTTAGATACTGACCTCCACTGGATGGAATGACACTAGGTGGGTTAGGTAATATCTTTTATTGGACCAGATTCTGTTGGTGAGAGAAAGAAGCTTTTCAGCTTACACAGAGCTCTTCATCTGGGCTGGGAAAGGTACTCAGTGTCATAGCTATATACAAGGTGGAACAGATTGTTTTAGCATAAGTAGTTAACACATATTTCAAGGGACCATTCAAGGTGAAGTGGTCCATTAACACACCTCCAATAATAAGGGTGAAAGGATGGGGCATTGTTAGTGGGTTATATATTGTTATAGTTAGCCAAAATTCAGTATTTGGATTCATGAACTAGGGGTCACCAAATGAAATAAATAGTCATCGGATTTAAAACAACAAAAGGAAGTATTTTTCACACAATGCACAGTCAACCTGTGGAACTCCTTGCCAGAGGATGTTTTTAAGGCTAAGACTAGAACAGGGTTCAAAAAAGAACTAGATAAGTTCATGGAGGATAGGTCCATCAATGGCTATTAGCCACAATGGACAGGGATGGTGTCCTAGCCTCTGTTTGTTTGCCAGAAGCTGGGAATCAGCAACAGAGGATGGATCACTTGATGATTACCTGTTCTGTTCATTCCCTCTAGTGCACCTGCCGGTGGCCACTGTTGGAAGACAGGATACTGGACTAGATGGACCTTTGGTCTGACCCAGGATGGCTGTTCCTATATCTCTATTGAGTCCATGATTTTTATGATCTTACAAAGTTATAAATTTAAGCTCCCAGGCTTGTCTTTTGTAAGTGTTGTGCAAGTTTATTTTGAGGATGAAGACTGAGAGGTCAGCTGTAGAGTGATCGCTTTGTGAAAAGTGTTCATTCCAGAGGTGATACGGTGTTTCTGTATTATTTTCCTGTGAGAGTTCATCTGAGGGTGTAGTGATTGTCCGATTTCACCAGCTGCTACAGAGGCATTTAGTGCACTGGATGAGGCACACTTTATGTTGTGATAGACGTGTAGGACCCATGGATCTTCAAAGGTGTGTTGTGGGGGATGTTAATCATTGTAGCACTGGAGATATGTCTGCCGGTTTCACATCCATTGTTCTGGCAGGGTCTGGTTCCGCTTTGAGTTGGTGGGTCCTGGTCTGTGGGGAGCTTGCTTCTCTCAATGAGCTTGGGGATTGTTTGAAGGCCAGAGGAGCGGATTCAAGACAGAAAACAGGACTGAAAATTAGCAAATAAAAAAATCTTTAATCCTCAGACTCCAGTAAGGTCACGATTCAGTAGGTTTCTTTTTGACAGTACCGTTACAACATAATTACCAACGTGCTATGTTTAAAAATGGGTCAAATCAGCTGTAAATCCACAAACTCATTTTGTATTAATGTTTAAAATCAAATTAATGTACCATTCATTTATGGCTCATAAATTCAAAGACCTCTACATAACCTTGATAGAGGAACTTTAAAGATGACTCTCTTTAAATTCTAAAATATTTCCACAGAAAATTTTAGAAGTAATAGCATAGCTCAATGCACAATCCATTAAGGCACTGTTTAACACTGCATACGATTAAAGTGATTCAGCATATCATAACCTTTTCTATAGGCCCTTTTATACACAAGGATGTCAGAACTAATGTATTATTAGTAAACACACATACACACACATTCTGTTATATACCCCAGACCACACAACTTCACCCTGTCCTCCCAGGCTAACACCCTTTATCAAACTACCCTCTCCTAACACAATCAGCTATTACAAACATCTACAACTACGTGTGTGTGTGTATGTGTGTATTTGAGGTGGAATCTGAATCTTATTGATTGTTGTAATGTTCTTGAATCTGAAGTTTATTGATTGTTGTAAGATTCCTTCACTGTAATTCAGCTAGATTCTACATATCCATTTCTTTTCATCTTTCCTCAGAAGCAGTTCCTCCTGCCCTTTCTAGATCCTTTGATCACTGATGGAAAGTGCAGTTCAATTAAGGCATACTGTACCAGTGAGTCAAGTCCCCATTATTTAGACTTAAGTTTCAGAGCTCTATTTTTTTTTTAATTATATAAAATTGGTGGGGAAATCAAAAGTTCTTGGCATTGGTCTAACTGTTCCCACTGATGTCAATAGGATTTTTAATGTTGTTTTCAAAAGGAAAAGGGCAGGCCAGTAGTGATCACTTTTGAATTAACACTTATAATCCCCTTTTTGATACTTAGGGTTGGATTTTTTTTCAAAATCTTTGAACAGAAACCTTCAGACTCATGACCTATTTGAATGCATATTCTTAAAACACTTGGATTTGCTCCAAACTGTTCCAAATCATCTCCAGAAAGTCATTCTATAAACAGTTGTTCTTCCCAGTGCTATTTCCAACTTGTTTGGCGATATTATTGATTTTGAAATAATAAATTGCTTTAGACAACACATCATTTCTCCATTATTATTTATACCAGGAAAACCAATCAAGTGAAAAACATTACATTATTTGTGAATGTCTTTAATAAAGTATATATATATATACTTTATTAAAGACATATATATATAAGTGACTGGATAGCGTAGTGGTTAAGAGCGCTGCCCTTTGATACAGGATACTGCCCTTTGATACAAGAGACTGGGGTTCAAATCCTGGTTGGTACCCAACTTTCCAGTAGGGGTCCTTGGGCAAAAGACCCCCTAACGCTTCACCTGCCTACCTCAAAAAACATGAGAGTGACACGAACTAGGAGAGTCATGCCAGCTTGGACATCGCCTGGATTAACAAGGTCCATGCCAGATGTTGAGAAACCAGGACAATCTGATGATAAGTGGGCTACTGGAACAAACCATTCATGGACAAGACAAGAGAACCTGGAATTGATGGAATGCTACTACAACAGTAGACCTAATGAGAAGGGATATATGAAATGTATGAGGGGACTGTGGAATGGACAAGACCTACATCCACACTTACTGAGAAACAGCTAGTACCAATGCTTCAACATATGAAAGAGGAAGCTGCTCTCACAGCTTGAGATAGACCAACTCCACATTTACATCCCAGACTCAAGAAGACCTGGAAAGACAAGTGGATGTGCAGCCCACACCTGAACCTAAAACTTCACTTGCACCCCTCCATTGCAGAGCACAGCAGCTGATATGAGGTATAAGATCATGGAGAAACTAGCTACAGTCAATCCTCGAGACGATTACCAAGGCTCAGTGAGAATGACACTCAGATAGTATGTGGCTGAGTGCAAAGCCCTCATGACAATCCCTACTACCCATAACTCACACAATGAACTGGTATACGTAGCCTCTGTAATCCTGGAGATGCTTGGCTACACGCTCAAGAAGAACAACAGTATGTACCCACCCTGGAAAATGAGGTTGGAGGATAAGATCAAGGTGACTCAGAGAGAGTTAGTCAGCTGTGGACTACAGAAGGGTGTAGAGATTAAGGATAAGACTTGGCTACATGAAAAATACAAGGACCTGACTCCATCTGAAGCCTAGGACTGCTAAACAAAGGTTCACCGCATAGCTACCAGGCTAAGGAGTACATAAGAGCGAGGCCAAAAAGTAAATGCCTGTGTCTTCAAGACCAGCCATAGGTGACTCCCAATGCGTTGCACCCACAATAACAGCAAGAGCACAGCAGCGCAGGAAATCTGACCAGTCTAGTAAGAAATATGGAGAATGAGAAGACTACCTAACCAGGTGCAAATGGTTGCAGGATCTGAGGACAGGCCAGGCAATGCTCCCGAACAGTCACCATACGTGAAGACATCCAGCAGCGGGTCAAGAACTATGAGCGCTGGACCGCACCTGGGACCAGACATGATCCACCCTATGGTAACGAACTAACGCGTGCTTTGAACGGCCTAGCAGCACGGCTCCCACCCAAACTGGCTACACAAGGAAGACAGTGCGATCAGTGAAGACCTCTTGCTAAATGGTTGGCGGACTTACGTAGCCGGCCCAAATAAATCCATTGCTACCACATAGGATAGTCTCTATCATGGCTCATAGTGCCAACTAAGGACCACTGTGGCCAGTATGAGCAAGCTCAGTGCATTGTGAACCAACCTACAGAGGGTCAAACCATCCATAGTATTCTTAGATAGAGCAGTCGCCACAGACTCAAAGTCTAGACAGACCTATCTGAGTCAGCCTGGATTGGACTACAGGAGCCTACGAATCATGCCGCAACTGGTGGACTCTGTGAATGTTCTGGCCTTATAGAAGTCACCAGGGCACTACAGGCTTTCCGTACAAGAACTCCAACTGGGACCTATGGAGAGACCGACTAGAAGTCAGCTCCTAAGGCGCTTGGCACAGTGGCCATCTAGTGAATGTAAGAGGTGTGGCCTATACCAGGTATTGCACTGTGTCTCCGTGCCTGTTCCTGCATTGAGGCATTAACCCCTTCCCAGTAAGTCCACAGGACTGGATCGGGTTACAGGGTTCGGAGTGGCATACCATCAGCCACCTCCTCCTACATGGTGACATCATAGCTGTATGCTAGATGACGCGGGCGATCTCAGTTGTAGGAATTCGGGATGTCTATTCGGATGGAGGAAGTGTGGCCGTGATGGTAGTGAAGAGGTAAGGGAAGTCAGCAGACTGAGGGTGGACTGACCAGCGTGGCGCCCCTAGTGAGTACAACAGCGTACAAGTGCATCCTTTTTGGTCGTCCACGTCACTGAATGCCTGATGAGGAGGCAAGGAAGACGCAACACTCAAGTATCACAAGGTAAGGACAGGTCCTTGAAGCGCCAGCTCTCAGTGGAGAACAAGATCCACACATCACGGATCGCCTGCAGTGCATCAGATACCCTGCCGTATAGTGGCTGGCCAAAGGGAATGGAGGCTGCCGATGTGTAAACCGAAGATCCTCACAATGCCGGGAGTTCATCCCCAAGTCAATCACCCAGGGACTGTTTACAGGTTGGCGGAAAGAAGGCAGGCGTGGGTCCGGTGTGATTGATGAGCGTGGGTCAAATACGCCACTGTCCTGGATGATGAAACCCGAACATCCAGGGATTGACATCGCAGTTAAGATGGCCGCCCAAGATGACGCTGCTGTAGGGTGCTGAAGCGCAGCAGACATGGGAGGAATGACCAAGCGTGCAGATGAAGCTAGCTGGCAGAGACAAGGACCGTGTGCATTGGATTTGATCACAATTGAATGATTGTGTCAGGTGGCTGACATCTGGGATACATCTACCAGTGGTGGCAAAGGCTGGACTGAAAGAGCTAGCACTTCGAGGGGCTGAATCATAGCAGCACGGAAACGAGGCACTATGAGCCAGATCCTTTGAAGGCAGGGTTCTACAACGCTAGAGAGACCAGGTGTTCATACTGTTGCAGAGATAGGGGCCCAGACGGAGTCAACACATAGTGGGCAGGTGTAAATGAGGCGGGCAGCTACATGAATGGCACAAGCAAGTGGTTGGCTGTGTCCGGAACATTGCCAGCGTATGGCTTAGACCCTCCCGAAGACCAGATGGATTACCACAGAGGTTGTAGGGAATAGCGGCTA
Organism: Chelonoidis abingdonii; assembly: GCF_003597395.2. Classification (NCBI taxonomy): domain Eukaryota; kingdom Metazoa; phylum Chordata; order Testudines; family Testudinidae; genus Chelonoidis; species Chelonoidis abingdonii. The sequence goes on along the minus strand of NC_133778.1, from coordinate 29,952,033 downwards.
AGTTCTGTGGGTTCCGATCCAGCGGACAGGCGGTACTGGCCAATAACCAGACATCTGGTACTAGTACAAGGAGCAGAGCCAGCGGTGGATAGCGTATAGCGTGCAAGTAGACAGCATCAGAAGAGGAATGAGAAGCTGGCGAATGTGCCAGGCCTGAAGCGACTGAGAGGTGTGGAACGTGAGGCCAAAGTGTCCCAGTTGGTGGTAGGAGCATCGGGCTGTGACTGCCTAAGCTGGGTGCAGTGGCTCACCAGATCCAGGAACACATCAGAGCTCTCTGTCCAGAAGAGTGCAGTGGAACATCTAATAGCGCAAACCCTCAAACTCCCAGGCCTCTGGTAGAGGACCCGAGGTTGAGGAAGACACATACCACCCATAGGGGTGAGAGGGGAATTTTTTTTTTATTTTACACTAAACTTTTACTGCAATATTAAATCTAATTAAATGCCTCATAAAGCAAAACATTAAGTAGATGTCAAGCAAAACTGACAAGTCATTCTTCTGCCTTCACTGTCATGAATCCCTCTTTTTGTTCGCAAATGGTAATTTGGCCCATGTGGTCGGATGTGCTCTTGAATGTTTGGGAAGGTCAAATGAAAGCTGCAAAATCTTCTCCATTAATGATTTAGTGTAGATGAATTCAGAGTCCTGTTTGACATAATCTCCAACTCAGAGATACTCAGACATTTTCCATGACTCAGTTGGAGCTGCCCCATCCCTGCACAAGCATAGTTTTGTCTGTATTTTAGAAGCACTTCGCCATTTATTGAGAACATTTACAAGAATTACGTTCCATTCAGAAGAAATCAGAAGCAACAATTAGTAACTGAATTGATAGCTAGCCTGATAACAAAGATCTTTCTAAAGTATTGTCTGGAGCAGTATTTGGCCAGTTTCTAGAGATTAATATTATTTAAAATATCCTGCCAGACATAGACCATTAAATGCCCACTGAAGTCAGATGGAATATTTCTACTCACTTCAGTGAGCTTTGGATCAGTCTCAGTGATACCATACCAAGCCAGATATTACAGAGAAAGCTGTAGGATCATATGAAAAATATGGGTTTGCTCCTTATCAGGCAAATCAGAGGAGCTTGCAATCTGACTTGAGAACTGACTAGGCAGCGTGTTTTTGGCAGCATTCCGCACACAGGCCAGACTGTATCACTTTCTGATGCAGAAAGATAATTGTCCTTTGCCCTTATGTGTCTGGCAAGACAGTATCTAGTATGGTGCTTTCAGCTCTGACCATTTCATTACCAGAAAGATATGGACACACTGGAGCGAGGTCAGAGAAGAACAATGAAAATTATGGGGAGGCTAATCAATGAGGTAATTAAAAGCTTTGTTTGGCAAGGCAACAACTAAAGGGTGACAGATATCTACAAATGTGTGAAGAATCAAGAAGAGAGAAGAACTGTTTAGCATGGTTTCAGAAGGATATAATTAGAAGTAATGGAATGAAGTTAGGAAATGAGAAATGGGAATCAGAAAATCAGCTCCCTCATAGTGCTATACAGTCTTTAAGGAAACTGGTTCACTCTCCAGTGCTACAATGGACAGCACACTTGAAAAACTGAGAAGAATCCTACATTTGAATTGGGAAGATAATTGACCTATTGGTTCTTCTCTATTTCTAGTTTATTACTCTATGCCATAAGAATCAATGATGATCCATTAGTTAGGTTAGCATCTGGCTTACTTTACATTTATTTTAAAATGTGCCTCCTGCCACTCACTGTGTCCAGTATACACTGCCATTCAAACAGGACCTCGAGAAACTAATTCTTCCAAAGAGTACAGTTTCTGCCATAGGAACAAGAAAATGTGTTTCTCGATGCTGATTATGTTATCAAGTAAACCATGTCAATATGAGCCCGTCTTCAGAATAATGATTGTCCTGAGAAGAACATTTAGGCTTTATAAGCCTGTCATTTAAAAACATCCCCATTCTGTTTTGACATTGATTTGGAGCAGCATCGGCAACAGAGAAAGAAAGCTTTGCAAAGCAGCATCAACATACAAATCAGCAAATCTTAAAAGAGATGCTGGAATTTCTAAACAGAATTTCTGTGTTTTGTATCAATGATTCTGAGCCTGGTACATGGGTCCACCAATGGATACTCGTTGACAGCTTTGATGGGGTCAGGAGCAGTGGAAACACCATCTGGGACCAGGGAGGAGAAATTGCAACTGGGAGCAGCTAAGGCAATGTTTCACATGCCCATCCTTTCCTTTGATCTTGGTGTGTGCATGTGGGGGAGAAAGGGGCAGTTTCTTTTCTCTTCCCAGCCTTCTTCCTTCGCTCAGTACATTGGGAGGGGGTCACATGCTGTCCTATCCAGTGTTGCTGCCGCTGGGTGGTGGGTGTGTTGCTGAGTTCAGGTGATCACTCCCATTTGGTGGTGGAGTGGGTGTACATGTGCAGGGATTGACACAATTTGATGACTAGACAGGGGAGCCATTCAGGCTTCCTGCGTCAGCCCCTCTCTTTATCTAGTTGCCAGATCTCTGATGATGTCAGGAGCTGAGCTGATTGCCAGTTTTGGAGGCTAGAAGGGATTTTTACCATATGCCAACACTAACAAATTGCTGTGGTGATTTTTTCACCTTCCATGCAGCATCCAGGAGTTCTAGTTTGGAGGGGGGAGGTAAATAGGTTTGTTCCAGTGCAGTTGCTGGGTTAGAAAGTGTTTGACTGAGGTCCCTGTAACTCAGCAGTGGTCATAGGCACAGCAGTGCCTCTGTCTCTCATGCAGCTTGAGGCTCACCTCCTCTTAGCTCTCCTACCTCCAATGAAAGGAAGTGGTTGGGACTCTAGCTTCCAACCAGGATCCTTTGGCAGAACTGAAGATGGGAGGGAGCATGGCCTTCATACTCACCCTTAGGTTTATAGTTTAGAACAGTGCTGGAAAACACTAGCTGGCAGGTCTGAGATGGTTACCAGAGGTTGTTTATATTTAAATATACATATTAAAATTAGTTCAACCAAAAAAACCTTAGTGATTCAAAAGTTAGATCCCCAAAGCACTTTTGAGGGATAGCTCAGTGGTTTGAGCATCAGCCTACTCAAACCTAGGGTTGTGAGTTCAATCCTTGAGGGGGCTATTTAGGGATCTGGGGCAAAAATCTGCCTGGGGATTAGTCCTGCTTTGAGCAGGGGATTGAACTAGATGACCTCCTGAGGTCCCTTCCAATCCTGATGTTCTATGATCTTTACAGAATAGAAAAAAGTAAATACTGCCTGGAGGTATAAAACATTAATTATCCTTCTTTTAAAATGCAGCTGTATTATTTCTATGCAAGGCTATCCAACCTGATAAAATTCAGGAAGATTAGAGTTTAAAAAGTTAATAAATCATCAGAAAATCTGTAATATCTTCAATATAAAAGCCCTTTGGCCTGAAGCAAGGACCACTGGAATAAGTGAAAAGAACCCCATTGATTCCAATGAGCTATAGAACAGACCCATTAGCAACAAAAAGATAGAAATGACAACTAAAGGATGCAAGGACAGGGGATGGCAATAAATAAGGGGAATAAAAGTGACACTGTAGTCACACTTTCAAATAGGGCCTTTAAAAACTACACCTATGTATGCTTGTGCGTGCTCACCAACTAGTTGGGTGGTTACTCTGTGTACACAGTTTGCATCTACAGATAGATTTTCAGAGGAACCCAAAGGAATCAAGCACCAACTCCCAGTGAAATTCAGCTGGAGTTGGGCATCTAACTCCCTTGAGCTCCTTTCAGAAATCTCACCCATAATCCATTGCACAGGCAGAACTGAGAACACCAGTGTCTGAATCTGGGTTAAGATCACTTTGGGGAATTTAATCCAAGACAGTCAGCAACAGTGAGTCTCGACATACTTTTCCAAATGCAAAAGGTAGTCTCCGAAAACAAATATTAAGCACCTAACAGAAGGAGCTGGGGGGTATTAGCTAGAATGCCTCTTCTAAAATATATCCATTTCCATAAAGCCAAATAATGTCTCAAACTCCCCTTTTGTTTGTGAGTCTGGAGTAAAGGTGGGACAAGTGATTTTGAAGAGTTTGAGTACTTCCAAAAATTAGGGTGAAGCAAGGGTTACATTTCAGCACGTTGTAAAGCACTGTATCAGAAACCCAGAGTCTGTCCTCATTTCCACTGAATAGGCACTGTTCGCCAGTTTAGCTAAGGGCTTTATGAAAGCAAACAATGTTTGATATATGTCTCAAGGGCAAATGCAGCACTGGCCATTACTCCTACCCCGGCAGACAGACAGCTGAAGGGATTCTTTCATAAAGAAGAGGCGCTGGAAGGCTATCGTCATCTTCCTCTTACCTCATTTCCCAAACCACATACCACAAGCACCAGCAGACAGCAAATCTTACTGAGTGTGCAATATTCAGGAGAGATAAAGAGCTTTCAGGAGAACTTACGTTCTCTCTTTTTAATGAATTCAAGAAATTAGTTTAAAACAAATTATTTATATATAAGAAAAAAAACCTTCCATCTAACCTTTCTAGCTGGTTCAAAATCTTTGGTACAAGGCTTTTAATTGTGTCCCTGCTGAGGCTTTCCTCCAGCAGACTTATTACCCATACTTCAAACTTCCTAGCCACAGCCAGTTTCCTGAAGGCTTGCACTCCCCAGGCTCTCTGCCAGCTAAGGAGAATCTCTCTCTAAATTTAGTCTGTCCTTCATAATTCCAAGGAGGCCTGGTTCCAAGTCACATGCTCCCATCATGTGACCAGACTCATTTCCTTCCCCTGGGGAAGTGGACTACATCTGGCACAGGTGAGACTGACCTTCCTCCTAAAGGACCAGCTTACAATTTGACAACTCCTGTTTCATGCCTTGTAGCTTTACTGAAGTCACTCACTCCCTGGTATTTCTGCTTTGAAATCAATGGAGAAATGGATATAAAACTAGAGCGGTGAATTGGGCCTTTATTTAGTCATCCTGGCCATTGTTACAGTCAGTCCCTCATTTTGATGAGCACAAACATTCACACCTCTTGTCAAAAATATTAAAAAGAAACAAAAGGAATAAGGTATCCTCCTAAAATTTAATTAATCCTGCAACTTTGTTTCTTTCCTCCTCCTGTCTCTAGACGCATGGAAATGAAGGGAGCACTGTCATACTTCACTGCTCCAGATGGTAGAATTTTGAAAACATGCCACAGGCTGATTGAATTGGCTTGTGGCACTAATAAACTGTAAACCTTGAAATTCCTGTCTAATTTCAAAGTCTTTCAAAATAAACAGCTATAAAGATAAAAGGGTAATTTGAAGCCACAATTTGTCAGGAACATTCTGTAGGTACGTTAGAACATTCCATTGAGCATCCTTGCTAGTTAGTGAGTTTCATCTGGTTAATTTGATAACAATATGGGAAGATTATAACGTTTGAACATCCACTTGCCTGGGGACATGGCTTAGGCTTCATACACTAAACTCAGGAATGATGGAGGTATTTTTTTTCTTGGATAAAAATTTAATAACAAACTAAATTCAGGGTCTTATTGTTTAACGTTTATTGTGCATTCCAGAGGTGAGGAAAACCTCTGGTTATAGTTCCTGAGAATCCTGCTAGCTGTGGATTTTTCATGGCATTTATGATTTTCAAATGCTAACTGTACATTTACATATAGGAGATGCTCAGCACCATGCAGGATTGGACCCTGTACATGTGAGCAGTGACCATATCATAGCAATAGCCTGACTCTAGGATACTCTTTCCTATATTTTTACAGAGTAGCATCAAGGAAACAAACAAATGGGTGGGAAATGCTAAATTGCTTCTTCACATGTCATTAAATATCCCATGTTAGTACTCCATCTTTTCATTCTTATTCATATCTGACTATGCAAGTCTCAACCAGCTTCTTCAAAACTTTGCCAGACAGAATAGTATTCAACATAATATCTAAGAATGAAAAGCTGACATTGATTCATCCTGAATTTTGAAGATTTTTCCATGATCAGAAAGTGATTATGAGATAAAACTGCCTTGACTTTGACATATTTGCTAGGATATATCAACTTGAGGGAAAGAATGCATGAAAGTAGAAGTTTGCGTTAAGTAAATGGTAACTGTTAGCTGCATGCATTTTTAGTGGTTGCCACAACACTGTTTAGTATTATGTTATGGAAAGTTCTCTGAAGAAGGCAGTGTTTGTTTTTTAATCATTATGATAATCTGGGAGGCAGTGAGTGAATCCCAGTGAGACACTCCACTATAGTGCATAACTAAAGGGTTCTGGGAATTCTGGTTTACTTGACAGCTGGAAAATGATTCTCAGGGTCTTGTGGCTATTTCACATCTGTAGAAGAGGTCATTGGCATATAATGAAGTGTGAAATAGGAAATGTTAATCTCATTTTACCTAATGTTTCACTCAGGAATTTTTGTTTCCTGGGGCAATTGATAGTGCCAAACAAATATGGATGAGTCATGATGAAGAAGGTCAGTTGCTGAATGTTTCTTCTTTCTGAAAGAAATGCTCATTTTGTATCTTTTGTGTGCAACATAGAACAGTTTGGTTTGCGGAGGCTGAATTCCAAGAAACAGAGGATCCAACTGCAATTTGAATAGAAAAGTAATCTTTATATTCGCACTTTTTTGTCCCAAACATATCTACACATGTGCCTTGACAAAGTATGCTGAATAAGAGCATCATTAAATGTTAATAGCCCCAGTGCTACAGTATATATCAATCATGTGATGTCTTGAATTAATTGGCAAAAGCACTTGTTAAGAAAAATATCCTGTACTGGATCTTAATTCTTCCCTTAACACACTGCAGTAATGTGCACTGCGGGGTGGAGCGATTTCTAAAGCATAGTGATGTGTTGTGCAGTAACTGGCCCATATAGACCCTGCTGATGCAAACTGAACACTAACACTGTGTTAATGTGCACTAGGGAACTTTTAATTTGCATCAGCAGGGTCTTCATGGGCCATTTATTGCACAACACATCAGTACGCTTTAGAAATCACATCCCCGTCCCCCAATGCACATTGCTGTAGTGTGTATACAAGCCCTTACATTTTTTATTAGGAACTTTGCCCATGTTACAAACCAAATATTTGTTCTTCATTTTCCAACATTTCAAAGCACTTTTATCTTGCAAAGTATGATCACATTCTGGCCTGTGATCCTAAAAAGTTAAGATCACTGATTGGCAGTTAGTACAGTAAAGAATCACTATATATAAAAAAAAGTAGACTGCAAAATTAGGACTGGAGCTTGCCAAAAATTTTGACATTCAGCATTTTCTCTTTTAAAAAGGGTCCGTTTTTTCATGAATATTTTTGTGAAACATTTTATCCTCCTCCTATCCCCTAAAATCAGGTCTATTTGTGACAATGGTTGCTAATTCTGTCTTCTTAAAGATGTTCATTTGTTATCTTCATATTGAAACAAAACCTGAAGTTACTCAGATTATTCCAATTAGAAATCAGCCTATTTTGTCAAGACACATTTTAATTGTACTTTTCAATGGAAGTTTAGCCTGAGTAAGGACTTCAGGATTTGACACACAGTATTTAAAACACAATAAAATAAAAGTGCTAAATTCCTAATGAATTCATGTAAGTGACTGTACTGTGGGGATCTTTTCAGGAAATGTATTTACTCTTTCATACTATAAAAAGTGTCAGAACAGCTCCTGATCTGCTAGGCTAGAAAAAAGCAATGATCTCTTATCATCTTACATTCCCCTTCCTATTGTTTGCTGTCATTGATCTCCTTTCCACCCCATATCTTTCCTCCCCATCCTGGTCTTGTTATCTCTCTTCAGATATAAATATCACATAAGAGACACCGATTTACATTAAAGTGTCATACTAATGGAACAAGAGGCAGTAAATAAGCAATAATGAACCACTCAGTTTTGTCTCAGTTATCTTCTTTAGAACAAATGTCTCAGGAGATTATTACTTAATGTATTTATAGTGCCATGTGATCTAGAGTTTTGTATATGTATTCTTTTTCCAAACTGTGGTAAATATCTTTTCAAATGTGATCTGATTTATTGACGTACTTCAGGTTTTCATTAGACTTCTGTTTACATTTAAAATACCAGTAAAATGTATTTATTTTAACAGCATTACAAATACCATACCAGCCTGATAACCAAGAATCAACACTACACAACAGACACTGACAGTGGGATGTCCCTATACTTGTCCTCAATTGGTTGGATAAAACTCTGGCATCCAACTGGTATCTTGTCTGTCTCAGTGCTCCTGCTGTTATTACCACCAGAGGGGCTGCAACAATGATAGTAACAGTGGGATTTTTTGGGAGTGTGTGTGGGGGAAAGCGGGGGAGAGGAAAGAGAAGCTAATGTAGAAAAAGAGCATAAAAGAATAGATGGAAGAATAATTTAACAGTTAGATTTTAATACCCTTACTCACAGAGAGTAGTATTTATTTCACAGGTAGTTTCATATGCTTCAGTGGGATTATTTGAGAAGTAGCGTACTATCCAATATGAGGATAGTTTCTTCAGGTATGTTAGCGACAACAAGAAAGTCTGGGCCCCTTACTGAATGAGGGAGGCAACCTAGTAACAGAGGATGTGGAAAAAGCTAATGTACTCAATGCTTTTTTTGCCTTTGTCTTCACGAACAAGGTCAGCTCCCAGACTACTGCACTGGGCAGCATACTATGGGGAGGAGGTGACTAGCCCTCTGTGGAGGAAGAAGTGGTTCAGGACTATTTAGAAAAGCTGGATGAGCACAAGTCCATGGGGCTGGATGCACTGCATCCAAGGGTGCTAAAGGAGTTGGCGGATGTGATTGCAGAGCCATTGGCCATTATCTTTGAAAACTCATGGCAATCCGGGGAGGTCCCAGATAACTGGAAAAAGGCTAACGTAGTGCCCATCTTTAAAAAAGGGAAGAAGGAGGATCCGGGGAACTACAGGCCAGTCAGCCTCACCTCAGTCCCTAGAAAAATCATGGAGCAAGTCCTCAAGGAATCAATTCTGAAGCACTTAGAGGAGAGGAAAGTGATCAGGAACAATCAGCATGGATTCTCCAAGGGCAAGTCATGCCTGACTAACCTAATTGCTTTCTATGATGAGATAACTGGCTCTGGGGATGAGGGGAAAGCAGTGGATGTGTTATTCCTTGACTTTAGCAAAGCTTTTGATATGGTCTCCCACAGTATTCTTGCTGGCAAGTTAAAGAAGTATGGGCTGGATTAATGGACTATAAGGTGAATAGAAAGCTGGCTAGAT
>NC_133778.1:29857003-29939047 GCF_003597395.2 Chelonoidis abingdonii | reverse complement strand
AAGTGGATGGGTAGGGTTTTGTGGCCTGCCTTGTGCAGGAGGTCAGACTAGATGATCATATTGGTCCCTTCTGACCTATGAGTCTATGAGTCTATGAGGTAATCATCTAGTGATCCATCCCCTGTCATCCTCCCAGCTTCTGGCAATCAGAGGCTCGGGACTTCAACCCCGCCCATCCTGCCATTGATGGACCTATCCTCCAATCCAATATATATTAGATTGAAGATATTGGTGGTAAAGTGAAAAACTAGCTGTCAACCTCACACTGACCCGATTTCTGAGATTGCTCAGAATGAAGGACAGAAGATTACAATGATCTGGGAGTCATTAACGTGTTTCAAAATTCCTAAAATCCTCAGTTGTAGGATTCCCCATTTCTAATATTAATTTTATAATGACAATACCAAGCTGAAATCTTGGTCCCACTCATATCAGTGGCAAGACTTTAAATAAAAGCAGCAAAGAATCCTGTGGCACCTTATAGACTAACAGACGTTTTGGAGCATGAGCTTTCATGGATGAATACCCACTTTGTTGGATGCATGTGGGGCCAGGGGAACTGGGGGAGGAGGCCATACACAAAGATATTTTATATCTAATTTGAGAGACCTCCCTCGGTTTGGTGTTCACTTGCAGATTTTTCCTGTGTAATTGTGCTATACTTATGTGGAGAGCTCTGGCTTTCACCTGGAATCATGAAAGTACTTTGCAGTCTCTAACCTTCTGCATGATTTTACAAATCCTGTAAATTCATCTTTAATGGACAATTAAAGACAGCTCATCTCACACTCCTTGCTTCACTGCTGAATTAGCAGCTTTGGAAACCCCCCATCCATCAGGTGAAAAATGCTGAAATGCTTACCTAGCTCTGAAGGATGCAGGGGCCTGTCAGAGAAGAGAGTGGGGGCAGGAGGAGAAGTTAGACAGAATGCAAAGCAGTGGGGAAGGACCCCAGGGCTAAAACAGGTGGAAGGAAGAAAGGAATCCATTAAATCATGTCAGGTGTTTATGCATTTCAACCTCTTTCTCACTGTGTCGTTCCTTTGGAAGTATTAAATGTCTGATAAGCTACATATTTATATTAAAGCATATCCTGTTTAAAAAGGAATGAAAACGCTGACATAAAAAGACTTATTTGAATTTAATAGCTATCCTCCACAGAAACTGCATCCATTCTGCAAATCTTTGGGGGAAAACCAAATGCTTCAATTGAAAATCAATCAGAAAAAGCTGGCTTGTGTACATTCATGTGTAATGCAGGCTCAAACTACAGACTGCCCTGCCTCTTGAGTCCAGCAACCCAAAAATCACCCAAAAGTCCAACAACCCAAAAGCCTCTATCCCTGAACAGTGCAGCCCCCAAGTTCGAAAGTTTATCTGCAGGGTTTTACTCCACCAGCCTGGGTGGAAATGCGGGGGCGGGGAAAGGGCCACACGGGGTGTTAAGGGGCACCTTACATGGTCTGAGGCCGATTGCCCCATCTCTCCATGGGGTTCTGCTGCAGCCTTCACCACGAGCCGCTCCACTCCACCAGCCGTCCCATGAACTGCTCCACTCTGCCCCACTCCACCTCGCTTCACTCCACTCGCCATCCCGTGGGCCGCTCCAACCGTCCCACAAATTGTTCTGCTCTGCCAGCTGCTTAGCAATATATCTTCAGGCTCCCCCACTAGTTAACACAGCACTCAGTAATCTCAGCTCTTAGTAATTTTAGCTCTACAATTATTTCAACTTGTAGTACAGGAGCTCCAGTGCTGGTGTGCCATTGGGCCAAAGTGAATTCAGCACAGCAGCCTGTAACCAGACTCTTAATAGAATCAAAATTAGCTCTGCTATTCAACAGTGGGGAGAGAAGGAGATGCAATTAGTGTTTCAAACCCTCAAAGGGGGCCCATCCCACCAGGTACAAATACCTCCCTCCCTCCACCCCTTCTCTCAATTCACTGGGTTTTGGAACCCATGTCCCTTGTCTAGTGAGTGCTACTTAGTTGATGGTGAGTCCCTCTGTCATAAAACAGTTCAACTGGCCTTGATTCAAATAATCAGGGTAACAACTCTTTATTCTTCCTGTCCCAATAACAGAGAAACTGAGGATCCCACAGCAGCCAAAGTGACCATTTGGGTGGCTGCGAGCTCATGCTACATGGGGTGGGTGTGCCTATGCAAACAAGACCAGCCCCTGAAGTTCTTTTCCACAACTCACCACAATTCACCACCAGATGTCAGGGTAGAGCTCATCCTGACCCTGCTTACAATAATTTATAACAGCTTCTAACTTTTACATGCTATTCATGTTTCTAACATGTTTCTAACATACATTAAACATTTATAAACCCTTTATCAGCCTTTTATAAACAGATTCTTAACATAAAGTGCAAACAAGCTACTTTAATTTAAAAAAAACAGCAACACTTTTGTAGAGAAATGAGCTCACTGGCCAGCATGCCCTCTTACAACAGGGCATGGCATAGCAGGCTCTCCTCCTCTGGGGCATTCTGCAGTGGTCTGCTTTTTCTCATGACTTGGTCCTCGGGCCTGGTCACATTCGTTTCCACCTCTTCTGGTGGGACAGAAAATCCCAGACACAATTGTTTAAAACCTTATTCCAGACTTTCAGCCCCAACCCTGGAACCAGTCATCTTCACATACCTTTGCTCTTGTATCAGGAGGGATTTAACGCCATCTTCCTTGGTGGCCAGTACAGAAACACAGGCTGTCCCTTTGCTATGAGTTCCAGCCAAGGCACCCTGTGGCAAGCCACTAAGGTCTGCTTCTCTCTTCTGCTGCCTCCCTGGACTACTTCCTGCACTAGCTTGTCTGTTCTAGGCCCTCTTCTGGGATCTGCAGAGTTCTTTTCAGCTCCTTGTACAAAGGAACATCTCCCAGAGCTTTCTTCCTGGAGATTCAGCTTCTCCCCTATTGTGAGAAATCACCATAGAATCATAGAAAATTAGCGTTGGACGAGACCTCTTGAGGTCTCGTCCAACCCCCTGCTCAAAGAAGGACACCACTGCGGTTACATCACCCCAGGTTTTCCAGCATCTCTCTTGATCCTTCTCCAGTGCTCCCTTCTCAGAAGAGAAAAAAAGAAAATAGCCTTGAAGGCTTTCTCCTCCCTTCTCCCTTTTTTTGGTTTTGTTAGTTAGCCCCATCCATCACAGCTAGGACTCATTCTTAATTGTCCTGGCCCACCTTCCAGGTGCAAGCAAATGAACTAATTGCTCTCTAGTTCCAGTTAACCCTTTCACTGCCACTCTGGGGTACACACTCATCACCACTTTCTTTTAAGCATTTTCCAGAAAACAATACAAAAATGCTACCTCCCCCTTACTCAAACAAATTCCACCTACTTCAGAGGACTTCAGTGGAAGTGTTAGTATAAGTGAGGTGAACAGGATTTGATATTGTCTAATATATAAGAGGGTCTATATTCTGATATTTTTTTTCTGCATAGTAAATGTGGAAAGTAAGTATAATCTGAGTATGAACAGAGTTTAATAGAAAAGTTTTCATCTGGGGGGGAAAACATGATCAAGAATGATAATTAATTTTGAGTAGTAAATTAATTAGGTTCTACATTCTCTCCACTTTTCATCCTCTTTACCAATCTATACAAGTGAATCATATTAATGATCCTGTTTGAAATTCCTCTGACATGGCTGATTTATTAAAGCATGGAAGATGGATGCAGAATATCTATGTCAGCACTCTGGCTGGCAGATCTTCTGTTTCACTCAAGATGCTGTCAACATAAAATAAAAAAGCACAGATGTTACAATCTCAGCAATACACTCTGTACTTCTTCTTTGTATAGTTATTACAAAGCTTGTAAATTTGCATGAAATAAGGATGAGATCTTAAAGAGCTAATCATCATATAAATATGATACATTATGTTCAATATTTAGACTCTGTGCCCTGGTCAGCCCTCACTGGTTGTTGCATGTTCACTAAAATTAAGGCTCTTTTTAGCTTTATTCTAAGGATTTTAAAGGAAATATGTAAAGAAATATTTCTGAGTAGTTGAAAGACTTCACAGTAACTGCTAGATTAAAGAAAAATGCAGATGCTGCACAAATAGTTCATACCATTCAAAGTCCAGTTGCAGAACCTTTCCTTCTTTTGGCCTTGGGTATTAAGCATGTATCTATTTCTGTTAACATCATTATACCTTACTGGCAACTTAAATTCATCTCAGTCAAATTTTAAATGGGTTTTGGAATGCAGTTATATTTCTCATGATTATTCATGGATAACTTTTGAGTTGGTCCCAACAAGAGAAAAGAATTTAGCAAATATTCTGAGTTTATCCTATATCTACCTTTTGGACTTTACAACTAGGTAGCATTAAAAATCAAAATGTGCTTCAAATTACAAACAAAGAAAGCCTCCTAAAAATAAAGGGATTCTCAAAATGGTAAAAAAATGGTTAAGAAGCTATTCAAATAACTCATGTTCAGTGCCCACATCTTTCCATGTTTCAGCTTAAAAGTTCAGTTAACAAACTGTTTAACCTATTGTCTCAAAGGCTGAAGATCTTTTGTAACAGGTTAACATGGTTCTCTTTTTGTTAGCAAAAGGACCCCAAATAGATTGACGCTGAATAAGGGCTTGTCTACATAGGGAAATTGACCAATTATTCTGCTGCAGCTATCCTGGTATAACTCCCCTGTGACTTTGTTCCAGAATAATTATTCTACTGTAGCTATGTCAGTCAATTTCCCTGTGCAGATAAGCCCTGAAATGGAGGGGCGGGGAGACTTATTTGCATATCTCCCAGGACCACATAACCAAGCCAGTATGAGTTTTGAAAGATGGACAAGTCACATGTTCTTACAAAAAGGACACTAATGTGTTTGGGCTGGAGATAAGACACCAGCGCATCAGCTGAAAGCAGTGCCTGGAAGTAGGAAAGAAGATCTGAAACCCAGGCATTCTCTCTGTGCATGCTTTGATGCTGCTTTTCCTGCTAATCCCCCTTTTTGTTGTTGGCAACTTCAACAAATATTTTCCATTATATAAGTCATTTGTACGCTCTAACCTTCCATTCCGTTTTCAAATCTGGCTACCTTATCTTAAAGCAAGTTATAGAAGAGTTCAGAAATGGGTTAGAAAAATGAGTAGAGTCTTGGAAAGACTTCACACGAGGAGGGACTGAAAACACAGAGACTGTTTAAAGAGAAGACAAATAAGACAGGACATGATAGAGGTATACAAAATGATGAATGGCGAGTAAACTCAATTGGCAGCTTTAGCAAACATTAGAGGAGCAATCAGCAGATGCTAAGACGCAGGATATGTGAATCAAGTTTGTGAGCTGTGGGATTATGAAAGCACAAAGGGAATTCTTCCAGATTTCTGGGATGTCTTGTGGTGCTGGGGGATTTTGACACAAAGCCCAAATGAAGTGTCTCTGGCCTGCAATTAAAGCTTGCAGCCCTCATGGTATTGCACTGGGTGAGAAGGGCTTTTAAAGCCAAAGGTCAGTTTGGACCAGTTCTTTGTGCAAGCCTGTACTTTTCCCTGGTGGCTACAATCTCTTTCCAAAACCTAAAAGTTTGCATTAAAAAAATATTAAGGCCAACATGTTAAATCTGAATGCCTAAAGTTAGGCTCCTAAATCCATATTTAGGCAAGTAAATATTATAGTATAGGTTTCAAAAGTTATTCAAGTGCTCTGAATCTACAATCAATACTGCAATACTGAGACTGGATAGGAAGATTCCAGATATATCGATCTGTTTAATTATATTTACCTGAAAAGTCTCATATTGTACTTCTTTCCTTCCCCTCCCCTCCCCAGCAGCAATTCCTGTTCATAGACAGCTAAGGGCCATCAGATCCCAAAACATATCAGTAACGCTCGATATTCATTGGAATATGTTCTGGTACTCACCCAAAATCACTTTGAAATTAGCCTTATTTATTAGTTGTGCTGTGTGGTTTATAAATAAAGTAAGGGTTAGATGGATCCACAGATTTGGATGTTCTAAATGTAATGTAATTTGGAGGCTTAGGGTAATAATATACTTACATTGAGGTACCCCTCTATTTTATAGACCTGCATTAATTTTTTTGTTTGTTTTTTTACTTTAGATCACAACTTTTGCTGTACTGGGGACTGCACTGACAACATGGTAGAAGCCCAAAGGCTACCCCTAAACTGTATCTACATTTACACAGAATTTTAATGAAAAATAAATACGCAGCATGCAGCACTTCACATAATGCAGACACAATATGCTTTGAAGATTTCAAGGTGTGGAGTGTTCATGAAAAGACTAAAGTCAACTTCCTGAGATCCAGCTGTATCTTAGAGGTGGCCATGTGCACTTCAGAATGCAAGTCCAAGTCTGCTAGTTGATCATGGGGATACGTGCAGATTAGCTGCCGTTTCCTATAACTCTAGCAAGCATTTATGGAAATCCAAAGGGTTTCCTTCACAAAATGGGTATTGAAGCATTGTGAGACAAGCTCTAGAGAACTTCGGCTTTAGCTTCAAGGTGATCTAAAAATGGACCTGCAAACAATCAACATTTTGAACACATTAAGGGAATAAAGTTTGAAGCTAATATAATCAGCAGTAAAATAGGTCATACTCCATTTAGATGAATAAGACCTGTACATACCACCTCAGATCCATTATTTTAGGCCATCAGCCTCCCAGATTAAAACTGTGCTACAGTGGCTCACATTCACATTCTTTTTGGTAAGGGCCAGAAGCTTACATTTTAAAAAATGAAAGCATATGTTCTGCAGAAACTGACTTGCGCTTCTGATGGGCTGAAATTTGTGGAGCCCAGTTTCAGAGATATTTATGTATGTAACAATTTATTCCTAATGGACAATAAAAGTTAATCAGGAAAATAAGCCTGACAAAGCATGTTAATTGTAAATAGAAATGGAAAGCATAATAAATAAGGATGAACAAATTAATTAGAGCAAATAAAAGCAAAATCCAATCCTGAGCCAAACCAACTTTATTCATATTCAGACAGGTTTGGATATTCTCCCTCATCTAGAACATAGTTCCTAAATGTGGTGGTTCTTTGTACATTACATGCAGATTTCCCTTTTTTCTTATTTCCCAAATTTCTAGCAAGATGCAAATTATTACAGCAGATTTGTGGGTAATTTGACATCCAGTTTCCTTGTGGATACATCCTTATACATATCCAGACATCTGTGAACTTAATTCCTGGGCAGTGCCCAATGGGGTGATGGGTGTGGTTTCTGCTATTATTATACTATCAATGACACTCGCATTATTTTGTTAACAGGAATAAAATCCCATCCTTCCCCTGTGCTTTCTGGAGCATCTCAGACTTCACTTAGAATGATTTAACCACCCAATCAGCCAGCCAGCCAGCAATGGGAGCATGACAGTCCCCAACCCTGCTGCTGACAAACTGGAGGACAGGCAAGGGCATGTCCCACTTCAGAGAGTGTGAATTTGCCAACACTTCCACCCAGAGACTGAAGATAAGGGTGTCCCGGTTCACCCGGTCATCAAGGATCGACAACTATCTACCGTCCCAAGATTCTGGGATGAGTGGATAAAGGCTCTGTGGAAGACAAAGTATGAAGTGGAGAGATAGGGGCTTATTGGGGTAAATTAAGGAACTGGTGAGGAATGAAGGTTCTGTGGGGAAGAGATTGGGTGCAGAGATGGCTATATAAATTCTCAGAAAAGAGATCAAAGCTGTAAACGAGCACTTATATTTGCATTAGCTAATAAATTTAATATTTGACATGCCCATTCCATGTGTGAGCCCCATTCCTTTTGTGAGATTTGAACACAAGCTATGTATTTACAAAATACCACTGCACTCCACCAAATCACACAAACTCCCCCCAACCACAGGGATCCAACAGTATTAGCTAAGGGTACTTACTGTACATAGAGTACTGGAGGCTTTGTGAAGTCTCTTTGCCCTTTTTTATCCCTCATACTAATTCATTTCAATGAAAGCTTTGTGTTTCATAAGTTTAACATGGTCTGAATATCAGGCTGTAAAACTGACCCATGGATCCCATGCTTAGAGGTTTCTAAACTGGTTCAAGTTATCTCCATAGCCAATACAATAACATAAGAACATAAGAACGGCCGTACTGGGTCAGACCAAAGGTCCATCTAGCCCAGTATCTGTCTACCGACAGTGGCCAATGCCAGGTGCAAGTGATCTCTATCCTTCCATCCATTTCCATCCTCTGATGAACAGAGGCTAGGGACACCATTCTTTACCCTTCCTGGCTAATAGTCATTTATGGACTTAGCCGCCATGAATTTATCCAGTTCCCTTTTAAACATTGTTATAGTCCCAGCCTTCACAACCTCCTCAGGTAAGGAGTTCCACAAGCTGACTGTGCGCTGTGTGAAGAAGAACTTCCTTTTATTTGTTTTAAACCTGCTACCTATTAATTTCATTTGGTGACCCTAGTTCTTGTATTATGGGAATAAGTAAATAACTTTTCCTTATCCACTTTCTCCACATCACTCATGATTTTATATACCTCTATCATATCCCCCTTAGTCTCCTCTTTTCCAAGCTGAAGAGGCCTAGCCTCTTTAATCTTTCCTCATATGGGACCCTCTCCAAACCCCTAATCATTTTAGTTGCCCTTTTCTGAACCTTTTCTAGTGCTAGAATATCTTTTTGAGGTGAGGAGACCACATCTGTACACAGTATTCGAGATGTGGGCGTACCATGGATTTATATAAGGGCAATAATATATTCTCAGTCTTATTCTCTATCCCCTTTTTAATGATTCCTAACATCCTGTTTGCTTTTTTGACCGCCTCTGCACACTGCGTGGACATCTTCAGAGAACTATCCACGATGACGCCAAGATCTTTTTCCTGACTCGTTGTAGCTAAATTAGCCCCCATCATATTGTATGTATAGTTGGGGGTTATTTTTTCCAATGTGCATTACTTTACATTTATCCACATTAAATTTCATTTGCCATTTTGTTGCCCAATCACTTAGTTTTGTGAGATCTTTTTGAAGTTCTTCACAATCTGCTTTGGTCTTAACTATCTTGAGTAGTTTAGTATCATCTGCAAACTTTGCCACTCACTGTTTACCCCTTTCTCCAGATCATTTATGAATAAATTGAATAGGATTGGTCCTAGGACTGACCCTGGGGAACACCACTAGTTACCCCTCTCCATTCTGAGAATTACCATTAATTCCTACCCTTTGTTCCCTGTCTTTTAACCAGTTCTCAATCCATGAAAGGACCTTCCTTTTATCCCATGACAGCTTAATTTACGTAAGAGCCTTTGGTGAGGGACCTTGTCAAAGGCTTTCTGGAAATCTAAGTACACTATGTCCACTGGATCCCCCTTGTCCACATGTTTGTTGACCCCTTCAAAGAACTCTAATAGATTAGTAAGACACGATTTCCCTTTACAGAAACCATGTTGACTATTGCTCAACAGTTTATGTTTTCTATGTGTCTGACAATTTTATTCTTAACTATTGTTTCGACTAATTTGCCCAGTACTGACCGTTAGACTTACCGTCTGTAATTGCCAGGGATCACCTCTAGAGCCCTTTTTAAATATTGGCGTTACATTAGCTAACTTCCAGTCATTGGGTACCGAAGCCGATTTAAAGGACAGGTTACAAACCTTAGTTAATAGTTCCGCAACTTCACATTTGAGTTCTTTCAGAACTCTTGGTGAATGCCATCTGGTCCCGGTGACTTGTTAATGTTGAGTTATCAATTAATTCCAAAACCTCCTCTAGTGACACTTCAATCTGTGACAGTTCCTCAGATTTGTCACCTACAAAAGCCGGCTCAGGTTTGGATCTCCCTAACATCCTCAGCCGTGAAGACTGAAGCAAAGAAATCCATTTAGTTTCTCCGCAATGACTTTATCGTCTTTAAGCGCTCCTTTTTTGTATTTCGATCGTCAAGGGGCCCCACTGGTTGTTTAGCAGGCTTCCTGCTTCTGATGTACTTAAAAAACATTTTGTTATTACCTTTGGAGTTTTTGGCTAGCCGTTCTTCAAACTCCTCTTTGGCTTTTCTTATTACACTCTTGCACTTAAGCTGGCAGTGTTTTGTGCTCCTTTCTATTTGCCTCACTAGGATTTGACTTCCACTTTTTAAAGGAAGTCTTTTTATCTCTCACTGCTTCTTTTACATGGTTGTTAAGCCACGGTGGCTCTTTTTTAGTTCTTTTACTGTGTTTTCTTAATTTGGGGTATACATTGAAGTTTGGGCCTCTATTATGGTGTCTTTAAAAAGGGCCCATGCAACTTGCAGGGATTTCACTTTAGTCACTGTACCTTTTAACTTTTTTAACTAACCCCCTCATTTTTGTATAGTTCCCTCTTTTGAAATTAAATGCCACAGTGTTGGGCTGTTGAGGTGTTCTTCCCCCACAGGGATGTTGAATGCTATTGTATTATGGTCACTATTTCCAAGCGGTCCTGCTATAGTTACCTCTTGGACCAGCTCCTGCGCTCCACTCAGGATTAAATCTAGAGTTGCCTCTCCCCTTGTGGGTTCCCGTACCAGCTGCTCCATGAAGCAGTCATTTAAAGTATCGAGAAATTTTATCTCTGCATTTCGTCCTGAAGTGAAATGTTCCCAGTCAATATGGGGATAATTGAAATCCCCCACTATTATTGGGTTCTTAATTTGATAGCCTCTCTAATTCCCTTAGCATTTCATCATCACTATTACTGTCCTGGTCAGGTGGTCGATAATAGATCCCTAATGTTATATTTTTATTAGAGCATGAAATTTCTATCCATAGTGATTCTATGGAACATGTGGATTCGCTTAAGATTTTTACTTCATTTGAACCTACATTTTCTTTCACATATAGTGCCACTCCTCCCCCTGCACGACCTGTTCTGTCCTTCCGATATATTTTGTACCCCGGAATGATTGTGTCCCATTGATTGTCCTCAGTCCACCAGGTTTCTGTGATGCCTATTATATCAATATCCTCATTTATTACAAGGCACTCTATTTCACCCATCTTATTATTTAGACTTCTAGCATTTGTGTACAAGCACTTTAACAACTTGTCCCTGTTTATTTGTCTGCCCTTATCTGATTTGCCAGATTCTTTTTTATGTGACTGTTTATCATCTGATCTGGCCCTTACATTATCCTCTTCCATCCTCTGTTTCAGAAACCTCAGTTCCATTATGGGAGCATGATACTAATGTGAATATTGATTAAGCTTATTGGGATTCAGAGAGTGAACTTATGTCACCTGGAAGAATGTGGCAGCTGAATCCTTTTTAAAAAAAAGAATGAAAAACTTTCACGGTTGGAAAAAAGTCCAAATAGGGACATAAAACTCATTAACAGAATGAAAGGGGAATCCAGTGTAAGCTGAAAACAGCTGCTAAAGCTTTCAGAGAAATTGCATGCACAAATTATGTTATGTATACATGTAAGAAACATGGAGTGTTAAAAAGCTTCCAAGGAAAAGTGCTTTTTTTGCTATTGGCTATCTGGTTGCTTTTGGTATAAACTGTTGCTGAGGAGTTTTCAGTTCCAGCAGAGCACTTGCGTATTTGAGGCTAGGATACTCACAAAGCATAAAGGTATGCAGGCCCTTGTGTAAGTCTTTGAAGAATTGGGGTCTAAAATTGCCTCCTGATGAGTGAAATGTAACCCAAAGAAACAAGACTAATCCAAATAAAGCACAGTTCTAAAACATACAATCCTTGCATAATCTTCAGCATGCATACTACTTAATGCATATGCATGGATTGATTAAGCTATCAGGAGATGCCAGTGTTTACCCCACAGTGGCATCTGAGAAACCACAATATTTTCCTAGACGTAGAATACCAAATAATTATACTATCCCTGACACCACTATGCTAAATGTAGCATGTTGACTTGTTATAGGACAACCTGTGTGTGCATATTATTCTGCCTTTGTATATTGTGTGTTACTTGCCTTTTTTACTGACTGCATTTGGTAGAATTTGAAGTTAATGCATAAAGTTAGGCACCTTCATAGTCTTTGCAGGACCAGGGCTTTAGCTTGTCGTTTTTCTTTGGTAAGTGACCATCAAAGTTTTCTTAAGTTAAATAAACTCCACCAAATCCTTGGCTCGTGTAACTGGCATAATTCCTCTGAAGTTAATGGAGACACCCACTATGTCCTGCGTTAAATAAATTGTAATATTGATGATAAAACACAGTCCTAACTGAGAGCCACTTCCTATTGGAGTTTTACCATTAATTGAATGGAAGGAGGATAAAGCCCTACAGCTGGAGAGAGATGTGAAAGAACCAGTATTTGGAGGTCTGGCACTGCGCTTTTTCTGGAAGCTGTAAATACAGCCTTCAGTGCACTGCCACCTGGTAATGTGGTCAGACTAATATGATCATTCCACCTTTGCTTTACTTTTACTGTCTCCTCCCTACAGAGCAGCAATAGACTGTGACCTGTTACAATACATCTGTGTTAAAAATCTACCACAGTATATTTTTATATTTGTTTCTTTGGTAGGTCATGGCCATTGATACTTCTTAAGTTGATTTAATAAAGCAACTGGGAGTTTGTTTGCTTCTGTTTGGTGATATCTCTGTGCTACATGAAACATACATATCTGTTGAGAATGAGACTACTAGCAGGGGAGTAGTCAGGATTTTCTATATTTGCTACCTTATAAATTCAGGCAGGATTCTGCGTATTGCCAGAATAAGTGCTGTGGCAAAGTACCTGCCTCTCTTCTGCTAGCTCAGTCCTTCTTAGCCTTGGAGACACAGGCTTGGGCAAAGCAAAAGCCCTTCCCAGTCGCGCAGGGTCTGGCGATCCCTTCTCAGTCAGCCCCTTGCTCTGTTTTCCTCTCCTCCTGGGGAGAGTGCAATCTGCCTTGCAAGAAGCGTTTCAGAGTTCAGCTACCCCTACTCACTGGTAGCCACTCTACTTCTCTCCTCCTCCCCTGGTTCCCTGCCAGGGAGGGTTTAAAAAGGTCTCCAGCAATTGGGGCCAGCTGTAACTAATTAGTTCCCTGGTAACCTCTGTTCCAGCTGAACCTTATTCCTCCATGGTTAAGCATTCTGGGACTAATTACTACCCCTTTCCTGATAGCTAATTGTCCTGAGTTTGCCACAGTGCTCACTCGCAATTTGTGTTCTATCTTTTCATTCCCTCACCCTGGATTCCCTCCTACCAACAGTCCTCACACACACCAGTGGCAAGTTCAACACCATAGGCTTTATTTACAACATGCTTTACAAGTGTTTGTTCCTCACAGCCTTCAGCGGTTCCACAAACTTTAACTTATAACCAAGGCACAAGACAGGAGGGGGAGACAGATTAGATTTTGGGCTCCTTTGCTCTTCCTTCCAGCCTTCCCTCCTCCCTCCTACCCCCCCCCCCCTTCAACCATCCTCAGCTGAGGAGTTGAATCACCTGCTTGTTGCTTGTTTAATCACCTGTTACTTAACCAATTATGTCATCCCTCTGGATCAGGTAGGGGATGCTTATCAAGTACAAAGAGTGGTGAGTTAGCCTTAAGCTACTCACACTGTGTCATGCTTTTACAAGCAGTGCTGGAATTACTGCCAACATTCTGCTGAAACCAGTAAGTGCAGAGAAATGTAAAAATAGAAGAAGAGACAATAAAAATGTACCCAAACTATTCTGAAACTCAAAAACAAAACAAAAAATGGGTTTGATCTGAATTTTCTTCAAAACTTCAGATCAGTTCTTCTTCATCTGAACCAGTGCACATATCAATGCATTTCCAGCTCTTGTAAGATTTCAGCACTTATAAACAGGTGGTTAATGATATAGTATAATGGTCATAGGACCAGTTCTAAAACCTTCATTTTCATTCCTGTAAGTTCTTGTAACAAATAATTGAAGTGCTACTATGACTATTATCTGTTTTCAAACTAGCACCATTTTCTAATTATCTTTGTAAACATTTTCCTAAAAATACCATCATTATGGAAATGAAATAAGTTCAAATGAATTCCTGTGACAACAGATATGGAACAAATATGGATTGGTTAAGCAATCTCTTTCCCTTGGTGAATCTACATATGACTTATCTGTGAAGATATGTATACATATATTTATGGAGTTTATACAAGAAAGGATGTCAAATTTATCATTCTACTTGTTTCAAAACTGACCACTTATGGTTATGAACCTATTTTCCATTCCTTTTGATTGATCTCATTCTATCCCTTATCTGATAGGTTTATTTTCTTTTTGCAATATTCTTGCTATTCAAACTGCCTATCAGATACTTTGATTACACAAGCTTACAATATAAAATAATATAGTCACTGCAGGATGAGCTAAGGATGGAATAAGTGGTGAAAATAAGATGGAATAAGTGGTGAAAATCTCATAACAAATATAGAAGAAATTGATACAAAAGGCTAAGGAGATTCATGATAGAAATTATGTAAAATAAAATTGGCACCATATGACTCTATACAGATTAGTATTTATACATTAGACAAGTAGGGATAGATGAACTAGAGGTCACCTGTACAAAAAAGGACATAGTGAATCTAGAAAGAGTAAGCGTAGGAATAGAAGAATAGTAGCATTAGTCAGAGGGGGAAAGTAGACACTGGGCCAAGTTCTCTGCTGGCACAGTTCCTTTGGCTTCAGTGGAGATACACCAGCATAGAATTTGACCCAGTGTATCATCCTTGCAGCTAAAATCATCATCAATAGTTTAGAAGACCAGAGTGTTCAAAAAGCAATTATATTTACAGTAAAAGCATTAACTTTATGGTTAGGAACATTGCCCGTAAAACACCCAATACTGGCCTTTCCACAGTATCTTTGGGTTCTCTTTCCTGATACTTCAGCTAGCAAATAAACAGTAGATATTGGCCGCAGTTGAATTTAATATAATCATTTATTGACCAAAGTTATACATATTGAGCAAAGCTTCAGCAATGTCAGTATTTAATGTGAGCAACGATAAATCTTCTGGTTGAAGAAAACTAGAAGTCAATATATGTATTGTTACATATAGTGTATTTTTAAAAGTAGTCCTGATATGGCGATTGATCTAATTTTATGTAAACTCTTAGGGCTTTTTAAGTCAATGTTAGAAGGCAGTATTGCCATGCTGTAAGTAATACATTCCATTTTCTTACATTCATCATCATAGTGGTGCCCTACTGGAAAAAAAATCTTTGGCAGCAAAGCTGAATAGTGCTTTCTATTAGAGATGCACAAAAACTGAAGAAGAAATTTGTGAGCATTCACTCTATTTTAAAAATGATTTGCTCCAGCAACAATTACATATCTATAGAGTCTATTATTCATGAACATATAAGTGATCAAGTTATCATGAATGTATACAGATAGTGAATTTTAAAATCACATATACGCAAGAATTCACACTGAATATATGATACGATACAGTACACTATAGGCACAATAGGGAGAGAGAGGGCCCAAACTTCTTTACAAGGCATCTGAGATAGAAAAAATTAAATAGGAAAGATATAAATTGTACCACACCATTAGCAACTAGAACTCGACATACAGAATATTGCTATTTCTCTGAGTTAAAAAATCATGAGCTAGGCCTCAAAAAAATCCCATGAGATTGCCTGAATAAAATAAATACATTTTAGGTTCTCTATATTCACCTTTTGTTTTCTGAGCCTTTAGGATTGATGTTTTCAAGCTTTTCTCTTCAAATGTTCTTCCTGTGAATGAAAGCTGAGAGTCTCATTTAATCACATGACTCCAGTAGCTGGAGCTTTAAAAACACATCAAATATCTCAAGACTTGTGGTAAAATCTCAGACTACCCTATTACAAACTGGAAGGCCTCCCTGAGCTGCAAGAAACAAAGGGAGAGAGTGGCCCCAGTGAGTTTATCTTCACTAAATTGCTGCACCAATACAGCTGCACTACTGTAGTGCTTTAGTGAAGACACTACTATGCCGATGGGAGAAATTCTCCCATCAGCATAGTTAATTCACCTCCCCAAGCGGCAGTAACTGTGTTGATGGAAGAAGCTCTTCCACTGACATAGCGCTGTGTCAGTATAATTGTGTTGCTCAGGGGTGTGCATTTTTCTCACCCCTGAGCAATGTAGTTATACTAATATAGGTCTGTAGTGTTGACCTGGCCTGTGTCATCTTTTGCAAGAGTGCACTACACAGTTCCAACCACAATTAATTAAAGGTGTTCAGTTCTTCTGAAAAATCAGGTCACTTTCATTTAGGTATCTAAATATAAAGTTAAAAACCTCATATTAGACCTCCAAGTTTGAAAACGGTGGCCTTATCCTTTGTGCTGCAGTTTATCCATTTATAAAATGGGTATAAATTAATGGGAATTATTCATTGCTGGAAAATTCTGGAAAATTGGCATTGCTCAACCCCCTCCTCCTCCTCCTCCCAACCAACAGTTGCCTTTGTTTTTAGTAAACAAAACTATCACTGATGCCCCTCCCGGCCTTTGAATCCTCCATGTTCCACTCCTCTCAACCCCACTCCCCATCTCCACTCTCCTCAAGAGGGTTGTGTGAGGTGTGCAGTTCCTGTTCTCTCAGCATCTGAAGCTACTAATTTTGGGAGATCTAGTGCAGTTATGTGGGAGAAGGAGTCATTTCTCCGATATGTGCCAGCATTAGATCTAACCCACAAGCCAGCCCACAGTGATTGCTACAGCTCAAAGTAGAATCCAAGATTTCTCTGACTCATGCCGCTGGCTCTAATGAGAAGATCTCTAGGCCTCCAAGCACTCTCAAGCAAATCCCCTTGCTCTATTTCTCACTGTAATTCTCACATACCACAGTGTGAGATATATCCCATCTCCTAGATCATTAAGTCTCTATGGCTCTAGTTTCTTACAGTTCTAGTTTTAAATTTTCCTCTGCTTTTAAGTAAACTAGCCTTAAGATTGTCAGACTGGTAGGAATTGTTGTTAATTTTTTTTAAAGTAAAGATGTGTGAGTTGTCCTGCCAGGACTGTTTTCCCAAACTCAGATGCCTTCCGTTGCTCTTTGTTCCAGATTTCATCCTCATGTGCATATCAGTATGTCCAAGGTGAAATGGTAGTCAGCCTGCTGACTTTGATTGATGAAAATGCACCCATATTACAAATGCACAGTTGTCTGTTACCTGATGACAGGCAGTCTGATAGGCCTATTGTTTTGAGACTGATACAAAGTCAATAAAATCACATACCACTTAAGAAGTCACATGCTTCACTGGTACTGCAGGTCAAAACTCAAACCCAATCTTATATTCTAAGGCTTACTTGTCTCAATTGCATTGAGAATTGAAAACGGCAAAGTTTACAGAGATACTTGACTGTGCTGCCTTGCACCTAAACTTGTAGTTCAAGCTCCTACTTTCTACCCCATTAAGATGTTGTGTTTGTTTGGACATGGAATTTTGATTAGTGATAGGGAGCTTTGCCAGACTTTCACCCCAGATATTTACTGTAGATTAAAATTAGGCTCTAATGGAGTTTCACTGACATTCCACATGAGAAGTTGTGGACGAAAGTCATGCTTTCTTGACGTCAGAACTTTGTGCTATTCAACAATTAATATTAGATTGCTGTATTCATAGGACTTAAAGCTATGATATTGCAAAGTAAGGAGGTAGAGCTCTAAAATATTGGATGTATGGCAAGAGCTGGCAAGAACTGTTAAAAATCAGTATGAAGGGTTTTTTTGTTTTGTTTTGGTTTTTTATGTTTGTGATTGGGATGGCCTGCATCAGACGACCAAAACAGATGAATTAATGAAAGGACAATCATACTCCATGTTTTAGTTCTAGCAAAGGGATTGGTGACGCCCAAATGAATGCAATTCATACAGTGATACTGTGCCTGTAGGGATCAGGGCTAGAATAATTTCACTGAACCATTTCCCCAACAATTGTATGTTAAATTCAGGTTGCTAATCTAAGCAATTTAATCATGTATTATTTCAATCAAATTTTGGCTCAGGACATGCCTGCTTTTGTGATTTTAGACTTAGCTGAAAGAAATGTTTTAAAAAAACCTCAAAATACTAGATCCATAGCTGTGGAAATTAGCATAACTCCATTGACTTCAATGGATTTACACTAGCTAAAGCTCTAGCCCTTGAAGTGCAATATAAAATTGCTTGATACTGTAAAGTTTGCATTCAAAATAAATCATCAATAATAGAAGTGCTACATATACTTGTACATTACAGCAGATTGATTTTCAGAAAAAGGTATAAAATTAAGAATTACTCTAATTTTAAAAGCCAAATTCAACCTTTGTTGAGGGATGAATTTGCCCTATAAATTCTATAATTTATTATGTGGTATCATCTGGTAAAATCTGAATACTGTCCACCAAATGCTCTTTCCTTGAATGTGTTGTATGCCAGAACATTGTTAACTCAAGAGGAGTTGATCTGAAACCTAATTGATTAGAATATCTTCACATTTCTGGTGTTGATACTTGGATTTTGTGGCATATCTGTGAAGGAATATAA
Organism: Chelonoidis abingdonii; assembly: GCF_003597395.2. Taxonomy (NCBI): domain Eukaryota; kingdom Metazoa; phylum Chordata; order Testudines; family Testudinidae; genus Chelonoidis; species Chelonoidis abingdonii. Next base: position 29,920,581 of record NC_133778.1, on the reverse strand, counting down.
CAAATTATATGTTGTGGGAAATGTAGCAGGAACTCTGCTGCTACTGTAGAGTTATTTCTGAATTTAATCAAATATTTTCTTTAAATTCTAAGGCTACCATTTTATGTGCTATAATTTACCGTTTCTCTTCAGAAGTAGCTGGTGAGGGTGCAGCTAAGAGGCAATAATATCTAGCAATATCCACTCCAGAAATCTCTTCATGTTATTTAGACGATTGATTAGGTTACTGAGAAGATTATTTCTTTGGAGTTTTTCACTTTTCTACCAGTTTTCATCGTCGCTTTTCTAGGTAAAGTGAAGAACTTAGCTCACAGAGGCAAAAGCTAATCCTTTGAGTAATTTATAATTGGTGAGAGACTCGAACATTTTTCCTATCAGAGCATTATACACTGCTACCTTGACATAACGCCACCCGATATACACAAATATGGATATAAGTGGTAAAGCAGAGCTCTGGGGGAGGGGGCACTCCTGTTTCACCTATAACGTGGTAAGATTTTTTGGCTCCCAAGGACAGCATTACATCAAGGTAGAGGTGTATTTAATCTTAAAATACTAGGTAAACAAACCCAAATGAGAGCTTGCAGTCAACATCAATGAGTGTTATCCCTGAATATGGACTGCAGGATGGCCTACTCTGCTTTGAATTTTCTGAGAAATTAATTCCAGATAGCTAGTAGGCCAAATCCTGCTCCCTAACTTAATGTGGCTAGCAGTATGTAAATTAATGGAACTGTTAATTTATATGCTGCTAGCCACATTAAGTTAGGGGAGCATGATTTTTCAGATCGAAATACTATTAATCTATTAATGTGGTTATTAATAGTATTTCGATCTGAAAAATCATAAAATTGCTATTCCTAACAAAATCACTGTTGAAAATAGCACATAAAACCTCCATGCATGACATTTGAGAGAGTGGGAATGAGAACATACAATGGATTACCTGTTTCCTGAGGAACTGTTTTTTCTTATATTTGGTCTTCTGCTTTGGTGTGGCATATTTGATAGGGGTCCAGATATCACATTTTAGTGAGGCGGGGTGGGATGATTTTGAAAAATGACAAAATTGTAAATTTACAAGCAGTTTTCCTTGCTGCTGGAGAAGACAGGAAGGATGATCTTATGGCTCAAATCTTTTAGGTTCTAATTTCAGCTGTGTCACAGATGCCCTGCAGAACACTGAGAAAGTCACGTGCAGAGGATTCTTCAAAGGGGATAGTTTGGGCAAATGACATGGGATTGGAGAATTTGAGTCTGTAAAGTATGTAATAAATATAAATAATCGAGGTGTAACGTACTTTTATTACAGCAGATTGATCTGCAACTAAAGTTACATGGTGCTCTGGAAATGGTAAGGATTTTCTAAGCTTAAGGGAATCAGTGTTGGAGTTCCGAAAATGCTCTACATGCACAAACATGAATGGAGCCCCAACGGAGCATGCAACAGGCTACCTATGGCAGTGCAGGCTTTTGAAAATGTTGATGTTAATCTGTGTGGGTGAAATTCTGATCCTACAGAAGTCAATGAGAGTTCTGCCATTTACTTCACTGGGGCAAGGATTTCACACTCTGCACCTCAGTTTCACATCTCTAAAATAGGAGGAATAATAATTCAGGGGTATTGTGAAAACAAATTGATTATTTTTAGAGAGACTCTTAAATACCACAGTGGCAGCATCATAGCAGAGGATGTGTATAAATAAAAGTTCTGTGCCATGGTAGTAAAAATGATTGGTATAACAATAAAATAAATTTATTTTGTAATAGGTTTTATATAGCGCTGATTTTTTCCCCACTGGTATAAATTGACACAGAACTCCTGTACTTTTAATGAATCCATGCTCACCGGTAAAAACTTGGAAACATGAAATGATACTAAGAGCTGCAGGTACTGGTATTGAACATGTTGCCACAAGAAGATTAGTTCCGGAAAATAATGGTAGTAGCCAAGATATTTAAAAGAATAAGCGTTTTCAACTTTCTGACCAATCCAGCTGCTTTTTTCTGCTGATTCAATTGAATAGATAACCACCTTTCACTGATTAAAATGGTACTGTGGAGGAGTGTATGTGTAGGGATCTGGGGGTTCTCTTTTCAGTCCCAACAACAATACCAGAAGTACTTGTAATGTATCATACAAGCTTATAGTGATCTTCATTTGTAATTTTCCATATAATTATTTCTTTATTACATAAATTCTCCCTTTAATTTATATTACAGCTAATCCATATGAAGTGGCCAGAACAAAAAGAAAAATAATTCTATTAATTCAGTTTGACATGTGGCTGTTTAGTATGAGAGCAGGCCAGGGAGGTGGAGGAGCTTTTTGACAACATATTAGGAAATGAAAATTGGTTCTTTCGCGATACAGGCAGCTCATTCTTCCAAATTTGCCATGATATCAGTTATGTTGTTGTTAGTGTGGCACAATCACATCTTACCTCTTGTTCCTCCTTCACTCCCTTAAAGAGAGGCTGACAAATTAAAAATAATTAATTATGAATTTAAGGAGCAGATATACTTATAATTATCTCAGACATGCGGTGATTATGATAAGATCCCCTGAGGGGTTCAGCTGGAGTGACTGCAGACTCCATGGTAATTGTTGAAAGGGCAACTGTATTTCCTCCTGTCCCTGTGCCAGCAGAGCTTGAAATGTACAGCCAAAATAATTGTGTCCGAGCACTGAACATGACTAGAAGTGAGCAGGTATTTTATTTAAAGGAAGTTGATTCATGAGCGCTGGAAAGCCTTGGAGGCTGCAGAAGGGGGAACAGACAATCTTCAGTTACAGTAAAAAGACCTAAGATGAATGTAAACCATTAATAAAAAACATGTGGGATTTGAGTGTATTGCTACTGCTCCTTGCAGTGTATTTAACAATTAGACTTATTTGACTTGCTAATATGGACCTTGGGCTATGGGAGACAAAGTGTAAAATAAGAGGTGATCCTGTAATACTTATTCATGCAAGTAGTTCTATTGACTACAGTGGGAGTAGTCATAAAAGTACATTCCCAGGATTAGCCCCTAAGAACAGGACACCTCAACTTTTTCTCAAATTAAAAATTCCAGTGGAAGCAATGGAAATCACATGTAGCTTTTCCTTTTAAAGTGAAGCATACAGATTATCTAACATACTCTTTGTTAGGAAAAACCTGTATTTTGAAATACCATTTGCGAGGTTTAGCACTTTTATCAGGAACCAGAGAGCCTTGGATATCTTAAAAGGAAAGAAAGGAAATCAGATTTTTTTTTAATTCATGCTAAAACCATGCATTTTTCCATTTACAGGCATTAATAGAAAGGGTTGGAAGGTGTGATCCCATTCCTACATATAAAAATGCCCCTCTCTAAAATACCAACCTCCCTAATATTAGTTCTTGAACCACAACCACATTTATCTGATTTCTGTCTCCTGTTGCAGCAAATGAAATCTGCTGAAAGCAAGCAGACCTACCAAGAACCAACTCTGGAAGAAACAACTGAGTGCTACAGAAACCAGAAGTGAAAACTTGGCCTTACTGAAGTCAATGAAAGTTTCACCCAAGGATTTCACCCCAACTGCCTTTCCTGAATGGTGTATGTTACCCCAACCTAGGATAATATAATTAGTTAAATAATATATATATAAAACTGGAAGTTAAAAACAAGGAAGAGGAGGGAAAGCTGCATCCTGTTATTCACCAGTTAATTAGCAAGATAAATCTATGTAGTAACATAATCAGTGAGTATGTAACCCTTCTGTCAGGCCAAGTTGATAGAAGGAAGGGCCGGGTTCAGTACATAGGGGTCCCTTCCCAACAACATAACACAAAACCAGCTCAAGCCCCCACCCAGTGACCTGGAAAATTTTATACACAACCCTGGGTGCCTCAAAGAGGCAATATTTCCCCTCTGGTAGGCACAGAGTCTCGGTATAGCAGAAAATTTTTAATAACATGAGTTAAACAACATCAGCATTACATTGGGAAAACACCACAGCTAGGGTTCATAGCCAAACCATGAGAAAAGACCTACCCCAGCAAATCGGGTCATGTCCTTTCCCTTTGGTTCTTGAGTCCAGCACCCCAAAAGTGTCTTGAGTCCAGCACCCAAGAATCACCCCAAGTCCCAAAAGTCCAACAACCCAAAAGTCTCTGTCCCTGGTCAGTGCAGCCCCAGAGTTCAAAAGTTTATCTGCAGAGTTTTATCCCACCAGTCTGGGTGGAAATGGGGGGGGAGGGGCATATGGGATGTTAAGGGGCACCTTATGTGGTCCGAGGCCAATTGCCCCACCTCTCCGTGGGGTTCTGCTGCAGCCTTCACCACGAGCCGCTCCACTCCACCAGCCATCCCGTGGGCCACTCCAACCATCTCACAAACTGCTCCACTCTGCCAGCTGCTTAGCAATATATGTTCAAGCTCCCCCACTACTTAACACAGCACTCAGTGATCTCAGCTCTTAGTGATTTCAGCTTGTAGTAGGGGAGCCCCAGTGCTGGTGCACTATTAACCCTAAGTGAATTCAGCACAGCAACCTGTAACTAGACTCTTAATGGAATCAAAATTAGTTCTGCTATTTCAAGCCCTCAAAAGGAATCCGCACCACCAAGAACAAACATCTATCCCCAGCCTCTTTCAATTCATTGGGTTTTGGAACCCATGTCCTTTGTCTAGCGAGTGCTACTTAGTTGATGGTGAATCCCTCTGTCATAAAACAGTTCCACTGGTCTTGATTCACATAATCAGGGTAACAACACTTTATTCTTCCTGCCCCAATAACAGAGAAACTGGGGATTCGACAGCAGCCAAAGTGACCATTTGGGTGGCCGTGGGCTCATGCTAGGTGAGGTGGGTGCGCCTATGCAAACAAGATCAGCCCTTGAAGTTCTTTTCCACAACTCACCACAATTCACCACCAGATGTCAGGGTAGAGCTCATCCTGACTCCACTTACAAGTAAAATAAAGGGGAAAATGGGAAACCTATGTTACTTTCAACATTTGGATACAAAGCAGAACTCTTGAGGGTGCTCTATGATGTATCAAACTGAACTGCAAGATAGTGAACCTAAATCAGTAGGCAAGAGATTTTCAAAGGCACAAACAGCAGTTAGACAGCTAATTCTCATTACTTTCCATAGGAATTACGTGGTTAGTGCCTATTTCTGCCTTCGAAAATCTATGGAAGCCTATGTGGTGTTGAAGATCCCAACCCATAGTTAAAGTTTCTCTATTTCATTTATGCAGGGCGTGCTGCATGCCTACTTGCTCCTTCCTGGAACAGATCAAGGCTAGTTCTAGGAGTGGGCAAGCAGGTCAGTCACTCTGGCATCAACGTCCAGGGAGCATCAAACTCCTGTACTTCTCAGCATTTCCTCTCCCCCGGAGTGGCCAGCTCAGTTGCTCAAGGCACGGATGGGAGGAGGGGATATTTTTCATCCTGGCCAGCTAAATGGCTTGGATGATTTATGGAGCTGAGGGTGAGTAGGGGCAAGCAATAGGAGGAGCTTTTCTGCCCACTAGATCTGGGTGAATAATTGATTTTTCAGTTTAATGGCAGTTCTAAAAAATCCTCGGGAAAAAAAACAGGTTTGGATTGAAATGAATCTGAAAATTTTCAGCATTTGTGGTGAATTGAAAAGAGCCTGCTCCAGAGCAGGGATCTGAACCAGCATGTCCCACATTCCAGGTGAGTGCCACTGGGCTGTTGGCCACAAATGTGGGGAGGGGGGAAATCAGCCCCACCACCTGCTCCTTTTGCAAGTGGCCAAAATTATTACTATCAAATTTGCAACTATTTTGAGATTGACTAAAACTGATTTTTTGTTAAATAAACTATTCATCTGAAAAACTTTACTCAGCTCTCCTGGCCAGTAGCCATCTAGGGCAGGGGATTGCGGTTTGCTGCTGCTCTAGGCCAGTAGCAAATTACTACCACTCCCTCTCTCCATAAAATAAGGAGGAAGGAGAGTAAGAAGTGTGCCTCAGAGCCATGTCTCTGAGGTACATGGCTTCCTCAGCTACCCCTAGGGTGTAAGCTTTCATGGGTAAAAAACCAACTTCAGACGCATGGAGTGAAAATTACAGTTACAGATTGTGCCAATATATATTTATGCCTGTATCTGTAATTTTCACTCCATGCATCTGAAGAAGTGGGTTTTTTACCCACGAAATCTTATGCCCAAATAAATCTGTTAGTCTTTAAGGTGCCACCAGACTCCTTGTTGTTTTTGTGGATACAGACTAAAATGGCTACCCCTCTGATATTTAGTACCCCTAGGGTGGTGAAGCTTACATATCATCTCTTGCTCTGGGATATACCTAAAGTAACAATACATACATTACATGAGAGGCTATGCAACTTTATTTCTCACCTATCCTTGAGAACAACATACCAGTTCTCTGATTAACTATGGATTTTGAAATAATGCTAACTACTACATCATATCTCCTTTTGTATTGAGTTAATATAGGTGTGATAAAGAATAAGAATGAAAAATAAAAGAGTAATCATAATATTATAGAGTTAGGTTAGAAAGTACCAGAGAAAAATAGTCAGTCTAAAAATTGTGGTATATAATTTGTTGGATTTTGGATCATCAAAACTAGACTTGAACACTAATAATTTGTACTGAAATCCACAAAAATGTCTTTTTTATCTGAAAAGCTTTTAATTTATATATCTATCAAATCCTTAGTTTACATGGTACTCACAATAAAATTTAAGGGGCACAATTTTTTTTCTTCTAAACTCTTTTTGATTTCTATGAAACTGGAAGTAACAATAACATTTCTGAAGTATAGTTATGTGCTGTCCCAGTTCTAGTCATGACCATACAAAGTTTTTAGAATAATTAGATCTGCCAAAGCATGATGGAGGGGATTTTTAATCCAGTATTACAGTTACCACAGAATACTCTATGATCTTCCACAATCAAGTTCTATAACATATGACAACTCCTACACAGGAATTTATGGAATAGGTAACAAAAGGTCAGGTCTTAGTCCCATTTGCCCTGCCACTTGTTTCTTAAAACTTCTTTCAAATTATGGCCTTACTTCTTCCACTGTTATTCCACACATTCTGAGCAGAAGGATCAGAGTGACAGAAAAAATTAGAATGAATTTTGTTTTAAAAGAAAAGAATGTCACAGCATTACAATAACCCATAGACTATAAGTGAATGTTCACAAACCTAGCTTACCAGCACTGTTTTGCATGGAAGCATGGTGAATGTGGTTTAGTTACTCTGTTTAATTCTGAATGTAGTTGAGTTTCATATGCTTGTTTTGTAGGTTTATATTATAATGCCGCCTGCAGTGATTCAAGCATGAATACCAAACTTGAGGCAGATTGTTGGCACTCATGGCACAAACCCAGAATCGGTTGTGAACCCTATACTTAGATTTCACCAACCAAATGCAACATTCTCAGGCACTATAACAGCCTAAATATGGAGTCACAGACAGTCTCCTTGGGTACTCCAATCTATCTTGCAACACAGGTGGGCATATCTTTGTGATAGATGATCCTTTACACTAAGAATCTATCATGTTATAAACTATCAGGTTATTATCAGTCCAAAGGACCAGCCACTTACCCCAGGACAATTGCACCTTAGATCTCACAGGAAAGACAATGCTTGTAGCCAATCCTATAATAATCAATATAAGGATTTATTAAATAGGAAAGCATTGGCATGCTAAACCCAGGGCTGTGAGTTCAGTCCTTGAGAGGGCCACTTAGGGATCTGGGACAAAAGCAGTACTTGGTCCTGCTAGTGAAGGCAGGGGGCTGGACTCACTGACCTTCGGGGGGCGGGATAGCTCAGCAGTTTGAGCACTGACCTCCTAAACCCAGGGTTGTGAGCTCAATCCTTGAGGGACCATTTAGGGATCTGGGGCAAAAATCTGTCTGGGGATTGGTCCTGCTTTGAGCAGGGGGTTAGACTAGATGACCTCCTGAGGTCTCTTCCAACCCTGACATTCCATGAGAAAACAAGAAAAGATTATAGTAGGTAATACATGCACAAATGAGTTACAAGCTTCACTTTCAAAAAAATAGAAATTTCTATAAGAAATAAGCTCTGTTTGAACTTTAGGGCTAGCCTTGGCTAAGCAGCTGGGGTTCTCTCCCAAAGTCCAAGCAGCACAGAGATACAATTCCTTCTTGTTAGGGATTTTATTCCCTTTCCCCTTACGCTCTAAACTGTAAACTCAGCCACTTGCATGACTCATGTTCTGGGAGAGAGGGCAGCATAACATATGTATTTTGTCCTCTAACACTCCACAATAGTCTGTCTGGTGTTGATGGATCTTTCCTGTTGGGCAGGATGTAACCCTTTTTGTTGGAGATTAGCATTTGAAATTTGCTAATGTCTCACTCCTGCCTGGTGATTTACGCAGTCACAGAGACTCACAATACAACTACTCAAATGTTACCTTACAATATGGGAAATGAATGCTTGTGAGTTGCTGCATGCAGCAACCTCACTTATACCATCTAATACATTTTAAACACTAAACCCATTCTTATAATTCTAATACTTACTTTAACAATACTAATACACAGGTGAGCCAGACTGATTCCAACTATGTATTTGTCAGTATTCAGTTGAGACCTGGAGACCATGGCATGAGCTGGTACTTGATCTGCCAGGATCACAATAATTGCGGGAGGATTTATGAAGATTTATTAAGGTAATTTAGAACATAATGGCTCTCTTTTTCTTGTACTTCCCCTTTTATTGACCTCTGGCACCTTCCACTGAGGCAGTGAAGTAGTTTGCATTGGCTTTCAAGCCACACAAATTCCATAGTGTTTTCATGACATTTTGCGTCTTCTGATCACTGGAAAACTCTGCAATTTCCTCTAAGATCATTGACTTTCTAGTAGACATATTTTTGCGTTCTTATGCTGGGGTGTTTTAACCTTTTAGAAGAGAAGTTCATTGTTTAATCTTAACTATTGGTCCCTGGCAGTAAACTGACCCAACTTCTCACTTGGCAACTCTGGACTGATATTGTCTATGCTAATATCTTCAGAGCTAGTTGAATGTGTGTCCAGTACAAAGAAAGGAGGTAGCAGAAAATCTGCCTGCCACTACTGTCATATTCATTTAAATTAAAAGTAGTATTCTTAAGATTAATATTCCAATCTTCCTGCAAGAGTTAGGGTCAGATGTGAACATGAATACAGTGAAACACATAATTGAGTGAAAGAATATAACTGGCTTTTTTATATTGTGATTGCTAGAAAAATGTATCTGCATATGGCTGAACTTTGTTTTTATTACTTAGCTTGTTTTAACATACCATCTGTTTTGGATCAGACACTTAGGATAATACAGCACAATCCTATGAAGAGACTTTTAAACACTGCTTCTCTGCTGCTTAACTCACTTTGATATCTGCCTCAAAAGGCATAACCCTGGGCATGCTTGGCAGTGCAATTAAGGGGCAAAGTCAACATACTGCTATGAATCAGCTCTGCCATCACACAGCCTGATTCTGCCATTGAAGTCAACAGCATAGGGATTTATTAAATACTCTACGGTTTAGACGTCTGGGAACAGAACATTTATTGGTTAACTAAATCAGTTACCTAGAGCCAAACTGCAGCACTGAACACAAACCTTCTAGTGAGTCACCGTGTCCTAATGGCCAGGGCCGGCTCTAGCAATTATGCTGCCCCAAGCACAACGGCACAACGCGGGGGACGCTCTGCCACTCGCCGGTCCCGCAGCACCACCGGACTCGGAGCCGCGGGACCAGCGGACCCTCCGCAGCCATGCCTGTGGGAGGTCCACCGGAACCACCTGCCACCCTCCCGGCAACCGGCAGAGCGCCCCCCGCAGCATGCCGCCCCAAGCACGCGCTTGGTGCGCTGTGGCCTGGAGCTGGCCCTGGCTCCACTGATACTGATGCATGAAAGTAATGAAGTCTAGAATTAATTTTTTTTCCTTGGCTATAAATCTTCCCGTTTTTGACTGATGAAATTCTTTTCTGTTATTAAGTGCAGTGCTGTTTTACAGAACCCAGGGTTTAAAAGAGCATAAAGGAGCTGGACAAATGCTGAATATATTTATATCATCAAGAAACATAACATTCAGGGAAGCAAAAATTTAGACATTATTTACGCATCATTTTTGCTAATGTTTACTTTGTTTTTTAAACACATTCAACTGCAGAGGAAATTATTGTAATGAAGCATTTAATGGCATTTGTCCAAACTGTCCTGCAGGCAATATGGATTTGTACATAATTTCTTTTAAAATTCTGCTTCACACACATTACAGAGTATAATACATCATTTATATTATTCTCATGGGTGTCCTTAGACTGTCTGAGCTGGCATAAACCAAATTAAAATAAAAATAAAACAAAAAAATCTGCTAGTTTAGTGATCCATGGTAGAATTTTATTTTTTTTTCTTATTTTATTTCATTATGCTGTACCTTTTGGGACTTATTAATCTTCTGTACTTGTAGTGCAACTTTGCTGGCAAGGTATTTATGATCATTTCTGTTTAGAATTATATCCCTCCAGGGCCCAACACTTTTTGAATCTGTTCTCATAATATCAATGGCACAACATAAATTCAGTCAAGGACCAAAGGTTTCCTTTTTCCCTAGGTCTTTCCTTGACAGCATCCAAAAGGACCAAAAGGTGTTGCATGCTCATACTTGCATTTCAGAGAACATTGCCTAAATATATTTTGGCCCTGATCCTACAAACACTTGTGCATGTGTGTAATGTAATAACTTGTCACATGTGAGTAGCCCCATAGATCTGAAAGAGACTACTCAATCATATGAAAAGGTATGGGCATTCTTAAGTTGTTTGCAGGATCAGGGTCATCAATGGTAATAAATAAACATTAGAAATCAGTTAGCCTTTTCTGAGAAACAAACGCCTAATAATATGTATTATTACAACCTTGGTACAGTTGTGGAAATCTAGCTACTTAACCCAGAAAGTTAGACAAATAGGTTTAGTCCTGTACAGAATTCATAATTTTGTTTTATTACATTTTGCAAAGATTGAAGGCATATCATGTTTCATGATTTACCATCCCCCAAATTCTGCCTTGTTCACAGCTTCTATAAATTGACGATTTTTCCATTCAAAGTGTATAAAAACAGAACTGATCTGGCAAAAGCCACCTCTACTTGGAAACAAGTAACAGACTTTAGCAGCTGTTTCTGTGCAAAAGGGTCAGTTCAAAGATTTAAAATTAAGTTCTGAAAACTGAATTTTGAGCAGTCTTGCATTTTCACACTGAAATAGTATTAGAATATAATGCAAACAGACTGCTTCATCTGACACAGGAAAACCACTTTTTAAAAGTACATTTGCCTTCCATTGTCAATGAAACACATTCATTCTTTGGCATTTATGTGCTTTCACAGATTTAGAATGAGTTGCAGAACAAACTCATCTCTGTTACATGGGTGTAACTTCATTGTAGTCAATAAAATTACAAGGGGGTAAAAACAGATCTTAATTTGGAAGCAGAATGTGATTCTGTTTATGTTGCAAACCAGTCATTCTGATTTTAGTAGCAGAGGGGTAGCTGTGTTAGTCTGGATCTGTAAAAAGCGACAAAGAGTCCTGTGGCACCTTATACACTAAAAGATGTATTGGAGCATAAGCTTTTGTGAGTGTATACCCACTGCATTTGATGTATTCACCCATGAAAGCTTATGCGCCAATACTTCTGTTAGTCCATAAAGTGCCAGAGGAAATAGTCATGGGATATCTCCAACATATACTTTATAAAACACTTCATTAAGGAACTGTTCTAAGGACCTCAGAAATAGTTGTATGATTGTGCCCTCATACAGTTTAGTTCAATTACAATTGATTCTATTACAAGTTGAAATCATATATTGGAGGGGAAAAAATGTGTGCAGTGTTCTCCCCACACTGAGCAAGTTTAAAAATACGTATGGGGTGTGTTTGGCATGATTTTTCCCTTGTAAAAATCTAACTGATTTTTTTGTCCAAGAGAATTACCATTATCTAATGCTCATTCATAGTGATTGATAATGAACATCACTATGAATGATGAATGAAGGTCAGTTTATAGAACTAGCAGAATGTCATATTGAAACCATATTTTCTTAGTTTGGTTTTGCTTTTTTCTAATTTTCTCTAACACGATGTTAGTGATAATATATTGGCTGAATTTAAGAAAAATCAAAGGTCTTGAGTCCTGTACCAGCCATTCCATTCTTTTGCCTGGGATCAATATCAGGTTGACAGGGCTGAAGATTTCCATGCTCCTTCTCAATTCAGACATGAATTCTTTTAGAAATTTTAAGTCCAAACAATTCAGTTATTTCTCCACTTGTGGAAATGGAGAAACATTCCCATCACCCCCTTTTAAGTAAATTTTAAGATTCTTTTAAATCAGTAGTTCTCAAACTTTTGTACTGGTGAGCTCTTTCACAAAGGAAGCCTGAGTGAGACCCCCCCACTTATAAATTAAAAACACTTAATATATTTAAAACTATTATAAATGCTGGAGACAAAGCGAGGCTTGGGGTGGAGACTGACAGCTTGCGACCTCCCATGTAATAACCTTGCGACCCTTTGAGGGGTCCCAACTCCCAGTTTGAGAACTTCTGTTTTATTTGGAAACTGTATGAATTTTACAAACGGAAATTTTCAGATTGTCTAGTGCTCCCATACCCTACAACACTTTCATTGTTAGCAAAAATAAATAAGTATCATAACTGAAGGTCACTATTCTGGACAGTCATGTTCAAGCAATTTCCAGTAAATCCAGAGGAAATCACCCCAGAGAGTATGTGCGGATATATTTGGACCCTCATGGAGTCTCATACTAGAATATAATTCAGCTGGTTTTATTAGTAGTTTTTATTAAGAAAGAAGGATATGCTGGTTTGCAGTGAAAGCTGATCTCTCTCTTTGGCCATGGATTCTGCAATGCATTGAATTTCATTTTTATGTTTATTGATAAATGTTATCAGATAAGAAGCTTGGAAAGATCTGCACCTTATTTTTAAGATAGCCTGAATTTGTCTATCTTCAACTTCCAGCCATTAGATAGTGCTATCCCTTTCTCTATTACATGTAAGAGCCCATTTTCAAATATTTGTTCCCCATATAGGTACTTACAGAATGTGATCAACCATCTCTTTGTTAAGCTAAACAGATTGAGCTCCTTAAGTCTTTCACTATAAAGTATATTTTCCAATCCTTTAATCATGTTCACGGCTCTTCCCTGAGCCCTCTCCAACTTTTCAACATCCTTCTTGAACTGTGAACACCAGAACTGCATACAGTGCTCCAGCAGTGGTCACCCCAGCACCAAACACAGAGATAAAATAACTTCTCTACACCAACTCAGTATTCCCCTGTTTATACATTCAAGGATCACTTTACCCTTTTTGGGCACAGCATTGTACTGGGAGCTCATATTCAGCTCATTATCCACCAAGACCCCCAATCCTTTTAGAATCATTGCTTCCCAGGACAGAGTCCTCCCATCACATAAGTCTGGCCTACATCCTTTGTTTCTAGATGTATAACTTTACATCTGGCTATAATGAAATGCATATTGTATGCATGCAGCCATTTTACCAAGCAATCCACATTGCTCTGTATCAGTGACCTGTCCTCTTCCGTATTTATCACACTCCCTATCTTTGTGTCATTGCAAACTTTATCAGTAATGATTCTGTGTTTTCTTCCACGTCATTGCTGAAAATGTTAGACCGACTGCGGCCAAACATTAGACCCTGTAGAACTTGGATGATGCACACCTGCTCAGTAATGATTCCCCATTTACAAGAGTTGTCAGCTAGCCAGCATTTAATACATTTAACATGTACCATGTTTATTGTGTATTCTTTTAGTTTTGTAATCCAGATGTCATGGAGTATCTCGGCAAATGCTTTACAGAAGCCTGTGTATATTACAGCATCTTTTTATCACCCAAACTTGTAATCTCATCAAAAAGTGATACCAAGTTAGTTTGACAAGCTCTTTTTTCCATTTTGGCATTAATTATATTATCTTCCTTTAATTCTTTATTGAGTCCCATATCAGGCATGCCATTCTTTTGCCTTGGATTGAGATCATGCAGACAGGCCTATAATTACAGGCGTATAATTTACTGTGACAAAATGGCCAATGTTGGTATGGTGGGTCCCATGCTTTTCCTGCAGGGGGCTAAGATGCCACCCTTTACCCCTGCTCTTGGGGTGCCAAGGGCCCCGCTTGTGGTCCAGGAATGTGGTAGAGGGGTTTGCTCCTCACTCTGAGGCTGAGCCCCTCTTAACTCCTGCGGGTGTCTTACCCTCTTCCCCTTGGGTAGGGTTACCCTCAGTCTTTGACACTGGGAGAGAGGGTCTCCCTTCTTTTGATTCTCTGGTCTTAAAGGCACATCTCAAATTCCAATCCTTCCTCTCACACACTGACAGCCTGAAGCAGGGAGTTTTATTAGGTTCCTGACAGGGCCTTAACTGAGTACAGGTGCACCAGTTAGTCTACAGGGAACATGCCTTAATTAGCACAGGGCTTATATATTTCCCCTTTACCACTCTTCCCTGGTCCTGCTGTATCAAATTACATCTTGAAACAGCATTAGCATTCCTCTAGTTGTCTAAAACCTCTGTAGTTTTCCAAAACATATTGAAAATCAACATTACCATCCAAGGAGATCTTTCGCTATTCTTTAAAAACTCTTGGATGGAAATTGTCAGACCTGCTGATTTTAAAATGTTTAACTTTAGTAGCTGCTGTTTAACATCCTTCTGAAGTACTGAGGATCACTGTGTTTATTCTAGATAAATAAATTAGTGACTTTTCCCAGAATAAGGTAAAAGAGGTGCCACAAACCTAAAGCATATCAAGCAGAGGGCACTCATGTACCTTTCATATTTGGGAGAGGCTTCAGGCAGTAAATATTGGATAACACAACTTAATATACATCTCAATCTAGAATAAATAGCAATGTTTGAGACCAACACATCATTTCCTTACAGTAATATCAGCTAAACAGAGCCCCAAATCTTTCACTCATCGGTTTCTAACCCTATTTTTTCTTGTTAGGTGACATGTAAACATAGTCCTTGAACTAAAAGATTCCATTGTGATAGGAATCCTCAGAATTTGCTATTGTAAAATGAGGGTTTGTTCCCCCCTCTTTGCATGTTTAATCAGCTCTCTAGATAGCATGGAGAAAGGGTCAATAAAGAGGACCTGTGTTTCTGTAAAAATAATAAAACTAAGTCCCTTATAAAGCTTTTTTAAGACTTTGGGATTTTCAGTTTTGCATTTCTTGAAGATAATCTGAAAGTCATTGGGAATTGTTAGAAATAGCCAAATAGATTTGTGCTTATCCAATCTCCATTTAAGCCAAATATTAGTGATATCTTTTTTCCAATTATATATCTTATGAAATACTGCTCTAAAAGTATAATATCCAACTTATTAGTTAGACCACTGTCCACAGTTACTGCTTTATATAATAATATAGCAAAGCATTAATGTAACAAAACAAAAGGAAAAAAGCACAACAAACTGAGTTTTTGCTGCCAACTACATGATAAGCTGAGACCACTCTAACATGAGGGGAGTAATAAAATAAAATGACCGACTTTGGCTCAGACAGTTGCCAAAATGGCAAAGAAAAATACATTTTAATGTAGCTTTCTTTGCTCCCCACCCCCTCTGTGAAATACTTAGTGAGGTTCTTTGGAACATCAATTGGGATAGAATTACTATTAATTTACTGGGTAAAGAGAGATGCAATTCTGCCACCAAGAAAATTCCTGTTGTGCTTTATGTGAGTGTGAATAACTTGTCTGCAAGTACCTTATTTTTGTCCCTGTGCATCACCACTATTTGTTGGTTAATATCACCTGTAAATTTAATCAAAGACCTATACAAACTACAGTAGGGAGTAGAGAATTAATTTTAGTTGAACCTACTTAATGGAAAGACTCAATATTCATTTATGTTATTGCATACCTGTGATTGATAAAGTAAGATTCTTTGAGTAAATCTGTATATTTGCATGATCTGATGTAGACTTCCCAACAATGTCATGGGACTCTTGTTATGCAATTCCTATGTTAGTTTTACAAGCTCTGGAAGTCCAGGTAAACATACAACTTGGAGATACTTATGTAACCCACTAAAGTCTGATTACACGAGAACCCACTATAATTCCATTTTACTGCAGGAATAGTGAGTGGGTTTCATCTGTTTTGACAGTGGAACTCCCATTTGTGGATACTAACACACAAGATAAATATGCAAATTTGGATAGTTGTGGATGCTCATATACTGAGTTGCTCTAGTCTGGAACAAAGATACCAGAATATAATAAAGTTGCTCAGACTAAAAAACAAAACAAAACAAAAAAAATAATCAAAGTTTGTAAGAAGACAATGAGGGTTAACTACAACTCCTCATAAATCTAAATGCAATTTTATCATTACAGCAAATACTATGCAAGAAAAATAGCATCAAACAGAGATTTCTTCAGTACCAAAAGATACACAGGACACAAATCTTATGCCTTTAAAATATGCAGGACACTTGTTCTTTGAATAGACTGGTATTTTTCTCCTTGTAGTTATCTTTTTGCTTCAATTAGTAAAACAGACCTGCGAGCCCTCAGGGCAGAGATCTTCAGTTCCCCTCCCATATGGCTTCTCCTTCTGGGTCTGGCTCAACTAACATAAAGTTTGGTGCCTTTTTTAAAATACTACAGAATGGAATTTGCCCTCACCCTTGGAGACGCCTACTGAGCATGCTCCAACAGCTCATGATTTTTTTTTCCTGATAGTCTCAGACTTGCTGGAGTCTGTGAGCAGCTGCTCCAATCTTATGGCAAAAAACCCTGACTGCTACTGTTTAAAGGAATAGCAATATGAGCATGGGTTACACTTACAAAACCAAAACCAGCCTATTCAAGGTTGGAAGTTCACCCATAACATTATGTAGACTTTGACCCCACTCCTACAAGGTTCTAGGCCACTCTGGGCAAGGTGCACAACTCCAGAGAACTCCAGTGAGAGCTGAAGGTCCTTTATCCCTTGCACGATCAATAATACATAAAATGAGAACCAGCAGAGGACATAAAAATCTTGTAGTTTGAGATATAGCTTGGTAAATAAGATGTAAGTAGTGAACTGATAACATAGATTCTTTTCTCTCAAATTGCATTTTAGGCTTCAAAGTGTAGATTCCAGAGTTTTAAATGGGCAGCCTTGATCTCCAGCCATAGCTTTGTGCTACCAGTGCCTGAATCTCTGTTATAGTCATTTGGAAGCACTGGTACCAGCTTTCCCTTAATTATAGGTATTTGCATATTTTTGGCCAAATCTAAACAGGTTTTCCTATATAAGCTAATTTATGTACTTAGATTAAGTGTCTAAAGGATAATTGCTATGAATTTTGTATCCCACAAAAAGGAACGTAATAGATCACAAGTTAGCGAATGTGTTAGACATTATTCCATGTCCTAACAGATGACATTTAAATGATCCCAGTACTGTCAAATGCATTCAGCTGGGTGAATATCTTGGACCAACATCTGAACTGGATCATAAGCTCGCTGGGCAGGGACTGTTTCTTTCTTTGGGTCGTAAAAATAGCTGAGAACACTGTGTAAACTTAATAGTATATAATTGCTCTCTATTCAAATTGAAGTCAAATCAAACCATTTTGAAGACTGGAAAAAGTTTTGTTAACCTTTTCCCTACCTGTGCCCAGCCAACATCTCAAAGGTGTACCTGCCCATCTCACCTTCAAGCAATTGAGAGGCAGATTGCACCTGTAGTGTCAGGTCTTTGCTTTGCTTTGCTTTGCTGTCTGGTATTGAAGTGAGGTGGGATGGGGGAGGGAAGTTCAGATACTTTACTCATCACACCCATTACCCCTTAATTCTGCACTCCCCACCCTTCTAATTTAACAATCAACATCTTTGCCTCTCTCTCGCTTACTGCTTTGAGGGCCTCTGGATGAATCAAGAACAAAGCAAAGAGCAAAAGAAAGGGCTACACTTGGAAAGCTTATTTACACTGCCCCTCTGCTTGGCCTAGAGTAGTGCTTCTCAAAGTCGGGCCACTGCTTGTTCAGGGAAAGCCTCTGGCCGTCCAGGTCGGTTTGTTTACCTACTGCATCTGCAGGTTCGGCTGATCGCGGCTTCCACTGACCACGGTTCACCGCTCCAGGCCTATGGGGGCTGTGGGAAGTGGCGTGGGCCAAGGGATGTGCTGGCCACCCTTCCCACAGCCCCCATTGGCCTGGAGTGGGGAATGGCGGCCAGTCAGAACCACTATCAGCTGAACCTGCAGATGCGGCAAGTAAACAATCCAGCCTGGACCACCAGGGGCTTTCCCTGAACAAGCAGCAGACCAGCTTTGAGAAGCACTGGCCTAGAGGACAATGTGCATGTGAAAGTTCCAAGCTGTAAAATATCTCATTTAACTCACTTGCAGTCCCAGTAGGGGCAGAATGAGAAATTACTGCACTGATTCTATTGCAGCTAAACCTAGACCCTTCCTCCACAAATAGTCTTATCTGGTCTTATCTTACTAATTTAACATTTTAAAAGGTTCTCTAAGGCTTAGCTAATACATAGTTTGTATTGTCTCCCCATGGACTTCCCAGAACCACTTTTCCTCCTTTAATCCCTCCCATCATTGGATATTTCACAGCTTCATAAGTATCCCTTGTCTGCTGAATTTTTCTGCATTCAAATCTGATGAGCTCAGAGACTTTCCTGACATGTTATGCTGTGGACTGTGCATTATCTGCATCTGAAGTAAGTTATAGAGGAATATATTTCCATGAACTGCTAATCGGCTGCCAACAAATGTTCAAAGGTTTGAGCTGGTGCTACAGAGAAAGAGAGGAAAAGGAAAATATGAGGGATGTGGAGGAGAGGAGAGAAACTGAGGAATATCTAGGCACCAGGAGCCAGCAAACCTGCATGCTGGGTTAGAATGTCTAGAATGGGAGGAGTCTGAGAAAACATATTGGGTGTTGCAAAGATAGAAGAAGAAATAGGTGAAATAAGAAAATGCAATTGGAAAGTGAGAATGAAGTATAGGGTCAGAAAAGTGAAGAAAGGAGAGGGGAATGGATGAAGCTACAAAAGGTTCAGATACCCTTCATGTAAGGACCTAAGCAGACATCACTAGCTTTTAAATACCTTCATACCTTATGTCATTTCCATGACAAAAAAGATCACTAGAAGGTTAATGTCATTATAAAGCGGGTAATGATATATTCCATGTCTAGACAGAAGACCTGGTCCTAGGGCACTTGTGCTGATTAACTGATACCTATAATTGCAACTGAGTGTCACTATTCTTCAATTAGTTCCAATAAAATAGGTAAAGGAAAACTGCAGGCAATTGAACTGATTAATAATTCAGTCGTATCTGATCCTGGGCAATCCTGGCTGCATAATTTTTCAGTTCCCTTTTCTATTGCTTATGTAAATTAAACAAGTAAACGACAAGGTTATTTAGAAGATATATATCATTAAAACAAAAAAGTTTGGAAATGGGAATAAGTAAAATTTTACTCATTCAGGGCCTTACTGAACATTCATTCCTCACCCCCGCAACCCTCCCATTAGCTTCAATAGCAGTTTTGCCTGATCAAAGAGTTCTGCATAGGGCCTGTAGGAAGAGCCACTGATGAGCAACAAACAATGAAGAAATGTACTCAAATACCACACCCACTCTCACACAAAGCAAAGATATAATCTATTTCCAAATCAAACTGCTTCTACAGGCTGAGAAGGAAGAAATAAATTGTTATTCCTATTTTTAAATAATTGGAAAGCACAAAGGAAACTTTGATGATGGGAGCCATTTAAGTAGACAGGTTAGACAGATGACTGCCTTTGAAGAAATCCACATTAGTCTTCACTGCACTATGAAAAATATCCATTTGTGACAGAACCTGATAGGGGTTTAACCATCATTACTAGGCGCTGAGCAAAGTTTGTCTGTCTGCAAATCCAGCTAAGCCGTATTTGACCCTGTGTCAGCTGCACCTATTGTCGGCAATGGGCAATTTTGTCAGTGTGTCACTTATGAAAAGTGTTTCCATTATTGACTGCAAGGTGAAAGGCATTTTAGAATGTGGAGAAGTGGAAATTGCAGGTAATGAAAAATAAGGTTAGCCTTTACATTTTGGAATTAGTCACTCACTACAGAGCATGACAAACTCTCCCCAGCATTAGATAAATAACAAATTCACCTTAACAACATAGACAGCAGTAATCCAGTGGTCTGCAGGTTTCTTTATAGATGGCATAGGGGGCAAAGTAAATGTGTTGTGTTGCTGAGTGCCCTAGAACAGAGCAATAGGGGAAGCCAACAGAAAATTGTTACAATGCATTTCTTTTCACCAGAATCACCTGCGGTAACAGGAGCCTCTCATAGCCTGTGGTAACAGGTAGCGCCATCTATGAGGTTACAATTTCACTTTGACATTCTGACAGTATTTCAAACTCTGCATAAAGATGATTTGAGATGGGGTCTCTAATGGAAGTGCAAGGTCAAGCTTCAATATAATCTTGTGATAATACATGATTTCAAGCCTGAGAATCATCCCCTGCACAGGCTACTGCTCCTTACTCCTGCTGCCCTCTTCTCAACCCTTCACTGTTCTTCATCCATGGCCAAAAACACTGAGCTCTCTCTATTCACCACTGAAGCAGCTTTGTATTACCATTTCAGCATCTTTCTCAGTTTTCCCACAACAGCACTCACTTTGGCACTACTAATTAAATGTAATAATTTAAGGATGTAATTTAAGTTCTAAATTATAAGTTTTTTTGCTTGTGTTTTGTTTTTATCGTGATCTTCAGTCTGTTTAACATGCAGTAGCCCATGATTTATAGTATGTCTTGTGAAAATGGATAGTGTAGCAACAGCTTTAGAAAACATTCTATTTAGTCTTAAAATATATGAGAGAAGGCAGAGTAAAGAGGAAGATAAATGGTTCCTAATGTAAATCAGAGAAGTAGAATAAAAGAACTCTATGTCAGCTTGTCATGGTGCTCTTTGAGGAAAAAGAAAAAACGTAGCAAGCTGATAGATAAAAGGAAAGATGTCAGTCTTAGAAATAACTGTTGGACTAATGATTAGGTACAGTCAAAATCCAAAAGACACATCTGGTTTTCTTTAAAAAAAATTTAGTTAAGTAGAATCGGTGGTTCCCACAAATTTTGAAAAATAATAAAGAAAACCAAAAAGAACGAGGAGTACTTGTGGCACCTTAGAGATTAACAAATGTATTTGAGCATAAGCTTTTGTAGGCTAAAGCCCACTTCATCAGATGCATGCGGTGGAAAATCGAGTAGAGAAGATTTTATGATGATTATATATATATTATATTCACACCACAATAACACACAAGAGCATTGAAAAATGGAGTGGCCCAACAATCTAATGAGATCATTATTAGTTGGGCTTTTATCAGTGCAGGACGAAACTACGTTTTGGTATGTGGAATCAGGATGGCCGTTTTTCAACAGTTTCGACAGGTGTTGTGCAGTAACCGCAGGGGGAATTAGATTGTGAAATAGATGTTTGTTTGTGTAATGATATTCCATTCCAGTCTTTTTTCAAGCTAATTTAATGGTGTCCTTTAGCAATGCTATTTTAGTAGCCGCGGTTCTCAATTGGAGCTGTTTTTGATGTTTTTTTGTGATATTGTTGACTTTTATTTTTACTGTAATTGAGTGACGGGAGGTTAAAGTCGTCTTTGCCGAGTATGGAATGTCTATAATTCTTGACATTCAGCTTTGTTGTGTGTCCTTCGTATTTCTTTTGTGTTAAGCAGACTGTTCCAGTTTGGTGTCTGCCAATTTAGATGGCATGAGGGTCCGATTGGTGCATGGCATAATAATGGAATTCACATTGTAGCATGTGCAGGAGTTAAATGCAGCGCTCTGATAGGTTGTGGCTGATGGATTATGGTCCTTATGATGGTGCTCCTGCAGCAGTAAGAATAAATGGACACAAATAGTTGTTTTGTTGTCCTGGCCTACTGTTCTCCTCACTCTTTTTGTCAAACTGTTTGAAATGGGCCATTTGTCATCGCTACAAAAGTTATTGTTTTTTTGCTGATAATAGCCCCACCTTAATCGATGGGTCTCATTAGAGTTGGTATAGAAACCCATTTGTTCATGTTCTCTCTCTCTCTCTATATATATATATATATGTTTGTCTCTGTCTGAGGGGTTGGAGCCATATTGTTATCTTGGAGCTTTGGCTGTAGACATGGATCATCTGTTGGTGTCTGGATGAAAGCTGGAGGCATGTAGGCAGATATGCGTCATTAGGTTTCTGGAATAGGATTTGGCTGTTTATGTGACCATCGTTGATTGCACTGTAGTGTCCAGGAAGTGGATCTCTTGTGTGGACTGGTCCAGGCTGAGGTTGATGGTGGGATGGAAATTGTTGAAATCATGGTGGAATTCCTCAAGGGCTTCTTTTCCATGGGTCTAGATGATAAAGACGTCATCAATGCAGCGCAAGTACAGTTGGGATGTTAGGGGATGGAAACTAAGTAAGCATTCCTATACAGTAGGAATTCCTACTGTATTTTCCACTGTGTGCATCTGATGAAGTGGGCTTTAGCTCACGAAAACTTATGCTCAAATAAATTTGTTAGTCTCTAAAGTGCCACAAGTACTCCTCATTCTTTTTGCTGATGCAGACTAACACGGCTACCACTCTGAAAAGAAAAATGAACTAACCTAAGCAAATATATATTAATATCCTCAATATTAGATTTATCTTTATGTAGGAGTTTCAGACACATTAAAGCTATGTAAGACTAAATTGGTGCAGTTATATATTAAGTCTTACAATTATACATCAAGAAGTATTAGCCAACAATTGATGTTTACTAATGAAAGGT
This sequence comes from Chelonoidis abingdonii, assembly GCF_003597395.2. Lineage (NCBI taxonomy): Eukaryota > Metazoa > Chordata > Testudines > Testudinidae > Chelonoidis > Chelonoidis abingdonii. Next base: position 29,897,661 of record NC_133778.1, on the reverse strand, counting down.
AATGGGGAAAAGATGGATACAATTCAGCAACTGCTTTAAAAGCACATGAGCTTCTCTATTCATTTTAATAAACTCTAAACAGGTAATTAACTAAATGAAAGGTTTAGGGAAGGTTTTTATTTCACAACATTACTAACAATTCTAAAAGAATTGAAGAAACGTATCCATTACTGACACATATGATGCAAATACTGAGGGAAGGTAGTTAGAAGGCATAATGTTTTAGCCCACTAGCCAGTCTCCTATAATCACCTCTGTTTAAATGCTGGCTTTGCGTCACCAGGGAGAACACATTTAGGGATGTCATTTTAGTCTCCTTATACACTTTACAAAACGTACACACTGTCTGATGAATTGGCACTACCATACATTATATAACCATTCTGATGTAAGTGTGAATTAAATTTGGGATTAAAGAACCAAATGCTTTCCTCTAATTCAGGGGTGGCAAATCTGAGCCTGAGAAGGAGCCAGAATTTACCAATGTACATTGTTAAAGAACCACAGTAACACGTCAGCAGCCCCCCATCAGCTCCTCCTGCTCCCAGCGCCTCCCACCCACCAGCAGCCCTGCCAGTCAGAACCTCCCCATCACTCCCCACACCTCCCAATCATCGGTTCCATCGTGTGCAGGAGGCTCGGGGTGGCGGGAGGAGGAACGAGGGCATGGCAAACTCAGAGGAGGGGAGGGAAGGGATGGAATGCGGGCAGGGCCTGTGGCAGAACCAGGGGTTGAGCAGTGACCCCCCCAGCACATTGGAAAGTTGACGCCTGTAGCTCCAGCCCTGGAATCTGTGCCTATGCAAGGAGCCACATATTAACTTCTGAATAGCTGCATGTGGCTCCAGAGCCATAGGTTGGCCACCCCAGATCTAATTGTTGCCCACTTGCAGAGCCTAGGTAAATAGTGGAACTGGTAAAAAGTGCCTAGGATTTTCTATGGAAAACTTTCAATTTTCAACAGAAATTCTAAAACTAAAATATTTTGGCCCATTTCAGTTTGGAAATGTTGCCATGGTGCCTCATAGGAGTTGTAGTTTGGGAGCTTCAAATTCTCATTTTCATCTATAGGCCAGGTTCTCTGATCAGACTATATTTACCATGGAGCACCATGGTCTTCCCCCTTGGAGAGGTTACAGGAATCCCCTGACCATGGTGCATTAGAAGTGATGTAGTCCAGCCAGGGAGCCTGACCAATAAGGGAGAACGGGGACATGAGACAACAGAAGTACATCTCCCGTTAGGTACAGTGGCAGCATTTCCAAACTGAAATAATTCAGTTTGGGAGCATTCCGTTTGTTGATGAAAATTTGAAATTGTCTGCAGAAAGCATGTTCTTTTTTTAAAAAAAAAATCATTTAACTGAAAACCCAATTTTCTGTAGAAAAATACTTATGATAGAAAATATTTGACTAGGCCTAGTAAAGAGGCTTTACAGAAACTGAAGGCACCTAATAAGGGTTTGTCAGAGAAAGGAGATTTCTAGCTTAGTGATTGGGAGATTACTCTTACTCCCTCACTCCGTTTGGCCCTCTCATTGGTCCCCTAAGTCCAGCCATCCAGTGTAGAGACTCCAGTACGTAAGCCACTCTATTTTTCCCCATGGTTTCAGCCCTCTCGGGCCCTCAGCTTTAGTTCTCCAGTTTAGAGCCAGCAGACAACTCCCTCTTCTGCTGCTGCCCCCCTCACCACTGCCACCACCAGAAGCCCTGGTGTGATAATTTTGCCTACAAATGTACTGTAATTGTGACTTCAACTGTAAAAAGTAAGTGGAAGTTCATAAAGATGTCACAATAACCTATAACAACAAATGTAGATAGAGAAAGGGGCAAAAAGGAGACAGACTATGTTAGTCTAAACAAAAAGGCCTACTGATATAATTCAAGGACTGTGTCAATCTCATGTTTGGTAAGCAACACAATGAGGGTCCAAATATTAATGAACCAAACTTCAGTGAGACAAATATTAGGCTTAATTGGTGGACAAAATAATGAGTCAGGTATCAGAGGGGTAGCCATGTTGGTCTGGATCTGCAAAAGCAGATAAAATAATGAGTGGATGGGCTATTCCACTCACCAATTCCTTTTTGGGTCCTTAACAACTTTGGCGGTGCGGGGGAGCAATACGGAAGAAAAGATGGAGGCTACTGGAGCAAGCTTCACCCTCATGGCTGCCATTATCGCCACCATTTTCTGGGACCCTTAGGCCTTTATCACCCTGATCCTGAAAGATGTCCTCCTGAGACTGGCCAGAGAAAGGGATCAAGATGACATTGCCACCCCTACAAGCTCCAACTAAATCTCTACCACCCCCTGAGAAGAAAGAGGCTCAGACTTTAACAGCAGCAGCAACAGCTCCATCCTATCTCAACTAACTTTTTCTTTTCCTCAAAAGAACACTTATTACCATCTCTGATACCATCTAAGAGATTTAGAAACAGGGTTTAATTTCCCCTTCTAAAACTTTTTTTCTGCTAACGAGAAAAGGAACAAAATATGTTGTTAAAATGAAACTCTTACTTAATACTTTACATTTCAAATCCTTTAACTGTTTTTCCATCTTTTCTTTATCTTTAATAAAAGGTTCTTTGCCATGGTAACAGGCTAAGGTCTCTGTATAACAAACTCTGACCCCTGTTTAATACTATTTAATGTTGGACAGTGACTGCATTACATTAACACTTTTAGCCCATTTATTCCATCTAAATTAATAGAACTGCCCTCTCCAGCCCTAACTCAGCTAACAAATCGCTCTTGCTGCTCTCCTTGCTTTCAGCCTTCCCCCAGGAAACACCTTCTGGACTCTGGCAGCTCTCACCTGCTCCTCTTTTCCTGACTCTTACTCAGGCAGCTTGGATTCACCAGACTCATCCTTATGGGGTCTCCCTCAATCCCTTATAACCCCAGGTGCTGCCCTACCATCTTCGTTGGCCAAACTGGGGCACCTGCTCTGCAACAGGAAAGCTGCACCTGCTTCATTTACAAGGGCCAGGCATTGTGTGTCAGTTTCCCACTGCACAAGATCTCCTGGATCCCTTTTGTGTCTCTTGGAAGACAGAGCCAGAGAAGGAAATGTAGGGAAACTGGGAATCAGCCTTTGCTCTCACCAAGTGCAGGCAGATCATGAGCTGAAATTCACCCAAATGCTTCTGCTGCTTAAACCCACATTATCTGCACCTCCTCAGCTTCAATTCCCACCAGAGAGGCTTTGGTGCTGGTACTGTCAAAAACTGAATAGTAAAGTGGCTGTGTGGAGGGGGGCCAGGGCCAGCATGTGAATAAAGCTGCTGCTGAACATGTGAGATGATCTTTGGAACATACACAAGTTCAGGATGCTGGCTTGTCCCTCATTCCTTAGCAGGTAGAGGGAGGAAAGAACTCTGCAGAGGAAATGCCAGGGGTCAACATTGGAATTTTTTGTCTTTTATCTGCGTTTTTTCTGCATAGTATGTAACCCCTCATCCTTTTTCATCTTCTTTCACACTCAACTCCCCCTGAAAAAGAGGGGAAATGAGTCATGATGAGAAAGGACCACATAGTAATAAATGCAATTATGAAGACATTTAACAAGTTTTAAAGCCTGCATTTGATATTGTGCATTCTCAGTACAGCAGTGTCATTTTAATCTGAAGTTTTCACAAGGTTTGCAAGCGGACCGGTTTTCTTTCTCCGTGGAAAGGCCTGTCCAAAAGTTAAATGATACAGTAGGCTTGGTTACTTCTGATGCTCTAAACGTGGATCGATTGCCTTTGATTTAGGAATGCTTTTTTCTAAAATGGATTTTATCAAGGTACAAATCCTATAACATTTTCCATTTTTTTAGCAATGGTAATTGCTTTATTACTGTAAAATGAGTTGAATCAAAAGATATGATATGAAATGTATTGAGCTGGTATTCTTTCAGCTTCACGGCCGAGCTCAAGTCTATTAAGTTGGAAAAAGCAGATAATAGATTAAATATTATATATGGGAAAGGATTTTCAATTTTGAGTTTAATAGCACTTCATTGAATTTTTGTTTGGCTTCCTGCTCACTTGAGGATTGGTAGGAAAGAACTAGTTAATAGCACCAGAAATATTAGTCAGCAAGTGGAAAATAACTTTTTAGTTGCTGGAGATGAAGTGTGTCCTATAGTCACAGCAAAGTTTAGGATGAGCTGCTGAAGAGCTAAAGTATAAAGATTGGAAAGCACCAGACAGGGGGATAGCAAAGGAACTAGAATGAGTGAGTGAGATCTGGGTAGTAGGTGGAGAGCCAGAATTGTCTGAGGTCTGAAATTATATAGTAGACCTGACTGGGGTTTCAGTACTGATACAGTAACTCCTCACTTAATGTCCTCCCGCTTAACGCTGCTCAATTAGGGAACATGCTCATTTAAAGTTGTGCAGTGCTCCCTTATAACGTCCTTTGGCTGCCTGCTCTGTCCACTGCTTTTAAGATTCTGTGGAAGAGCAGCAACTTTACAAAGGAACATTGCACAAGTTCCTCTTCTCCACCTCCTCTCCCTCCCTCCTAGTGCTTCCCTCCCTGCCAAACAGCTGTTTGGCAGCACTTAGGACTTTCTGAGAGGGAAGAGGAAGAGTGGGAAAGTGCCGCGTCTCCACTCCTCCCCCTCCCGCGCTACCCCGCTTCTGCCCCTCCCCCCCAGAAAGTCCCAAATGCCACCAAACAGCTGTTTGGCAGCACTTAGGACTTTTGGGGAGTGGGGAGGAAGGGGCAGGGATGCAGCATGCTCCAGAGGGGAGGTGGAGTGGGGATGGGAAGAGGAGGGCCTGGAGTAGAGCGGGGATGGGAAGAAGCGGGTCTGGAGCATCCCCCGGCAAAGTCGGCACCTGTTCTTCTGGGGAAGCTGCTGCTGCTGCTGCAAAGGTGCTTCCTAGCGTCCTTGTCTGCAGCAGGCTGTGCCTGTGTGGGGTAAGCCAGGGGCACTTCCCAACCACAGTACAGTACTGTACAGTATATAATGCCTTTTGTCTGCCCCCCAAAAATTTCCTTGGAACCTAACCCCCCGCATTTACATTAAATCTTATCGGAAAATTGGATTCGTTTAACATCGTTTCACTTAAAGTTGCATTTTTCAGGAACATAACTACAACATTAAGTGAGGAGTTACTGTATTGTGCCATGGAGCAGGGCTCTGAAAGTGTTGCAGCTGGACTGGGAGAAAAGAAGCAGGGTGGGAGACTGCTTGTGTGGCTGGAAATCTAGGGCAGGATGTTGGTAAAACAATTCAAAAAACCTGCTCTCCTGGCATAAAAATCTGAAGGCTCAAGCTTTCTCTGGAGAGCACGGAGGGTTTTCCCACGAGAAGCAGCAGAAGCCTAATATTATTGTTAAATCTGAGATTTAAGAAAGAACAAAAGAAATTCTAACAAAAATAACTTAAGTTATAGTTAAGATTGTTAAATGCATTTCAGCAGCAGACATATCATTAAGCACATCTGTACAAAACCCAAACATCAACTGCAAATTCCTAGCTAAGTTTACATGTCATCCTGAATGCTGAGTTCACTTGCACAGGCCTTTAACAAAAAAGGTCTCTTCATGATATGGTTTATCAAATCTTGATGATAAAAGAAAGTGTGTCTCTGTGCACACAGACAATTTTTTGTGACAGTGTTGGTTCGGGAGATTAAGAGATGTAGGTTTGATTCCTTTGGCAGTTTCAATTCAAGTCAAATTTTAGGATTACATAAAGCAAGTTGACTGTACTGAGATGATATATGACAAGAGACATTCTCCTTCAACAAATCACAGGAATCACAGCTTGCGTACCCAGTCTATAAAGCACAAGGTGAGATGAAGTCATTATCAGAAGTCAGGACATGCTTTAACTTGATTATGTCTTTGCTATTTAGTTTCTGCATATTTGGACTGTATATAAAGAGCAGTTAGATGCTGCAACCTTTTTCTAATATTGACTATTCTTTGAACTTGTTACACTTTTGGAGTTATAATGCATCACAAGGCTCAAAGGATTGAGCTAATACAATATCCACAGAAACTTTTAAAGAATTCTAAAGAACTAAGTAGATTTCTGAACCTCTAAGGGATTTTTGTTTAAATATTTATGATTTCTTTTAAGCAATATTCTGGCTCCTTACTCTTCCCTCAGATGACCCCAGGAATCCCAAGAAAAGTAAAAAGATATTATTTGGTCAGAGAGCCCAGTGTGTGTAGATAAGAGAATCTCCTTTAAGTCAGTGGGGCTACTCTGATTTACACCAGCTGAGGATTGGGCCCCCATTGGTAATGCTCAGATATCAGTGTTAATAAGGATGCTTTTGTGATATTTGGTTTGATAGAGGCAGGGTTGTTTCTTCTTCTAGATAGACCTTTTTTCTCCACGAATGATTCAACCATACCCTAAAGCTGTCTGCTCAAATACTAATGCAGTTATCTCACTGAAAGTGTAAGTCATACATTAGCTTACTGTCTTCCAGGTGCCTGTAATAATGAGCTTATGATCCATGATAGTAAGAGTCCAGAATTTAAGTATTCCCACAAATGAAATTGAATATTTAACTAACCATATTTGAAGTCTTTTTAGTTAGGGTTAAATGCTCCAAGGGTAAGTTAATTCCTCCATATAAAAGTAACAGTATCTGTCAGTATTTCACCTTAAAAGGAGTAAGACGTTTCTTCCACATTCATATAAACTGTACAATGAGCTATCATAATTGGCCTAACTGAGGAGAAAAGGCATATTTGTTAACCAGGGGATCCTAATTAACCTCTGCTGAGTTTATAGAGATTCAATAGGGAAAACAAGATTTCCATTTTGTCACACCCATCCTCAGTATGAAGTTAAGGAGGTATTTTTATGTTTGGTAAATACATACATGCTATCATTGCAACCAGACACAGATAGTTACTATTCAGAATTAGCCATGTGGCAGTGTACTTATAAAATATAAATTCAGATTAAAAAAAAAAAAAAAAGTAGACCAAAGCTAGATTTTTCACATTTCCAATGCATATTAGGATCTAGTCTGAGTTAGTTTACCCAACTTTCAAAATATTAAAATTAAGCCTAATATTGGCTAATCGCATAGCCAGCCATTCAGCCAAGTACATAACACTACCATACATGAGACTTCGTGAAGCATACATGAAATTCATCCATTTCTATAATAAAAGTTTGAAAAACACTGGCTGAAAGTTTCTTTGAAAGTTTTTATGACATTACAGGTTATCGACTGCTGCTAGTTGCTGGGGTGTGCATAAATTAACCTATGTCCTGGCTAGGGGACTACTACCCACCAAGCATCTGATCACAAAGCCCACTGAAGTCAATAGAAAGACTCCCATTGATTTCATTGGGCTTTGGATCAGGCCCCTAAAGTTTTGGGTCACATCCTCTGTTTTCTCTCTTATGCAATCTTCCACTAAAATTTGAGCTAGTCAATGTAGTGAGAGAAAGAGACCCTGACAATTTTTAAGTACCTGTCAATCTTTCTCCAGTGGTTCTTAAATTACAGTGAATGAAATGCAGGGGCACCGTACAACCTTTAACACTATGGTCTTTTACTTCCAGTCTTGTGGGGAGGGATAGCTCTGTGGTTTGAGCATTGGCCTCCAAAACACAGGCTTATGAGTTTAATCCTTACAGGGGCCATTTAGGAATCTGGGGCAAAAATCTGTCTGGGGATTGGTCCTGGTTTGAGCAGAGGGTTGGACTACATGACCTCCTGTGGTCCCTTCCAACCCTGATATTCTATGATTATCACTTAGATCTCTACAACTATTACCATCAAATATCTGACAACATTACAGCTACATTTTATTGGACTGTATGTCAGCAGTGCTGTGCCATCCTACCTTGCAACAGGCGGATGGGACAAAAATAATGCTGGCTAAGGAGGGTGAATGGAAAACACAAAGGTCCTGCATGCTATAGAGCTGTTTCATCTACAGACCTCTGAATCAGCTTCAATTTTATTTCAGTGTCTGTGCAGAAAGTGAATGCAACAACTAAGTATCAGATTTGCTAAATTTAAGTTTTTCTCTTTCTAAGCAGTTGACTTTCAGCAGTGTCTGAGCTGCCACTTTTTGGATGGCAAAAAGGACACATCAGAAATAATCTTGCCTTCTTAACTTTCATACACATCATGAAATTCAGTTCATTAACATTGATTAAAGAATGTGTGAATGAGTTATGAAAAAAAAAAAAGAGCTAGCCCAAACCTTTTCTTCCACCACTGACAATTCAAGTAAGGGCAACCTGAATGTCTCAATGTTCCTCTTCCCTCAGCATGCAACATTACTGAGACTTCCTTTTCACAAGCTTTCGATTGCTTATGCATGACAAAGGCTAAGATTTTGTCACAGGACTCTTAGTAAAAGTCACAGGTAGGTCGCAGGAATAAACAATAAAGCATGGAAGTCTGAGCCCCACCACCCAGGGCTGAAGTCATGGAGGTCCCTTAAAATCACAAATCCATGACCTCCTCGTAGCCTTATGCATGACATTCTTAAATCAGGCTAGACTGAATACCAGAATAGCACTACTTTAGCACTTTTCTACTAGGCAGCATGAAGGGAAAAAGCCTATCTATATATTGTAATCACAATTATTGCTTGAAATTGTAGTCATTCCCCTACAAGCTTCTCCCTGTAGCAATCTGGGCAGAAGTCATGCCGTTCTTTTGTGTGCTAATTAGTACACCTGGCAGGCCTGATCACAAACTGTAATGTTGAATGTAACTATTAGAGATTGTGCAGAAGAGTCAGAATTAAAATTGGTCTTTAATAAGGACACACTGGTGCCCTGCAGCGTGCTGAGGATTTCAAACATCACAAAATGTTTCAACATTTCCAAGATGAAACATTTCATTTTGGTTTGTGTTCACCTAAACTACCACAGTTCCTCCTGCAACTTATAGTTAGGGTACCTCATGCCATCATTCTCCTCTATGGATTGGATTCAGTGTCTGGAATAGCTCTCTTGATGCACCACAGTCATGGACTTCCCATAATGCACCAGGGAAGTTCAACCAGAAGGTAGAGCTCGGTGCATCGTGAGAGATGTATTCTGGACAAGAAGTCTAGTCCACGGATAGAATAGGGCTAGGAGAAACCTAAGTACAGCTCCCAGGAGGTACTGTGACTGTTCACATGGTCATAGTTAATGGCAAACTGAGCTAAAACAAGAACCTTTTGATTCAGTTGGCAAACTGAAATATTTTGAGTCAGGTCAGCCTGATCCATCACAAATTACTTTGATTTAATTTTCCCAGAGGAAAAAAAATGAACAAAGTTTAGCTAATCAAAATCCTTTAGAAAATTTTAATTTTTCAGAAACTACATTTTCACAGGAAATTCCTGACCAGTTGTAGTCGTAAGTATGCCCCTCGCTATTTAAGGAGGAAAAGCTAAAACATAAGCCTAAGATTTAACCCAATATCAAGAGTTCACACACACTATTGCTCATGTTTAACTAAGTCAATTAAACATAATTTTTTTAGCTAAATTGGGGCAACGTGTATCTAGACAACTTTCTTGGAATATTACTGTATTTCCAAATGTGACCCAGGCAAAACAAACACACAAATCTGTCACTCCCTTAGTTATTACTGTAAATAATTTATAGCAAAATAGTTGATTCAGGAAAATGAAGTTAGAGTGCTTTATTTACATAAAAGTTAACTCTACATCATTTTTGGCTTCCACAGTTCTGCTCTCTACTTCTGGATAATTTCCCGTGTTTAGATTGGCCATTCTCTACCTGACTTGAGAGACAAATATTATATGGCCCTGTGACAGGGCAGCACTGCCTCGCACTAGCCCCAGCAGTGTCAGACCAGTAGCACTGACGGCGGAAGTCCCACCCTGTCCATACTGTGCATGCTCCAAGTGCCCTAAGAGTATAAAAGGAGGGAGCTCAGCTCAGTCTGGGCTGGCAGCTACAGGGGAAGGACCTGACCAGGAAGCTCCTGCAGAGGACCAGGCACTTCCTGTGAAGGTGCCGCGGATGGACACTTCTGCAGGCTGGCTCAAAGCCCTGCGGTGGGAGGAACCCGAAGAAGTGACTGACCTGGAGGCCCACAGCAAACCTAGGGACTCATGGGAGACCCCAACTCTCAAGCCGGTAGGATGTGACCCAGGGGGGTGACAGACTGGTACCTTGCCCCCGGTAAGCCTCAGTGTGTTTCGGTAGGACACACACACGTATACACACAAACACACGCTGAGCCAGTGACAGGGTCCTATGCTGTGGTTAGGCCGTAGGCTGGGGCCTGGTGGAGTGGGAGAGACTCCAGACATTAGACCACACTGCCCTGCGACCAGGGTTGAATCTATGGACTCTGGCCCCTAGGTTGTACTGCCCTGCAACCAGGGGTGGCTCTATGGACTGGTCACCAGGCCATACTGCCCTGCCACCAGGGGCGGCTCTATGGACTCTGGCCACCATGCCATACTACCCTGTAACCAGAGGCACAAACCCTCACAGGCCCCAAATGGTATACTTTCAACCAGAATGAGGTTTAACCATTCAGCTTCCATTAATGTAAATTGCAGCTACTTGGCTAACGTCCTTCAGCTCAACCTACAAGATTTCTTCCAGTGACAGGAGGTAGCAATGTTCTTACCACAATACAAAATAAGTTTTTACATGAAAAGTTATTTGAAAATAAAAAATAAAATGTTCCATTCCAAAAGTGTCAAAAGAGTGCATTTCAACATAGTCAGGACTTTTTTCTCTTCTGAAATGGAATTCCAGTGAAGTTCTCTGATTTGCTCTACACCTACCTTTCTGTATTATACCTTTGCATTCCAAAGTTCTTGGTTTTTTCTATGCTGCCTTTTATTCCAGAACCTCCCTTTCACCCCCACTTCCTTATGTGAAGCCTTTGACAATCCACCATGTTTCTTTATTAAACTGCACCACTTTTTGATGGACACGTTTTCTGGTCATCTCTTGCTGACTGCATCTGTACTGCACGGTTTGTTTACTTAGACTGGAACTGGGGCCATGTATTTACACAGTTGAGTACACTGTTAGCATAAAATAAATATTCCTCTTTGGAATCAGCTGCAGACAGGAATATCAGCAATACCATTTAGTCCCCCTACTTTCCACCCTACGGATTAGAACTGTCATGCTTTGGCTTCCCAGGAAGAGAAGAAATGAGAAACAGAACCAACAAAATAATGTAAATCATTTTGAATGAGACTAACATATTGAAAGATCCTATCTCCCTCCCTCCCCCACAAAAAAGGTTCTGGTGTAAGAGTCTTAAAATTCTTAGGGGTCAGCTCCAATGAATAAAAAGCAATCACCTTTCCACTCATTTAACAGAATGATATGAAAGTAAAGAAAAGTAAAGAAACATTTACTTCACAACAGGTATGGGAAATACACTCCCGGGACCAATCAAACTGACCACTGGATGTCACTGGAGATCTTGCACCACAGAAACACAGCTACTAGCATATTAATCTGGCTGGAAATCATATTTTGGAGCATAACTGCAAGTATCAGTTGTTTGTATTACATCCCCTATATTCCCATTTTGTTTGTTTTATTGCTACAATTTGTAGAGGGATTTTTTTAATAGGGGAAAACAGTGTGTTCATTAAACAACTGATATGCGAAGTTATCTGCGGTTCTTTGACAATAACTGAAAGTAACCCTTTACATTAATGTGGAGCAGTAAGGCCATTTAGAAATGGTTAAACATGGGTGCACACAACAAAAATGCTATTTGCAGAGTCAGTATATTGCAAGCAAACAGCACACCCCACCAGTCACCAACCTGAAAAAAATTCATACCTGTCTCAGAAAACTATTAACCCACATTAAAGCCATTTTACATAAATAAGTCCTAGAAGCGAATAGTACAGTTTCTCCACACTTGAATAGTGTCTTTTGTTGTTGTTTTTTACTGTTTACCTTTGAACCTTTCAGGATTTACTTTCTTTAGAAATCGTCATTACAGCTCTCTCAGGAGACAGCAGCATTCGTATTTCAGGCAGAGGAACAGCTTTAACCATGCAGAGCAAATGGTTTGAATTCAGACTGAGCCAAGCAAACATTTTTACCCTTTCATAGGACAGAAATTACTACAAGGAGGCTCTGATAATTTCTTTAACTTTTGCTTAATATGTTAGTGTATTGCAACCTTGCTAGTGTTTGTACAAAGCATTGATAACTACGCAGCCATAACAAGCAAGCAAAAGATTTTTGTACATAATGTAGCAACAAACATCCATGGAGCTAGCAATTTTCAGCCTTCTGCCAGTATTATAAACACAAACGAGCAGATGGAAACTCTTTCAGGGTAATAGGGTGCCACAATACATGCTTTTCCAATTAAAAATCATTTGACAGACAGAGGGACTCAAACAACAAAGCATATCCTAGAGAGAAATAAATTGTTCGGCCTCTAGTTCTCTGATCTAGTCTAGAATCTCTGATAATGTTTAAAATCAACATTTAAAGTCTGTATATGGAGCACATGGAGAGCACCTACTGAAAGGTATGGGGCTGATTGTGGCTTTAAGCCAATGGACACGTTGGGGCAGCTGGGAGACCATACAGCAGATGCTCCCTCCCCCTAAGAATTCTGGCCAGCTCCTGATTTCCATGGTCATGAAGTGGGCCAGATGTACTGGTTTACGAAACATGTAATGAAAATCCAGTCCCATGGTATCAATTTGAATCACCTCATTTGAGTTCATCAGCAGGCACACAATATAAATTCCATAATAGGTGCAACATATTGCATGTATATATTCTGAATTGGCAATAGCCTGCATAACAGCTTTTCTATCACAGATAATGTTACAGAACTTTTGTTGGAGCACATCTTATCGACATTGTGTTGCATTTGCAGGAGTCATGGAGTGTCTGTGGTTTTCTAAGGATCATGCATGTTTGTCTTAACACATCATCATTGGGTCTGTGGGAAACTAATATTCAGTATATCTTCTCCATTTTAAAAAGTGTAAAGGGAAAACACTAAGCACTTCAAAGCGTCTTACCAATATGAATCAATCCTCACAACACCCCTGTGACTTACGTATGTGTTATCCCATTTTATGGTGAAACTGAGACAGAGCTTAAGTGACTTGCCTAATATCACTATTGTCAGAACTGGGTTAGAATTAGAGCTTCTGGCTCTTATTCTTATGCTCATGCTACACTAAATTATGCTTCAGTTTGAAAAAGAAGAAATGTCTTGAATGTATTAAAATGATTAAAGAACAATTCTCGGAGGGGGGGAAGGAGGGATATCTAATACCTGACATTGAAAAAAATACACACAAAAAACCAGGCGGTGTCTTCATACACAACATAAATAAATACACCTTTTCCAAGAAATACTTTAAAGAAAATGAAATGTCAGGACATCACTTTAGGTGGTGGTAGCCACCAGTATGGTGATGCTACATTAGACCAGTGGCTCTCAACATTTCCAGACTACTATACCCCTTTCAGGAGTTTGATTTGTCTTGCTTAACCCCCGTTTCAGCTCACTTAAAAACTACTTGCTTATAAAATCAGGCATAAAAATACAAAAGTGTCACAGCACACTAGTACTGAAAAAATGCTTGCTTTCTCATTTTTACTGTATCATAAAATAAATCAATCAGAATATAAATATTGTACTTACATTTCAGCATATAGTATATAGAGCAGTATAAACAAGTCATTGTCTGTATGAAATTTTACTTTGTACAGACTTTGCTGGTGCATTTTATGTAGTCTGTTATAAAACTAGGCAAATATCTAGATAAGTTGATGTATCCCCTGGAAGACCTCTGCCTACTCCCAGGGGTACACGTACCCCTGGCTGAGAACCACTTCATTAGACTATTAAGTCTATAAATACATATGTAAGAATTCATGAACACTCACAGTTGCCAACTAATTCATGGTGATTTCAGTGTGCTCAAAACCAACAAGACCAGATTTTGACACTTCATGGAAAGACACGACCTAAACAATCTTCTAATGGAGGAGTGAGCAAATATACAAGGCATACATTTTTGCTAGGGAGGGTAATTAACCACTGGAACAATTTAGTGAGGGTTGTGGAGTCTGAGAAATGGAGCCAAAGAAGGATTTACTTGCCCAAAACCACATAGCAAATCAGTGGCACAGCTGGCTTGAGAACTCAAGAGTGATCGAGGATTCAGTACTCTACTGCAATCCAGCAGAGTTCAGGCACAATGGGGAAAGGAACCAGGCTCCACCCTCCACTTCTCCTCAACACATCTCCCTTCATCATGCTCATCCCCTGCCTTCCCGCATCACTACCAGAGACCCTCCTACGATACAGGCACCAGCATGAAAAGGAGGTGACAGAAATTGGGTGAGAAGTGGTGGAGCTGCCTCCACCAACTTTAACCTGTAGGAGAGAGAGAATTCTCCAGGGGAAATCTCAGTGTAAGTTCACTTTGCACATGGAGAATCCAGACGTCAGCCTTTTGCATGATCCCTAGGACTGCATTACTGTTTCAGAGGCACCTTTACCCAACAGATTTGGGCCACCATTTTGGGAGTGCTTTCTGTGTTGCTTTAGTCTTCTGTCTAGTTCATTCCTTCTGATTGGAGTGTTACTCCTCCTCCATGTATGCTTTAGGCAAAATAAGGATAGTATCCCAAAGGGATTAAACAACATTAACAGTATTCTCAATGCCACTGGCAGAATCCAGAGGGAGCAAGGCACTTCTTAACATATTATTTTATTGTTAGCTGTGAGAAAGGAGAGGGGAACACAGGAGAGAGAAGCCAAGTGAGGAAAAGAAAAGGATATGAGAACACGGAGAAAGAAGGATTGGATGTGTGAAGGAAGTTGGAAAGAAAAGGAAGGGGAAACAGAAGAGAGAAAAGAAAAGGATGAGATGATGCATGTCAATTTCCCACCATTCATATCTTGGCTTGATGTCTAAGGTAGAGCCAGTCAAACTTTTTTCACCAATAAAATTTTACACAAATATTTAGTCATTTTTGTCTCACTTTCCCCCAACTATTTTGTTTTTTTGTCAAAACTGAGGGAAATGGAAATGTTTTTCTAAATGTTTTGTCTATTAAAAAACGGCCTTTTTTATTGAAAGGGTCTAACAGCTCTATTCTGAAGCCCTCATTAATGCTTAACCTAGCATTTCTGTCCTGCAGACTGCAGGGGAAAGGAACTGAGGACAGCAGCACCTTACACTTCAAATGAGATTGTTTTAAATGTACATAATCAATCAGTAAACCCCCTTCCCACAAGTGAGATGAAATTGATTAAAGCCCCTGAATCTTTACTTCCCACTTTTCCTGTTACAGGGGAGAAAGAGGCTAATGACTGACATTAAATGGCATTTCCTAGGTGCCTCAAGAACAAGTCCATCAGCCACTGAAGAACTGTGCAGTAAACTCAGGGCCATGACCACCAGTCAGAGCAACCTTTCTGGTCTTCAAACTCTGAGCAGAACCTGAGCATGGTTGGTGTCTCCTGAAATAATCCACAACAGTCTCCGTGTTCATCATATCTAGCAGGTGGACCAAGAATTGTGAGAGATTTAGCTGGGTAGAAGAAGAATGAAAGACTTGCTGAGGACATTGCATGGACATTATTAAAGAGATGGGATTTTCTTCCTCAAAATGCAAACAGCTTTTCCTCCTTGCAGAGGGGACAGCTTCCATGGACAAGATGTCCCATAGACCATTTTCAGCAGGACTGCACTGTTGCTCTAAAACCAAGCCATCTGAAGTTTCTCTTCAGAAAATAACTTTCTGACTTTAGATTCCCACATATCTAATTCATTGTAAAGCCAGATAAAAGTAACTGATATACTGTACGGGTGTTTTGAGTCAATGTATGAGTCAGCTCAGAGACACTTATTAGACACTAGTTTTCTATTAAAGGATTGTGGCCAAATTTTATGAGAAAAGCACCTGCCAAGGACTTTATATGGCACAGAAACTGTGGGCTTATATCCCTGTACTTACACATTGAGTCAGAGAAGTCATCAAGCATTAGCTCTTTGTCTATCAAGTACAATTTTCCCTAAAAACAGGATAGCATTTGGTTCTTCAATTAACTTTTATTCTGCTGTTCTTTTCCCTTTTCCAGTGTAAAAAACTCTCTGACTGGAACCAGCAGTATAAAAGCAGGCAAACTGCAGAACATCTCACTTGTGAATTAATTATATAGGCATGGATCAATAAAACAAGAACATTATTTAATTGAAATGAATAAAAGCAACAAAACTACTTAATGAGAAAATGCTGAAGCCACTACAGAGACTAAATGAAAGATCATTTCACAATGCTCTTTCTTTTCCTGGTTCTCATTTTAGGTAAAGAATGAGAAACATGAATATGAATGTACTATCACGGTACCAAATTAAAGGCAAATACTAGGGATGGATCAAACAATTTGGCTAAATTGACACCTTCCCCTAATTTTCACCCCACCCTCAAAATTAAACCAAAACAATTACACATGCAGTAAGCGTTTAGATGTAGGATGATACGTTGTCCTTACAGGCTCTTCAAGATAAATGAAACTGCGCAATAAAACTGTAGTAATTTGGAGTGAGAGGCAGAGGAGGGTTTGGGGAGGGAGAGGGAAAACAAAGATTCCACAAATGAAAATCTGGCAAAGCTACCTCTGCCATTAATGTCTAATGTGCTGCTCTAGTCTAAAAAGGACTCTATAATTAGGGCAGCATGAATCTCCAGTTTTCTGGAACTCCATGACATCCACATCACATATGCTCTGTGTACCAGTAAAGATGGAGTTTTGTAACCGGTAGCTCTTCAGATTCAGCCTAGGATACTGTACAGATCTCTCAACTTTATAGATTTTCAGACCCTCCTGAAAGTCTGGGAGACAGCCAGTGCTGCTGCAAATGATGCAGGGCAGTCTGGTCCTCTGGCATGTGCAGGGGGAAGACTTCTTCCTCTCCCAACCCAATAACAAATGGCTGGAGTTCTCATGCCTTCTATGCTGAAAGCAAACTCAGCAGCAGCTGCTCGCTGCTAGCTCTGAAGCATCTCCTGCCTATTCTCTGGTTTCTCTAGGTCTGAGAAGTGAAGATCCTCTGGTATTGTTTTCCACCACTGGACTGGGAGATAGTTAAGATCTCCCCTACATATCCCAATAACGCTTCCCGGGAAGGAAAGCAAGGAAAAAGACCCTGAAGAAAGGAAGGGTGGGTAGCCAGGCGAAGTATCTAAAACATAGGAGCATAGAATCAATCGGGTGGGATTAGAGAGCATGATAAACTGTAATGGTATGTAGGGATATTTGTGTGGAGTCAGAATCAATTGTGCAAGAGAGTCTGAGGGAGAAGTAAGAGGATGGGGGGCCAGGACAAAAATCAAGTGTGCTTAGAGGTGTAGCGACCAGAGTACTTACCTTTTACTGATAATATCCAATTCCACACTAAATAGATTATATTCCACTAATATTTTACCAAATCATTTAGAATGCAAGCTTTTGGGGGCAGGAATCTATCTTCTGTATGTTTTGCTGTCATAGCCAGATACAGCTGTGGATGCTGCAACGTAATAAGAGCAAAAATATTTTTGTAAGTTTTAGATCCACAAAAAGTCTTATTGGATAAGAGAAGAATGGTGTTCAAATTTTAAAAAATCTTTTTATCATCAACATTTGCTTATGAAAATGGAAGAGAAATGTCAATATTCTTTCTCTCTCCCCCCCCCAATTTCTACATTCAGTATTTCATTAGCCAAGAAATAAATGCTGAACTATAGTTCCCTTCCCATAGGAGTTAATGATGTCCCATCAGCAAACAATTAATTATATTTAGTGTGCTTTCCTCTCTGATTTTTACTGTGTATAGACAGAAAATGTGACAGTGTTGAGTTTTGACATTTCTGTGGAAACCCTTTGGGAACCAATATTAGCATGTCAGTTAAACATAGTTTTATTAATTTATTATTATCATCATCATCATCTTATTATGATGAAAGATAGCTTCAACAACCAGTAAAATACGTTGCCTGGGAAAGGCAGTCTTTCAAGAATAAACAAAATTGCACTGAAAATCTTGTGGATGCTTAAAATATGGTGGCTTGTGGTAGGTATAAGCAAAACTGAATTATACGTTTACTTACCTGCACCCCTTCTCACTTTCACATCTGTCAGTAAGTGTTGCCATTTGCCATTGATCATGATATGGTCAATCTGGTTCTTATCTCTGCCATCTGGAGAATACCATATCAGCTTCTGTATTTCACGATGTTCAAATAGGGTTCCGCCAATGACTAGGTCATTCATTTTAAAGAAATCAACAAGCCTTTCTCCGTTTTCATTCATAGTGTCACCCCTATGGTCTTCCCATTGCTCTGTCATTGTTTGTGTTATACTTACCGACCTTGGCATTTAGGTCTCCCATGTCAATAGGTCATGGTGTGGTACTTTCTCTAACTCCGCTTGTAGTGTAAGGCAGAATTTGTCATTTACGTCTTCATCACTGTCATTTGTCAGAGCATAACACTGAATCAGGGTGATATTATTATGTTTCCCTTTCAGTCTGGCTCTCATATGTCTGCTGCTCATGGATTTCTATTCAAGCAGGGAGGGTGCCAGTCCCTTCTTCAAAAGGATGGGAACGCCCTCATGGTGTTGTCCATCATCTCATCCAGAAAACAGCAAAGTTTCTCCCATGGCAGTTGTTAATCTTCAAGATTCTACCCATCTGCTCTCACTGACACCCAGGATGTGTAAGCTGTAGCATCTCATCTCTGCGGTGATCTGAGCTAGCTTTCAGAAAGGACAGGCGGAGGAGAAAAGATGGAGGAGTTGCACTGTATGTAAGAGAGCAGTATTATTGCTCAGAGCTCCAGTATGAAACTGGAGAAAAGCCTGTTGTGAATCTTTGGGTTAAGTTTAGAGGTGAGAGCAGCAAGAGTAATGTCTTGGTGGGTGTCTGCTATAAATCACCAGACTAGGAGGATGAGGTAGACGAGGCTTTCTTCGGACACCTAACAGAAGTTTCCACATCACAGGCCCTGGTTCTCATGGTGGACTTCAATCACCGTGACATTTGCTGGGAGAGCGATACAGCAGTGCACAGACAATCCAGGAAGTTTTTGGAGAGTGTTGGGGACAGCTTACTGGTGCAAGTACTGGAGGAACCAACTAGGGGGCATGATCCTCTTGACCTGATCCTCACAAACAGGTAAGAATAGGGGACGTAGAAGTGTACAGCAACCTGGACAGCAGTAATCATGAGATGGTCGAGTTCAGGATCCTGACAAAAGCAAGAAAGGAGAGCAGCAGAATACGGACCCTGGACTTCAGAAAAGCAGACTTTGACTCCCTCAGGGAACTGATGGATAGGATCCCCAGGAAGAACAATATGAGGGGGAAAGGAATCCAGGACAGCTGCCTGTATTTTAAAGAAACATTATTGAGGGTGCAGGAACAAACCATCCTGATGTACAGAAAGAATAACAAATATGGCAGGTGACCAGCTTGGCTTAACAGTGAAATCTTCGGTGAGCTTAAACCCAAAAAGGAAGTTTATAAAAAGTGGAAACTTGGAAAGATGACTAAGGAGGAGTATAGAAATATTGCTCGAGCATGCAGGGGTGTCATCAGGTAAGCCAAGGCACAACTGGAGTTGCAGCTAGCAAGGGATGTGAAGGGTAACAAGAAGAGTTTCTAAGGGTAGGTTAGCAACAAGAAGAGGGTTAGGGAAAGTGTGGGACCCTGACTGAATAGGGGAGGCAACCTAGTGACAGACGATGTGGAAAAAGCTGAAGTACTCAATGCTTTTTTTGCCTCAGTCTTCACAAACAACGTCAGCTCTCAGACTGCTGTCCTGGGCTGAATAGTATGGAGAGGAGGTGAAAGAACAGGCTAAGGACTATTTAAAAAAGCTGGACATGCACAAGTCCATGGGGCCAGATGCAATGCATCCGAGGGTGTAGAAAGAGTTGGCTGATGTGATTGCAGAGCAAATGGCCATTAACTTTTAAAACTTGTGGTGATCGGGGTGGTCCCAGTCTATTAGAAAAATCAAATATAGTGCCCATCTTTAAAAAAGAGAAGGAGAATCTGGGGAACTATAGACTGGTCAGCCTTACCTCAGTCCCAGGAAAAATCATGAAGCAGGTCCTCAAGGAATCTATTTTGAAGCACTTGGAGGAGAGGAAGGTGAACAGAAACAGTCAACATGGGTTCACGAAGTGCAAGTCATGCCTGATCAACTTGATGCCTTCTATGATGAGATAACTGTCTCTGTGGATATGGGGAAAGTGGTGGACGCGATATAATTTTAGCAAAGCTTTTGATACAGTCTCCCACCGTATTCTTGCCAGCAAGTTAAAGAAGTATGGATTGGATGCATGGAATATGAGGTGGATACAAAGCTGGCTAGATCATCAGGCTCAACGGGTAGTGATCAACAGCTTGATATCTAGTTGTCAGCCAGTATCAAGCAGAGTGCCCCAGGGATCAGTCCTGGGACTGACTTTGTTCAGCATCTTCATTAATGATTTGGATGATGGGATGGATTGCACCCTCAGCAAGTTCACAGACGACACTAAGCAGTGGGGAGAGGTAGACACACTGGAGGGTAGGGATGGGGTCCAGAGTGACCTAGACAAATTGGAGAATTGGGCCAAAGGAAATCTGATGAGGTTCAACAAGGACAAGTGCAGAGTCCTGCACTTAGGATGGAAGAATCTCATGCACTGCTACAGGTTGGGGACCAACTGGCTAAGTGGTGGCTCTGCAGAAAAGGACCTGGGTATTGCAGTGGACAAGACGCTGGATATTATTCAACAGTGTTCCCTTGTTTCCAAGAAAGCTAATGGCATGTTGGGCTGCATTAGTAGAAGCTTTGCCAAGAGATCAAGGGAAGTGATTATTCCCCTCTATTTGGCGCTGGTGAGGTCACATCTGGAGTATTGCATCTAGTTTTGGACCCCACGCTACAGAAATGATGTGGACATATTGGAGAGAGTCCAGCGGAGGGCAATGAAAATGATTAGGGGGCTAGGGCACATGACTTTTGAGGAGAGGCTGAAGGAACCTTGGCTTATTTAGTCTGCAGAAGAGAAGAGTGAGGGGGGATTTGATAACAACCTTCAGTTACCTGAAGGGGGGTTCCAAAGAGGATGGAGCTCAGCCGTTCTCAGTGGTGGCAGATGACTGAACAAGGAGCAATGGTATCAAGTTGTAGTTGAGGAGGTCTAACGTGGATATTAGGACAAACTATTTCACTAGGAGGTTGGTGAAGCATTGATATGGGTTATCTAGGGAGGTGGTGGATTCTCCATCCTTAGAGATTTGTAAGGTCCAGTTTGACAAAGCCCTGGCTGGGATGATTTAGTTGGTATTGGTCCTGTTTTGAACAAGGGGTTGGACTAGATGTCCTCCTGAGGTCTCTTCCAACCCTAGTCTTCTATGATTCTATGATATAGCCCTATACGCAGGCCAGGCAATCTGGCCCATATCTCTTATGATGCACCTGCTGTCATTTAACTCCTATGATGCACTATGGCACTTAGAAGAAAGATTGTGTTGCACCATGGGATATGCAGTCCAGCCAGGAAGTCCAGCCCATAGGAGAAAATAGGGACAATCAGGCTGGTGAACTTTAACTCTCAAAAGGCAATGATCCATTGCAGGGAAATGCAACTTAATGTTAAAGTTAAACAGTCTAGAAAGAAAACATTTTGTGTCGCCCACTGTAATCTCCAGGTCCTTTTCTTTTTCAATTGAACAAATTTGAAATGAAATATTTTGTTTTTGTTTTCCCAAAGGAAAAAAAATGAAGTTTCATTAAAATCCAACAGAAAAAAAATCTATTTTGTTGAGACTGCATTTTCCATTAAAAAAAGTCACTCTGAAAGAAGATTTCCAACCAGATCTACTTAAAAACATCCTTGTTTCAAGTTTTGTTTCAGAACCCTCTCTGCTTTGAATATCAACATTTGAAGTGTCCCAGGTCAGTTATTAGTTATCCTTCCAAGAGCAGTCAAAAGTTTACGTAGTCCAAAGTACTAAAAACACATAGTGTGGCAGCTTGGGATACTCAGTTGTTCTTTTTACAGTTTCTATGCTATTAGCAAGTATTTCTACTTAGTAAGTGTTCTGATTGCTATCAATCAGTTTGACTGACAGCAGTAAAGAATCTTCCTCACCAGACCTATCTTAATTCTTTGTTGACAGAGATGAAATCTATCAAAACCAATGCATTTCTAACATCATAAATGTAGTGCCTTATGTTGCTCTAAGGAAAAGAAGGGAAGGTTTATGGAATGTGGGAAAATTCAGATTGATTTGCTGATCACTGTCTCCATAAAATGGAAATCAACATCAAACATGCAAAAGAACTCTCCTATTATTGCTATTTTATCTTGCATGTCTCCCTGAAGGGATATGTGCTCAAGCAAAAGCAGCAACAAAAAACTCTCCCTTTTGGAAATTACTTTGAAAATTGGAGTTAAATAAATCATTTATATCTTCCTTTTATCTCATCATCCCCATCTTTTAACTGCTTATATTGCTTTCATACCACGTAACAAATGATATTGCAGCCAGAGTCAAGTGGAGAATTTCTGTACTCAACATCTGTAATTCTCTCTCTGCTTGGTCATTCTGATCCTAACTGTCTCTCAAAACTACACAAAATCCAAGTCTGGTCACTTTCATGGTTTCATGAGTTTCCTATTAAGTCTGTCAAATTTACCCTGGTTTTATGCATAAATCAGGAAATCTATACAAGTTTTGTGGCAAAACAAAAATCAGACCAAGTTCACCCAAAAATTTAACTGGCTGTAAATTTGTCAAACTCTCTGCTTGCTCCCACCTCAGAAACAAGAGTGCCTGACACAGAGAGGATGAAGAGAAAAAAGAAATCATGACAGGACAACAAACGTACAATGCTAGTATTGCGTTCAGGAGTTTCTCAGGCTGCAGTCACATGTCTTGACTACAAGCTTCAGGTGCATAATATCATGAATGGGTGGAAAATATTAGACATGCAATAACAATTCTTAAATTATTCCAGATTCTTCTTGTGCAAGGTTAGGGTTTTTTTCATAATGTTAGCTTTAGATGTATTTAAGCAGCAAATATCCAAGCCTAAAAGACTTTGGGCTCTACAACATTTTCTTTCTTTTGCTGAAGACTCACCTCCGCCAAAAATCCTTGCCTTTCAGCTATTATAACAGATAGAAGGTTATCCCACTAGTTTGATTACTCAAGGCCATTGATGTTGCATGCATTTATCCTGTCACTTACAGCTGAGTCACACACTTTTCTGTGCCTTTTCTACTCTCATTTTACCTATACCTTCACTCCCATTGGTGAGCCTAATTCTGTTCCAGCCCAAATGAAACAGCTATGTTATTTACTGACGATCATAGATGAAAGCATTACTATGCAAGCCATGCTCTTAGGAGGGAAGCTATGAATCTATACCCGTGATTTAGCCAAAAATTTGTCATGTAATACCTGTGATTTCTTTGACTGCTTCCACCACTAGCTTTACTTATGCAGGCTGATCATTAACATATGATAATTGTACAGGAGCTCAGTACCAAATTTATTGAAATCTGGTGAGGTGAATAAATCCATATGCTGCTTTCTGTTCAGTAGAATGAATGCAAAGTTCTAAAGTGAGTTGTATATTCTTCTGTGAAAACATTTCATCAAAAAGTGTTAAAAAAATAAAAATAGCATAAATAATTGAAGCATTTTGATGGGAATATTAGACTAATCTTTTATCTGAGAGAGACTCTCCATGAAAATACAGTGCTACTTTTGCGTTAGTGGCTTCTTTCATGTAATACTGAAGTTTATATGGAATGTAATATTTCCCCTTGAAGTACTTCTCAGCTTCAAACAATTAAGAAAAAAATCTTCCTGGCCTTAAGGAAAAATCATTGAAATAATAAAATACTCAGTGAAATGAATGGGGCTGGTCTAAGTTTTGCTTGTGAAAAAAGCAAAGAAAAAAAGTCAGACTTATGAAAGTAAGAAAAATCTTGACCGTAACAGGTCAAATGAGAGCTGGGAGGGTTGCCTAAAGTACAATAACTACAGCACCTACACTTCATTGATACAATTCTGCAAGAGTTAGTGAGGGTTTCACTGATTCCCATTTCAGTGTTTAGCACAAAAGATGGATGTCAGTGGTTCCCCATAGGGTCTCTATTTCCAAGGGCCAAATACACATGCCATTTTGCTAGAGTAATAGGAGTTCTATGTTCTGAATGAATTCAGATATGAAATTGCAGAACTACTAACTGTGGCACGTATCAGCCTTTGTATCAAATGACTAGAGAGAAGATGATTTTTGAAAAAAAGCCCAGAGGTGATCCTGGCAATTACAGGCTGGTAAGCCTAACTTGAGTACCAGACAACTTAGGTGAAACTATAGTAAGGAACAAAATGATCAGACACATAGATAAACACAGTTTGTTGAGGGAAGAGTCAACATAGCGTTTGTAAAGGGAAATCATGCCTCATGAATCTATTAGAATTCTCTCAGGGTATCGACAAGCAAGTGGACAAGAGTGATCCAGTCAACAGTGCACTTGGACTTTCAGAAACCCTATGACAAACTCCCTCACCAAAGGCAAAGTAAGCTGTCATGGGATAAGAAAGAAGGTCTTCTCACAGATAAGTAACTCGTTCAAAAGATAGGAAACAAAAGATAGGAATAAATGGTTAGTTTTCACAATGGAGAGAGGTACTGTGACATGTGGTGTTAAACCTATTCATAGGTTATCTGAAAATATTTTTTGCAGATGATACAAAATTACTCAGGATAGCATTCAGCTTTGGTTTATCGATGACTGTTAGCCAAGATGGTCAGGGCCACAAACCCATGCTCTGGGTGTCCCTTAATCTCTGACGACCAAATGCTGGGACTGGACAATAGGAGATGGATCAGAACAGGCAGGGAGATTTAGGACAGATATTAGGAAAAACTTTCTAACTCTACAGGTAGTTAAGCATCACAACATGCTTCCAAGGGAGGCTGTGGAATCCTGTCATTAAAGACCCTCCCTCTCCACCAGGTCCTTGTGGAAAGCAACTGCAGGGAGCACCCTGCTGGTACAAGTTCCCTGCAGTTTGGGGCATGGCCCCTGTAGTCCAAACAGTCAGTCTCTCTCTCTCCCTCTCTGTCTCTCTCTCTCTCTCTCACACACACACAAAAGAGCCCAAAGGAGCACAGCCCCGCAGGTTGTCAAAGAGGGTGGGGTTAGAGAAGGCACTCCCTTTGGGCCTTACTCACTCAACGATCTTCTCTTAGGTTCAACCTTCTGTCTGACTTTTTTGGAAGATTTCTCTTTCCTGGATCCTGTCCATCCCCTTTGCCTGCGCTTCTAAGATACTTTTTAACCTACTCTTCCATTCTCAGAGGTCTATAGGGGTGGGGCTACATAGGCCCAGTATTGTCTTCTAACCCCTTTGGAACCAGTGTGGGGTGGACACCTCAACACCAGATCCAAAGGGGACCCATGGCCAGACAGTAATGGGTAAGATGGGAAGGTCTGGCTGGAATGATACTCTGAGGGGCAGGAACTGAAACCATAAAAGCAATAATCTTCAGAGGGAAATGATTTGAGGAAACACTAGTCAGTAGGTCCTTACTTTTGGAAACAACTGTTGCACCCAGCAAGGGACTGAAGAAACTGGGGAGTCAGAGAAAGACATATTTTGATTTGATATTTGAACTGCTTTTTTATTGTGTTTGCAGGGCCGTCTTTAGGCATACACAACATACATGGCTGCGTATGGCACCTGAAAATCTGGGGCACCATCAAGCATGGCTCTATGTTTTTTGCCACCCCAAGCACAGCAGTCAGGCAGCCTTCGATGGCACGCCTTCAGGCGGTCTGCTGGTCACACGGATTCAGTGGTGTTTCTGCGGGTGATCTGCCAGTCCCACACCTTCGGCGTACCTGCTGCCGAATTGCTGCCAAAGCCGCGGGACCGGCAGCCCTCCTGCAGGTATGCCGCTGAAGGCTGCCTGACTGCCCCCCTCACAGCGACCTGCAGGCCGCCCCCGTGGCTCGTTGCCACCCCAGGAACAGACTTGCTGTGCTGGTTCCTGGAGCCGCCCCTGGGCACCACTGGGTCTTAGTAACCACCCTTCTGGCTCTTCCTATCCCTGTTCCGACTCTTCCTGCAAGCACCCACAGCTAGCTGCTGCAGCCTGGTGAGTCTTCTTCTGGAGGGGATCTAGTAACTTAAAAGTGAAAAAGCCTTCCAGGCTGCCAGACTGATTAGCACAACTGTTACAGAGCCATTCAAATGGTAATGAAGCCATTTAACAGGCATTTGCCAACCCCCAAGTATATACTGTCAGTTTCTGAATTTACTGACAAAAACAGTTGTGCATTACTGTAATATTTACTCAGAAAGTGTTAGTCTACAGGACCTTAGTTTAAAATTTGCTTTAAAATATTTAATTAGTGAGTTGATGATTATAAAATCACATCTCTAAAAAATCCTTTCATAGATTTTTAAATGCACAGTCATCTTTAGCCTTAAATGCTTGGATCTTCAGATATACAGTTTTTTAAATAAATCCTTCAAAAGACCACTCTTATCTAAAATACACATTTTTATTTTAATTACTACAGTAAAAAATAATTGCTTCCAAAGTCTTCCTGTCCTTTCTGTCCATCCCTTTCTCCCTTCTTCCCCCCTCCATGGGTGGGGGGGTTTGAAGAGGGCCCATAAAGGGACAACACCCCTTTCCTTCCAGATAGCTGGACAAAGAGTTTCCCTTTCTTTACTTCTGACTATCTGATGAACTAGTTCTAAGAGAACCATCCAGCAAAAGCAGTAACTAGTAGATATAAAATCCTTTGTTATGCCTAAAATCTTTAGAAACACATTTTTTAAAGTTGGTGAAATTTCATAAACATGTCTATTGTTATGGTGATCACACAGAGTAAATTAGTGTTCCCTTTTTCTAAAAGTAATGAACATTGTTATGAACACACTAAACCTCTGTCACTATTAATTTAAATTAATGTCTTTGTTTCAGTGAGTTAAATATGTAGTAATTTGGAATGATTACTTTATGAAAGCTTAAGAGTACATTTAAAATATAAAATCAGCTTAGAAATACTGATTAAGAAAATGTAAAACAGAGAAGAGCTGCTTCATGTATTCCATCATATTTAATCTTGTATTCAGCATGACAGCTGACTTGCCCTTACTACAAAGTTTTTGCAAATAAATTTCTGACAAACTTTAGGGCATATCAAAAAACCTGTGACTGACATTTTTTATTCTCAAGTTTAATGCTTTTAATTAGGTACCTTCTGCATGTCCAGTCTTCACCACCTGGCATGCAGTGGAAAACATGCCCCATTTTCTTTAGAAGAAATTGAAGAAAAGTGTTTTTTCAAATGTCATTTGCTTCATTTGGGTTCAAGGATTTGGTTGGAAAGGGGTGAGCAGGGTGGGGTAGGGAAGAGAGGAGGAAGATGGGGGGGAAGGCGAGGCCTGGGGCAGAGCAGAGGTGGAGTATGGGCGGGACCACAGGTAGAAGAGGTGAGTGGGGGAGCTAGACTCTCCAAGCGGCAGCTTCACCCACTGCCCATGACAGCAGGTAAGAGCAGGTCGGCTCCAGCGCGCACTGCAGTGTCCTTTGGCAGGGGCCGTATTCACAGAGCCAAATGCGCTGGTGCCACACATTCTGAGTAAGGGAGAGGGAACGGGGGTCTCTGCTGGGAACTGTGACTCTGCGGGGAACTGTGAGGTGGACCTGGCATCTCAGTATCCTTTGCTGCCTCTCCCACCCCTGGGCTGCCATTGGGCATAGGGGCACCAGTTTAATAATACTCCGGAGGGCCTCATAAATCCGAAGGATGTCCCTGTGTGTTTGTTTTTGTTAATAAAGTACCATATAAGGGGGTATTATTTGATTTAGACAAGAGTCTGGGTTCAGTTAGTGGGAACCCCAAAAAGGGGGAAAAGGCGGTGGCCAGGTTCAATGCCAGTTTGAGTAAGACTCAGTTGCAGTCAGTTTAAGACTATTTCATTGCCCCTAAACCAGCAAGGAAAATCCCCTCAGGTGAACACCTTTAGACTAGGTATATCTGCAAAGGATCATATTAGTATACTCACAAATTACACTCCATTAACTCAGTGGTCAGATTATGTTATATTTAATATATTTTAGAACACACAATAAATTTGTTTTCAAATAAGTCTCCAATATTGGATAATTTATGCATACCTTTCTCAAGAGATGCAATCCAAGGAAGGTTAGTCATCATTCTGCTTCAGTGTGGGGAGCACTGTCTTCCCAAAGATTTAAAATCACTCACTTTGCCCTTAATCCAATCTGCAGCCAGGCTGCCTTCTTTGATTAAATGTTCTTGAAATAAGTATTGTTTGTTTAATAATTTCAGTTTCAACAAAGGAGACCAATCCCAGGCTCTAGGTGCCCTTGACAGATACTTAGTAAAAACAAAACAGCAGCAGAAACCTAATCGAGGCAACAAAGGCACAGCTGATAGTAACCACAACTTCTCACTCTCCTGTGGCTTTTCTCCTCACAATAGGAGCATAGTTGAGTCTCTCCCATCTTAAAAAACCTCATCACCCTTTACCCGCACTAGCCTGTCTAACTACTGCATCGTTTCCCTGTTATCTCTAAGTTCATCCAGCAATTGTTGCTGTCTGACATTCCCCTTTTCCAGTTTCTCCGAGACACACTCCTATCCAGACTCTGGAGGACCCTAACAAAGGAACTAGAAAGAGAGCTGAAAAATAGCACATTGAAAACATTTCAGTCTGTGCCCCCCTCCCCACTCCCTTCCCAAATGCAAATTTGACACCATCAGCTCAGGGTTAAACAAAGACTGTGAATGGCTTGCCAACTACAGAACCAGTTTCTCCTCCCTTGGTTTTCACACCTCAACTGCTAGAACAGGGGCTCATCCTCCCTGATTGAACTAACCTCGTTATCTCTAGCTTGCTTGCTAGCACATATATACCTGCCCCTGGAAATTTCCACTACATTCGTCTGACGAAGTGGGTATTCACCCACGAAAGCTCATGATCCAAAATGTCTGTTAGTCTATAAGGTGCCACAGGACTCTCTGCTGCTTTTACAAATGCACTGTGTGCACATTGAACAGAAGAGGCAAATAAAGTGCAACTTTGTGTAACCTCCAACTGAAACCTGCCCATTTTCTCCAACATCTGATACAGAGTTCAGAAAAACCCTCCAGCTTACATTTTCAAGAAGAGGCACATGCATGAGAGTGTATGAACTTTTGATAACCTTCATATTAGTGATGCTAAATCTCAGGCATGACCCCTTTGGGGTTCTTCATGTATCTTATAGCTATACGCATGAGCAGTCCTGATTTGTGTGCAAATCAGGAGGGTTCAGTCTCCTACATTCTGTGTGTGCATTTTTAGGTGAATATTTCTGTCAAAAATACTCTGTACTTTTACATTGTCCCTTCATTGTTTTAGAATTAAGAAAGTACTTTACTTTCCCCTTCTCTCAACTCCCACTTAACTTTAAATTTTAGTATTAAGCATAGTGGCCCCAGGATCAGGAGGGATTAACATTTTGTCAGATCTGAGGATCAGATCCATAGATCCTACTAGGGCAAATAACCTCTAAAGGGCTATGATCCTCAGAATCACATAGATGGAGTCAGACAGAAGAGAAAGTCTCCTCACAGGAGCTGTCCCCTACAAGCCCCGCTCACACTTTTGCTACAAGCAGCAGTCTCAAAAAGCTGGAAGGTTGCCAGATAAGATAAAAAAAGATCTACTGAACATTTCAGGGGATAGTTAGGACAAAATTTTCAAATCAACTAGATGGATCTTGAATGCAGTACAAACTCAAACCAAGGCCGTTTGTGTTGTATGCTTCTGTGGTGTGAATGAAGTATGTCAGATAGTACTAAATGTTCTAACTGGAACCAAGCCATCTCACATAGTCATAATTAAACTATGGCAAGATCATTGGGTCCTTCTGGCATTTATAAAGTCTTCAGAAAGCCCGAATTATAATAGTATAATTCATGCACTATTCCATATACACTCAGATCTTTGTGTGGCCAAATCTGATTACCTGATTTGTCAATCTGATTTTTTATACTCACATCATCCATCTCCACTCTCTGAACTCAGTTGATGTTGATTTTTAATAAATCTTTTCATTCTGGAACTTACCCAGAAAACTGGAGAGAAGCTAAAATTGTGCCAATATTTAAAAAGGATAAATGAGACAATCCACGTAACTATAGCCCAGTTAGCCCAACTTTGTGACTTTGACCCTGGGAAAAATAATGTAGTGGCTGATACTAGACTCAATCCAAAAATAACACAGGATGGTAACATAGTTATGCCAATCAGCATGCTTTTATGAAGAATAGATCTTGTCACTTCATTTCTCAACTCCATGTTCCCATTTGCACAAGGTTAGAGATGTCCACAATTCTTTGCCAGTCCTTCGAGTCCATGGCATAGGCTCATAGGTCTGGGAAATCTCATCCTTTTCTTTTCAAATTTCTCTTGACTGAGTCTTTTATTGAATCCTTGGTCTTCCACATGGTTTCTAGCTGTCCTGCTCTCTGGCTGGCCACTCTTCATCCATTCTTATCACATGCCCACCTCAAACACGTGCTGTCCATCCTATCACTGAGAGTACCAACTTCATCTTCCTCTTAATTTCTTCCATGAACACACTGTCTACCCTCTGCTTGACTACTATGCTCCCCAGTATATTATATTCTACTACCTATATCTTGTTTTCTTCCATCTCTATAAGACCCATCATAGAGCATGCAGCATATGCTTTTCCTTTCAGTCTGTTACTTAAATGTTGGTCGTACAGTACTCCTGCCACCTTTTTCATTGCCACTCATGCAGACTGGGTTTTTCTTTTTAGTTGCCCAGATCTCTCTCTGATGGTACTATGTGACTTCTCATGTATATAAATTCAAGCTTCTGATTCATCTTCTTACCTGAAATTTCAAACAAAAGCTTTTCTTCCACCATCCTTATTTGTATAACATAGTTTTCTTCATGTTTACCTTCAAACCATAGTCTTCAAACACAGATGCCAACTCTGATATTATATTTACCAATTCCTCTTTGCTGTCAGACAAAAGGGCCAACTCATCAGCATACATTAATTTTCACTGTCTCCCCACAGACTTGGTTCTCCTACTAATCAGCTTCATAACTAGAATGAAGCTTGATGTTTCAACCCCACATCAAAACTCTCTGAAATTCCATGCATTGTAGCCACCTTAGCTCTTGACCTTGAAAATAAATCTTGTCAGATTAAGTAAAAAATAGATTTCAAAATGTAATTGTTAATTGAGTATCATCAGTGAATAGCAATGATGTCCAGTAGGGTGCCTTCAGGGTCTGTACTTGGAGCGATGCTATTCGTTATCAGTGATACAAAAATAAATGAATAAGCATTGCTGATAAAGTCTAAATGAAGATGGCACAAGGACTGGTGGAGTGGCAAATAACAATAAGGACAGGTCACTCATACAGAGTATGTATCCCTGGTGGCCATCCAGTATGGGAGGCACAACAGAATGGTATGGAGAAATTTACAGAGCAAAGGAGTTTATATATTTATCTGCCAAGAAAATAAGTGCAATGTCTGTACTGCGATTTAGTGTAATGCATTGGATCCAGATACTCAGACAGCTTTGATTTTTCCTCTTTGTACTAGCTGATTTCAACACCACAGAACAGCGTTGTTTATGCCACCAGCCATCCCTTGATTTCAACAAGGAAGAGCAGCTTTATTTTATGGCCTGTGCTCTATAGACGTTGTACCATTAGCAGTTCCTCAGAGAGATACTGGCACATCCACCAGCCACACTAGCACATCGTGCAGTTTGGGGGCCACTTTGACCTTTTGCAGGTCTGCAAAATGAAATAAGTTTATGTCCACTTTGCAATAATGCAACCTTCCCACCCCTGACACTTCCCCCATCCCCATTGGACTGCCTTCATAGGAATCTACACTTGAAGAAGAGAACATTGACCATAAACTGGATTAAGCACTATGAATACAGGCATAGCAAAAGGATTGTGAAATCACATCACTTATAAGGTTATAAGTGTTCTAATTTGCCTAGAGCCATGATTTGATTTTGTATAAGTAGGTCCTAAAAGCAGAATGTAAATCTGTACAGGTCTTTGTATACACAAAGGGATTTAAAATGCAATTCGAGCAATGTTGTGTTCTGTTTTCTAAAGTGCATGCAACGTAGATGCTTTGATATTGTTTGTAAAAGTTCGATCAAATATGACAATTAAAATTATTGTTTAAATTGTACTTAAAATTGTATTGTTAAAATTGGATTTTTTTTAAGATAAACTCAAGAAGTTTAAATCTGTCTTTCATTTCAGGACTAAGCAGTGGCTTTGATTTCCAAATCAGGTCAATAACCTGAAAGAGCCTCACCTGTGTTCACATTAATATAAGTGGGTTTACATTAATATAAATGCAATCTCAGTCTGCTTAAATGGACATTATGGAACTGGCCTATCCAGAGGTTTCAGAGGGAAGATCACTCAAACAGTTAATGTTATAATATTTGACTATGAAACAGGCTAGAGCTTACAATTCAAATGAAAGCATTTCAAAAGAATACCCAACTGTTTTATAAATCATAAAATGCATTATGAATAGGAAATGTTTGACTAAAATGAATCTACCAGAGTTCATTTTTGTCTGGTCATTCATAAGAAAGCTCAGTTTATGCTGCATTAGGTTTCAGCTAAATTTGTAATCACTTTTGTAAAATTGCCAAAACTCTTTCTTTTTTCCTTCTTTCCAAATCAATGCCCCTTCCTGTTTATATCCCAACCCTGACAATGGAATACTAGAATCTATAACCTTATGCTTGAGACAAAATGCAAACCTTTCCAGTTTCTACTAGGATTTAACTTGCTGAGCCTCCTATGGCTAAATTTGCTGCTTCTACCATTTAGTAGTAATGTACTTGGTGTACCAGTTCTCTTGAAGAAACATGGAAATCTAGTTCCTGTTCCCATCTTCAGTAGTTTTAAAACATTCTAAATATTTGTAAATAAGTATAAAACCCTTACACTTATTTTTTATTTAGCTGATTCTAAGGCCATGCCTGATGCTCTTGTGGAATAGCTGGGAGGCCAGAGTGGTTTTCTTTGTGAATTTTTGGATGCATTTCCTAGAAATTCCTGAATCTGATCAGAGGGAAATAGAGCATTTTATCAGCAAAGCCAACTTTCTGATGCAAAACATGGCAAATTTCACCCTATACCAAACTATGAAATCAAAAGCAGTGAAAACATTATTTTGAGCAAACTATTAATCTTTTCAAGTGCAACTCTGTGCCATGCCTCCCAATGCAGGTTCCTCTAGCAAGGCAGCTCAACATGTACTGATTTTTCCTGTAAAGAGGTTTCCCAGGTTTTAGTAAAGTATTCTAGCTAGATTTCTACAGCACCCTCTTGAGCTAGCCATACTACAAATCTCTTGCTTATGTTGGTTCTTCTGGAGGAAAACAATGGCTGCTATTACAAAACAATATATATATATATAAAAAAAATAGGATTAACATGAGACCTTTATGCTAAGTATTCTTGCTTCCTCATTTGCCCTACTAAACTGCACATTCATAATCACAGTAGCCTTACGGTGGAAAGACGTGAGGTCGGAATAAATCTGTTATTTTCAACTACAGAGCTATAGTGAAACAGACAAGAAATTTAATGAAACAGCAAAATCATTATGATTTAAATAATTTCATACATTTTTGTTTCTTCTTTTAACAACTGGTAGATCTGATTAAAATCATCTGTTCCTTGTAATTTTTTTTAAGTGGTCAGATTTAAATTCCTTAGGTTTAAAACATATTTGTCCCAGTGTTCAGAAATTAAAAGCAATATTTCTTGTACTCTATTATATGCATATGACATGGCTGGGCAAAAAAAATCTGTTAACAATAGTGACTTATGGAATTTTCTAAAATTAATGAATCCTTCAAAAGTGCCTTTTCTCAGAAATATCATCAAATAGGCATCAGACACATTATTTTAGTTAAATGACTTATAAATAACAAAAAAGGTATCTTGACTATCTTCATATTAATAGGATTGAGCTGAGAGCCAGGTTAAAGATCAAACATTCATCCAAATAAGCAGCAGACAGATAAGAATTTATAATTAGAAAATGAAAACAGTAAGAGTCTGTTTAGTTACAGCATTATGGATTTAATATATTTAAATGGCTTGTATTTGTAAAGTGCGCTCAACAACTCAGTAGTAACTTGAATTGTTCATGGATGGAGTTTACATGAAAACAGTATAGGACATTTTCCCTTTGCTGTAATACTTTTAAATATTAGTGTTTCATTCAATATGGGTATATATACTTTTCATTTATAGAATGCCGTTAGTCCATATTAAAATACTTTACAAATGTTTATGAAGCCTGGGAGGTTTAAGTATAAGTATATTGGTATTTCAGATAACCTGAGGCAGAGGTCAGGTTGCAAACACCAGTCTGGTAGAATCAGGACTAGAACTCTAGAGTCATGACTCCCAGTACCCTGATCTAATCATTAGACCCCTCTGTGAAATTGTGGCCCTATTGAACCTAGTGTGAGTTTCGCCATTTACTTGAACCGGGCCAAGAACTCACCCCTTCTTTCTACATATAAGATTAATTCTTATGTGATACTATATAGACTTTTAAAAAATCATATTGCTTGATTTCATTTCGTGTCTACATAGATGTTATGTTGTCCACGAGGTTTATGATAAAATGGGAATATAAGAGGTGTTTATGACAGGAACATACGCTGAGGGCCTGATCCAAAACCTATTGAACTCAATTCATGCCATTGACTACAATAGGCTAAAGATAGTTTTCATAAAAATCAGCCTTCAAATTGATTTAAGTAAGGCAAAGAGAATAGCTTTGGAGTTCTTTTAACAAAATTATGTATGTTTGAACATAAAGAAATTAATTACTTATTGGCACAGCAGAGATTCTAATAGATGTAGCTAATTATCAACCATGTTTTTTTTTCCACATACGTTTTTCTATTCTCGTATAAAGTGGTAGTTTTTGTGGAACCAGTCTGTCTTCTGCAAAATTCTTAAAGGTCAGATACAACGTGCATGCTGATTCAGGAAATCAGATGCCCAGTTGGTGACTTCTTTGGTCAGTTGTACTGTTGAAACTACATACACAGTAGTAAGAGAAAAATATGATCTATGGGAATTGTAAAGAATCAGACTTTAGCTCTCTATTCCCATTTCCTTCTGTAAGAGAAGTACTTCCAGTTAAAAACAATCTCATGCCATGCTGAGGAAGAGGAAAATGAACAAAAATAAGGTTGGCTGCAAGTCAAGGATAAAAGAAAATTTGTATAAGTCAGGAAGTTTTTTTGTATAATGGGAAGCAGAAAACTGAAAAGTGAATTTTTAATTAAATGGGTGTGTTTAGTAAATGCTAAAATTTTTCATTTTGCCTTATTATTA
Source organism: Chelonoidis abingdonii (assembly GCF_003597395.2). NCBI lineage: Eukaryota > Metazoa > Chordata > Testudines > Testudinidae > Chelonoidis > Chelonoidis abingdonii. Next base: position 29,862,179 of record NC_133778.1, on the reverse strand, counting down.
CAGTTCAAATAGGAACCCCACTAGAGATTTCTGCATAAAGACCAATACTTATGAAATCTCATAAAGGTACTTTTTTCATGACACAATTTAACCTTTTTCCTTGTAAACGGATAATCTCCTCTCCTACCTCCCTTTTAGATTATAGAGATTGAAACCTGGCCTCATTGAGTTTAACACTGGCTATAACAATCCATATTCTTGGCATTCAGCATTTGCGAAATTGATTTAATTGATTTTTTCCCCTCTACAATGCTTTCAAAGTGAAATGCAGCATAGACTGAATGGCCAAGCACCTGCTGATTTCTTAAGAGCTAGAAGACTGGTGATACTTTTAAAAATAATGTCTATGTACAATATTATGGAACTTCTCTTTTTCTCCTGATGTTTCATGCAAGGGATTCAAGGTTACAGGGTTGGACATTCAGATTTGAAAGTTTCTTTCCAGTACATTAAAAAAAAAAAATCTGTCGTCATGGCACTCAGAAGAGGAACTGATTCAGCAAAGCTAAGGAGAACATGTTTTCAAAATCAATAACCAGGACATTTTTGGGATGATATTTTTAGGGTCAAAAGTACATTTTTCTCATTAAAGTGTGCTAATGTCACTGGTCAGTGTTACAGATCTCCCTCTGTGTTCAGTCTGCTGGGGATATGAGTTTATTACAGGTCTAGCTCAGCTGTAGCAGCTCACGCTTTCAGCTTCTATTTCCATCCCGTGTGTGTCAGGCCAAGATGGCATCTGCTGTCACACTAATGTCACTCCCACCAGCTTCTGACTCAATAACAATATATACCTATTTCTCAGAGGGGAGAATTTTTTTCCCAGAAACAGTGTTCCAGATTAGTTTATTATGATGCACTCAACATATGTCCTTAACATTCACTTTGGGTAAAAGAACAATTTTGAGTGTTCATGGTCATTCTGTTTTTCTATTTACACAGACTTGTTCATCCTACTGAATATTCATTCCCTTTAACTGTTTATTTTTTCTCAGTAAATGGAGCAAGTTTCTCTTGGTGCAGTAATATGTCTTGAACAAACAATTTGAGGTTATAAATCCAGGTATTCTAAGGGAAGTTCCTGGGAAGTCACGTTAGAAATTGCAACTGAACCAATAAAATTAGGACATATTGTCACACAAAGCAAAGCACTTGGTAGCTATTGTGAAGTCAATGAAACTACTCAAGTGGTAGTTAAGCACATGCGTAAGTGCTCTGCTGGATCATGGACATTAATTAGATGCGACAAGGAGTCCTTAGTCACTTTTTACAGTTCCAGACTAACACGGCTACCCCTCTGATTAATTAGATGGTGTTTTATTCATCTATGTGTTTTCCCTATTCTGAAGTTATAGTCTTATTTCTTAATGTACGATTTTGAAACTACTTTTTGTTTTTCAGTTGCATCATTTTCTCAAAATAATGATCAACATATAATAGGTTAACTTCACCAGAGGCGGTGCAAAGAGGTGAATCAAACACTTCCCATGCTGGGGGGCTGTCACATCCAATGGCAATTAATCCCAAAGGAAGGCAGTTGTTGTTGCTGATGACAGTTCTCTCAAGCAGTTTTCAATAGGTGGAATAAGGATAAGGTACGGCTCCATAGACACTCCACGAGCAGAAGCTACTCATAGACTCATACTCATGGCATATGTTGAAGAAATACATTTCCTGTTCATAGCTCCTCTTGCTGCACAATACCCCCCACTTTTTGGGCTGTGCCCACTTGTGGACAGAAGCTCGAGGCTGTTTTTTTATGCTACTACTTCTCCTTCCACAACACTTTCTACAATAAGGGCTCTGCACTGGTAAATCTGGCATAGTTCTGGGATTTAATTGGGGACAATATGTCTCCCTCAGAAAGAATACATCATAGAAAGTGCATTTTGTTCTGTTTATTATTCAAGAATTTAATACTATGATCAAATTCAGATAAAAGTTCACCATATGAACAAACTGTGTTAATAATGTGAACAAGAGGAAATAAGTGATGAATCTGGATCCCTCTTTCCCCCTAATCTTCCTGAGGCTTACCATTAAGCTTGGCAGAGTGTTCAAACAGAGTATCTATCTTTGATTATTTGTATCTAGCTGTGATGTCTGTCTGCACAGAGTTTAAGTGACTTTTTCTCAAGAAGTTGAAGCTGTTGTAGTTGACTGGAAAAAATGAATTGAAGGGCCAGAGAAGATTAAAAAAACAATTGCAACTAAAGAGATAGAAAAGTTTTCATTTTGTTTTCATTAATAAAATGTATATCATCATTGATTTGAGAAGATTTGCCCATTTCCTCTAAGAAAAGTCAGCAGCCAGTTTGAAGTTGTCAACATGATATATTGTTAGCATTAGTACCAATCTGAATCTGTATGCAATGCTCTCTTCATTTAGAAATTAGTATTTCCTATTAATTAAAATGGGTGACCATTCTTACCCTTAGCATTTTGTTGGTATAGCTAGGAGCACTGGAAGGAGCAAGGATTCTTTCATAAGGTCAAATTCTGTTTGTCTTATTCACACAAGTAGCTCCAAGTAAGGCAAGCAGGATTTGGCCCACAGCAATATTTCCTAAGTTTTCAAAAGATTCTTGGTCACTAGCATCTTACAATAAGATATGACCAATAAAAAGTTAAAAATGCTTTTTCCATCATAAACAAGCATATAAGATATTTGTTTGTTACAATGCCATCATTGATGAAAAATTTAGGTTTAAGTGTCAGAAACACACAGCTGGTAATTAGTATCACAGTAATTAGAATCCCTGCTTTAACCAATGAATTTTCAATTTCCATATGTTCAAAAAAGCATATTTTTCCCTTCTACTATGGATTCTAATTCTATTCAGATAATAAAATACTATCATCAGCCTTTTTTTGCTTTACTTTCCTCAACTTCTAGACTTACTTTATTGTCTTGAAAGAGGTATCATGTTTTCCAATTTGGGAAACAGACTACTGAAACTGACACATAGCACCACTCTCTGGCTAATCATAATCATTGCTTGATTGACTCATCTCTAATTTGTTTGAAGGTGTAAACATATTCATAAATGTAAAACTTTGAAATAGTTCTACTTAAATCAGTTAGCCTTTATTTTTATTAATCATTTGTGCTGCCATTCAAAAATATTAGCTTTTTTACAGGTTTTCACGTGCTTCATCCATGATTGGGAGAGACAGGTTTTAGCAATGGACTGGTCTTTCAGACTTTATCACCACCCAAATGCTGGTCTTTGACAATGAAGGCAGGGAATTTTGCAACCTGGAAAAACCCTGGTCAGGGGAGTGAGCGAGCGAGAGATGGAGGTTTCCACCCAAGCATGGTGATGGTGGAGGAGCCAGGAGTCTGGAATGGATGCACTTGCTGCACCGTGCAGAGATAATACTGATTCAGTTGCCCTGTGACAGATACAAAATGTGAGGGTAACAAGAGGCTCAGAAGCAAAATGATATAAGCTAATGCTTAAAAAAACACCACCAGGAACTGCAAGACTTTAGGAAAAAACAGAATGTGGGTAATTAATGCATGGAATGAACCACCAAAGTCAGGCCTTGCTTTCTGCTCAAGAACATATTTTTAAAGAGATTAAGTTATATATGCAGTTATAGAATAGAACCATTGGGGGTACAAATACAGGATAGATTGGTGAAAAGACTGAGGTGAGCCACCAAGGGTCCCTGTAACACTGACTGTCACTACTCTAATGACTGAGCTAGTGTGTATATCTACTGCATGGAATCAGGATTATCCAAGCAAATTACGTGCTGTCAAAAAGTATTTTAATGCAGGGTCTCCTTCAGTCTCTCTCATAGCCTGTTACAAGCCTGATATATCAGGGGTGTACATATGCAGCAGGAAAGTCATTTTATCCCCACTGTTTTTATTCAGAGTAGTAATGGTGTGCAGCAGGGGAGGATACGAAATAATTGTTGCTTATCAGTATATGCTCAGGTTACAGTGGGAGAAAATAGCTAATGGTTACTGTTATGTTTCCTTTAATTGGTGAATAGGATTTCATTCTGGACTTTACAGTATATTTACCTAGATGCTGTGTTTTTGGAGCCACTTTAAATTGGGCATAACAACATGTAAAGCAGTGGTAAAATAGATGTTTTCATTGACAGACACTGTGTCACAGATTGAATCCATGCTAGTATCTGACCTAATACTTTTGAGGGACAATGAGAAATTGCCTGGGAATTAGAAAATTGTGTTTCTTGTTTAGAGTCCCAGAAATTACCCGCTGGGATTGTTTGGTTGTTTTGTGACATCGCTATGATACATTAAAACACATACTTGGGTCTTTATCACTCTGCTCTGTATTTTTAGCAACTAACCAGTTAGTCTGACACTCACAAGTAGGAATTAAACTATGTTCTCCATGTTGGTCAGAGAGGAGAAGCAAAAGTATCTGATGAGTGAACACACTATAGAGAGGTTACCATTGGACGAAAAAAGTCTATAATTTGTTTTATTTTGTGATGAATCATAGATTATTAGGGTTGGAAGGGACCTCAGAAGATCATGTACTCCAACCCCCTCCTCAAAGGGGGACCAATTCCCAATTAAATCCCCAAATAGCCCCCTCAAGGATTGAATTCACAACCCTGGGTTTAACAGGCCAATGCTCAAACCACTGAGCTATCCCTCCCCACCTTTTCTTAATGAAAGAAGTCCAGTAAAAATAGTTCAGGGTTCAAGGCTCATTGACACACCATCATAGTGTATATTGGGGATTGAGCACAAGGAGAGCAACAAGTGCTTCCTAACTGTGTTACATTATAATTTTAAAAGTCATAAAATTAGTGTACTTTGGACTGTTTCATAAGTATAACGGGATTGATGCTGTTCCTATGCAAGTCAGTGACAAAGCTCCCATTTAATTTGATTATGCAGGAACAAACCTGAAGAGAAATTTAGCTTTCTGTTCATGCAGGATCAGCATTAATCAGAGCTCCAATTTTCTGCTCAGACAAATAAAAGGCTGCAGTCCTAATTTCTGAAATTCTATTTGTTTCATTACTACTGAGGCCTTGTCTACACTACCTGATTAAATCGAATTAGTTTAAATCGATTTTATAAAACCGATTTTATAAAATCGATTTAGTGCGTCCATACTAGGATTCTAAAATCGATTTTGTGCGTCCATGGCCCACGTCTAGCGTCGATTTCAGGAGC